>NW_017728948.1:80198457-80200803 GCF_001723895.1 Crocodylus porosus
TGAATTCAAGTGCCCTTCATGACTTTTCTGTTCACCACATAGGTGAATGAATCATCCCTTAAACTTCCCTTTGACAAGCCAGAGAGATCAAGCCACTGGAATCTTTGACTGTAAAGAATTTCCCCCCATCTTTTAATTGTTCTTGTGAGCCCTCCTTGAACTCTCTTCAATATATCAACAAGTTCCTTGATCTGTGGACACCAGTACTGGACACAGAGGCTGCACCAGTACCAAACACCAGCATATTACCTCCCTACTCCTACATAATACTCCCCTGTTGAGACATCCAGGGTAGGGAGACAAATTACACAAACTTATATATGCGACTGGAAACCAGTTAAATGCCGTAACACCAAAGTTCAATGCATATAAACTGCTTTCAAAATGGCCAAAACTGGTTTAAGATAAACCTGGATAGATGTACTATATCAGACTTAACTGATTTAGGTTAAATCAGTATACTGAACTTCTGCCCCAGATCCCCTCCAGATTCAAGTTAACTCACAGTTCTCCAGCATGCCAGGGTGGGTGGCTAGCCTTGGCCCAAGCTGTCTGCTCCAGCCAAGCAGGGAGGTGTGCTCTAGCACTCCCTAACATTTGGTCTGGGCCACTGCAGGCCTGTAGCTGCATTTCCAGAATCAAAAGTGAATGTCTGTTCACGTGCTCATCTGTTGAATCTATATAGCTTAGACTAACCCGAAAGGATTGAATAGATTTGGCCTTAGGCTTTTTGATTATCTGTATTCAGCCCCAAAGATTATATAGCCGCAGGCCAGAAGTTCATGTTTAGCTAATTATTTCAGTATTTCCCCTAAGAATTTTTTTTTTAGGGCCAGGACATCCCAGAAGAAAGTCCCCCATCCTGTAGGTATGGCCCACATCCATGGTTTCTAGATGAATGACTTACCATTTGGCCATACTGAAAGACCTGCTGTTTGACTCTACCCAGCTTATCAACAAAACCCAGATTCCAGGTCATTTGAGACTCCAGATTATTTAACATTCCCCCAACTTTACAAACTTTACCAGTCACAATTGTGTTCTCTTTCAGGTCATTGTTAAAAATGTTCTATTGCAAGCATTACAGAGCCTTCTGTAAACACTTCTACTAATGATTCCTTGTTTACAATTACATTTTAAGATTTATTAGCTAATTTTAATCAATATAAAGTCATGCTGGATTTGATTTATTCTACATTCTTAATCATTTGGAACCAAATCAAAAACCTCAGAGAAGTATGTTATGTCAACACCATTACCTTTGTTACCCAAGCACAGTATTATCAAAAATGTTATCAAGATAGTGATCTAGTTCTCATAAATGGCAATTTTAATATATTACCACTACTAATTACATAATCCTGCTTTAATTCTTTATGAATTGGGTCCTTTTTCAGCAGCTCCATTATTCTGCCTGAAATTAATGCAATCCTGACAGGCTATTTAATTCAAGGGATCATGTTTACCCTTTTTATATGCAACACAAGTTTTTTTCCATTTCTCTGTAACTTACAAAGTATTCCAAGATGCAAATAATTATGACATCACAGGGATAATGGAGACCTGGTGGGACTCCACCCATGACTGGACCATGGGTATAGATGGCTATATCCTGTACAGGAGGGATCGTGTAGATAAAAGGGGTGGGGGTGTAGCTCTATAGTTAAGGAGAGCTACGCGTCCCTGCAAGCTGATGTGGGTGACCAGGGTGGACAACTGGAGACCCTCTGGGTTAAAATCCGTGGGGAACACGGCACAGGGGACACAACGGTGGGAGTCTACTACAGACCTCCCACCCAAAGGCAAGAGCTTGACAAGGAGTTCACCCGGGAGCTGGCTGAGGCTGCAAGTTCCAGGACCATGGTTGTCACAGGTGACTTCAATTACTCGGACATCTCATGGAAGGATCACTCAGCAAAATCCGAGTGGTCGCAAAGCTTCCTATCGTGTGTGGATGACCCCTACCTGACTCAAGAAGTCTACGGGCCAACAAGAGGCGAAGCACTGTTCGACCTGGTACTGGCTACCGGGGATGGCCTAATCAGTGACCTAGTGATTGATGGGAAGCTGGGTGACAGTGACCACGAGCTGATCACCTTCACCATCCACCATAAAGTTGGCAAGTAAGTAAGGAACACGGAAGTCCTTGACTTCAGGAAAGCTGACTTTGACAAGCTCAGGAGACTTGCCAGTGAGGCCCTAAGGAAACATGACCCCAGGGGGAGGGAAGTTCAAGAAGTGTGGTTGCTCCTCAAGGGAGTGAGCCTCAATGCACAAGCTAAGTCTATTCCATCTCGGAGGAAAAGCAGCAAGAGGGCACAGCAGCCGCCCCTGGCTCTCCAGGGA
>NW_017728948.1:80201980-80251883 GCF_001723895.1 Crocodylus porosus
CACTGGCTTGCATCCATAGACGCTTCTCAAGCAAATCCCGGGACGTCATTCTCCCCTTGTACTCAGCCTTGGTGTGCTGCCTCCAGTTTTGGGTTCCACAATTCAAAAAGGATGTGGAAAAACTTGAGAGAGTGCAGAGAAGAGCCACGCACATGATCAGAGGTCAGGAAAACAGACCTTACGACGACAGGCTGAGAGCCATGGGGTTCTTTAGCCTGGAAAAGCGCAGGCTCAGGGGTCATCTGATGGCCACCGATAAGTATCTGGGGGAACATTTGTTCACCAGAGTGCCCCAATGGATGACAAGGTCAAACAGTTATAAACTACTGCAAGACCGTTTCAGACTGGACACAAGGAAGAATTTCTTTACTGTCTGAACCCCCAAGGTCTGGAACAGCCTGTCATCGGAGGTGGTTTAAGCACCTACATTGAACACCTTCAAGAGTAAATTTGATGCTTATTTTGCTGGGATCCTATGACCCCAGCTGACTTCCTGCCCTTCGGGTGGGGGGCTGGACTCGATCTTCTGAGGTCCCTTCCAGCCCTAATGTGTATGAAATCTATGAAGATTCAATTTAAAAAATAAATAAATCAATAAATCAATATTAACGGTAACAAGAGCTCCTTGGTCAGGGCTTTTAAAACTCATTTGCCAGTTATCTATGTTCTTTCTATTTAAAATGGTTAACTGCATAGCTGCCATTTCATAGCCTCTCTCTAATTATGGTTGAAATGGAAAGATATTTTGCCGTTACATGCTTTATTACATGTGATGGCTTTTCTTCAGATAGAGAAGAAAAATATTTCTTGAGTAACTTTGCCATTTCTGCATTAATAGTGACAATTCTACTATTTCCATCTAATGACCAACTGATATCGTTGCTGCAACATTTTTGGTCTTCAATAAGCACCTCCTTATAGTCCTTAACTCTGCCACTCAGATTTCTTCTAGTGTTCTTTTGCTTCCTTTAATTTTCCACAAGTCCTAGTTTCCAGTTCATAAGCACCACTTCCTCTTTCTCTAATTGTTATGTATGATTCTGTCACTCTACACAACCCCCACCAACCAATAGCTGCATACACTAGGCCTGTAAGTCCCGTGCCAGATGTTAATTTATGAGCGCAATGGGAGGAATTTTGTTCCACATCCAAACAATCATGTGTCCTGCCATGCCAGAGTGTGAACATCTGGGGAGCGCCCCATCCCCAGTTCATGAGCAGCATGGGACTTAGCCTTCCCCAGTCCCCAGCTGCAGGTATCCCAGCATGAAAGTGGGGTGCATGCAGTCAGGGACCAGGGAGCTCTCCAGTGACCAGCTCCATGCACTGCAGTGCATGTGCACCCAGAGGCAAGAAAACTCCCCCTGCATATGCCCTGGTGTGGAAACAACCTCATATGCAGCTGGGGACCAGGGAGCAACGCCATATCCAGCTTCTGTGCCAGGGTATATGCAAGCTGGTCATCAAAGAGTTTCCATATCCCCAGCTGTCCATACTGCAGATCTACCATTGGGCTGTACAGCATGGCTTTAAATGGCCCTGTGTTAGAATCGCCCATCTGCTACCAGTGTGTGGATATTTAAAGCCACACTATGCAGCCCAAATGCTGGGTTGCATGCCAAATGTTCAAATTAAAGCACCTGGACATTTTTGTGGTTGGTTTGCCATTTTACTGTGTAGTAACCTGGCCAAATGCATGGCATGCCACAATTTACAGCACAATTAGCACATTAACTACGCTATAAACATAACAAGAACCTTAAGCCAGGCAACCTTTTCTACCCACTCCCTGCCACAGCTGCAAATCTTCATATCCCTCAACAATCAGCAAATAATAAGGAGGGAATGGATGGAATCCAGGAGATGGTACAACCATGAGCACACCTCTCTGCTACCCTGAGCTGCAGCAGGCTGGAGATTGCCTGAGCTGCTGCAGGCTGGATCTAGTCTCTTCATGGGTTGTAGGCTGTAGGTTGCCCACCCCTGCTCTAAGCATACCAGCACAGCTTTCTTTCTCAATTGTGGATTTTTAGCCATCTAGCAATACATTCCAAAATAGTTTTAAGTTTTCTCATTTTTTCACATTTCCCAGTTTAATCCTGCCTTCTTCCCCACCTGCCCCTTCCACCTCGAGTGATTTGGGTTGCTCATTTTTAGTTTTACAAAAATGAAACCTCTCTTTTAAAGCACCAGCCACATGCAGTGCTTTCTAGGGCCTGATTCTTTTCAGATAACAATAGTCATCAAATCACAATCACTTGAACCAGACCAATCATTCGTTTCTCTGACAAGTTCCTTTATCTGTTGAGATGAGATCTATTATGGAACATTCTAGGTTGTATGCAATACTTCCCAAGTTAGAAAATTGTTGTCTATAATAAAGATGTTTCAGTATTAGCAGAATAAGACATATGTTACTCAGCAAGCCCCCTGTGAATTCAGATGTTTTTCTTGCACGTTACAGAAAGGTGCTTAGGAGGCTGATCATCCTGCTGTTTAGTGTAATTTGGACTGTGGCAGGCAGCATCTAGTACCTCACTTCATGCTTTACTTGTTAGAGCAGTGGTTCTCAACCTTTTTTGAACTCTGACAGCCTGCAAGGGAAAAGTTAGTTTTCCACATTTTTCTCTTTTTAAATCCATTTTTAAAGTTTGCTGATTCATTTTTTAAGTTTGTTTGTGACCCTTTAATATATTCTTATGACCCATATTTGGGTTGCAACCTATGGTTTGAAAAATGCTGGCCCATAAATGTAAAGAATATTTGGTTTTGAACTGTCAGTGATTCAGAAGCTGATAATGCCACTTGTGTCCAAAGGCTGTTTCCCCTCCCATTTCACTCACTTGATCCTTCATAAAAATCACTAGTGGTAATCAATTTACTATTCCAGTCATAAGGTATCATCAACACCAACCAAATTTCTACATTGTAATGAGCCTTTTTAAAGAACACCAACAAATACTGCACTTTAGACTTATAAAAGCCAAGAACTACTACAAACACAAGGACTGTCTACTTACCAGCAGATTTGTCTCTTGTTCGGCTTCTGGTATGTAAGGATACTGAATATAAAACATGTCATTTCGTACCATCTTCTTCCTCATTCTACAGGGGCCCTCTGTCATCTCCAACATCCATTTATCCAGATGAGAGCCAATGGGAGGCCCCCACAGCCCTCGTTCCCGTAACAATTCATACTCAATTTGAGACCACTCTTCTGTTACATATTTTAATGCATTTTGCTGGCGCTGTAAATAGAGAGATATTTATGCTTACAGGCAAGTCAGAATAATATTTTGAGAGCAGTTCATGTGTCAGTGGAACAGTTGTGGTTAAGCTGCACAAAATTATAAAGCAATGTGAAATTTTAGATGATTTTGAATCTTTCCTTTGAACTTCCCATGTATACATATAATGCAAATATTAAGTAAGCTGACAGTGTTATATTGCTTATTGATTCCAAGTGCTTGTTCCTTCAGGAAGCTAATTTCTCTCATTTATAGAAGTTGTTAAGCAGCCTGCTAACCATAGATTTCCTATCTGTTTAGAAGGAAAAATTAAATGTTGGTAATTTCATTTCAAGAGAAGCAAGGGTATTTTTTTAATGTATCACATTATTTTTCTTTGGGGCTGTCACAAACTGAAATCCCAAAGTCTACTTCAGACCAAAAGAAAAAAAACAAAACCTTTTTAACTGGTGTCTGATGCACGTAAAGGAAAAATTTGCCTAGGTGTTTTGTGGATGCTTCAGTTTTGCAAGCACCCTTACTGTGGATTATTTATTCTTTAAGCATCTGTATATAAATAATTTTGACCTCCATCTTCAGTATGATCATTATAAATATTAGAACACTGTAAGCATAAAATTATTCTATAATTCATCTATCATATGGATGAACATAATTTAGATGATAAAATTCAGTGTCTGGATAACTATTTCAGACTATGTATTCCACTTACCAAGATATGGAGGTGGGGCTGAATAAACAGGTTTCCTTCGTATTTATAAACTGAAATAGTCAAGATTTTTTTTAAAACCTGATGCATAACATTTCAGTACAAGACAGCATGTATCCATGGAAAGGACAGTGGAATGGGAACCAGTCCTGACTGCTATTAACCATGTGTCAAAGGGGAAAATGCTTCATTTCTCTGTGCAAACATTTCCATCCCTTATGTTCTCTCCTTTTTCTATTTACATGTAAACCCCATAGGAGAGGACTTCTTTTACTATAAGTATAGCATCTTAGATACAGTATGTCACTCTTTAAGAGGACAAAATCTTATTCCTTGCCAATTCTCTAAACCTTACCTCTTGATGCTCTTTATATTGCATATCTACAAGGTCTCGAACCACGGCAATGTGAGTAAACATCCACTGGGAAATTTCCTAATATAAAGAAAAAAAATACACAAGGTACAATTTTATGACAGTAGATTTCTGTTGGAAATTATGAATAAAATACCTTGTTAACTCAGACATGAAAAAGGGTCTTAGAAGTATATTCATTTCAAACCATGTAAAGCAATCGTATTTTTTTAGTTTTGAAAATTAATCTTGAGTACATGTATGTTGATATCAGCCTAAGAGAACCTCTAAATACTTTGAAAATATTTCTAGTACATTACCATATTTATCTGAACATAACACAAGGTCCCTCTGCCAATCAGCCTGCGGAAAAAAGCCCCTTGTCTTATAGTTGCCTACAAAGCAGAGGGGGGAGCAGGTGGCTGCTGGGGCCAGAGTTGGACACAAAGCAACCTCCCGCCACCCACTCCACTTCCCCTCTATAGCTTCTGCCTCCCCGCCCACCTTCTTACCTTCCCATTACGCTCAGGTGCAATTAGGCTGTGACTTGGGTTGGCATCTCTCTCAGGCACAGAGCACATGGAAACTGCTTCCCTTGGCCCACCAATCAGCAGTGCCAACACTGCTACATTACCTGCCCAACCAATCAGCAGCGATGACACTACCTTATGGCCAGACAAGAGGTGAGTTTTCATGTGCTTTGCTCTGGGACCTGGGACAGGGCAGCCTGAGCAGTGTCTGACAGTAAGGGGTGGGGAGCAGAAGGGGAAGAGGCAGAGACTGGGGGGAGCAGGGGGAGAAGAGTCAAAGATTGGGGAGAGTAGGGGGAGGGGCAGAGGCTGTGGAGAGCTGGTAGGGTACAGGTGGCAAGAAAGCTACAGGGAGAGTAGGTGGGGAAGAGGGCAAGGGGGCCACCTGACCATCCCCCACTTTCCCCCCCAGTCATTGCTTTCCCTTCTGTAGCAGTAAGGAGTCGGATTCAAGACAAACCTCTGATACTTAGATTCTACACCTGGGAAATTATAACAAATTTATACATTTTCCATATATAGAATCTAATTATTGGGAGTTGTCTTGTATTCAGAGTTGTCTTGCATTCGAATAAATATGGAATGTATGGTAGCGATTACCCACAACAGCAAAGGGGACAGCAAATTCAAATAAATGTCTTAAAACATACTGCAAACTAATCTTTCACTGGTCTGCGGGGGGAAAAAATACTGTAGAGAAGCATTATTTTTTTTAAACAATTTTTGTCTGAGAAAATTAAAATCACAATATTGTTAATTAAAAACACAACAAAACAAAGGAGAAATAGAGGGACATCTACTTTGTCCTTTGTGGGCTGATTTCACTTTACAGTGGGGTTCTACAAGTTGGAGCAATGTTCTAGCATCTATTCTAGAGAAACACTTAAGTATATGTGTACTTTTGAGCATATGAGCAGTCCCACTGACAGAAAAAACAAAAGCCCACTGGTTAATATTACATATATGCTTGAGCATAACCCACAGGGCTTTCTAGCAGAACTTACAGAGCAAGTTTGAACATAAGGCACAATAACAACAAAAAATTAACAATAACATTTTGAATGATCCTCTACCCTATATGGTATAAACAGAGGCTGCCAGATTTTTCTCCCAAGTATCTGCATGCCATAATTAAATTCAATTAAAAGTACCTGTGTGGAAAGATTATGTTTGTGGAGTCCACTTTCCTTTCGGTTTCTCCTTGATCCAGTTAGCTTGGAAAGGCCAAATCCACTGCTGACCCGGGAAAGCTTGGACTGCGTGGCTGGAACTAAAGCTTCCCCTCTACTGATGCATTTTCTCTCATGGACTAAAATATCAAAGACCACCAGGGTTACTTCTTAAATAGAATTAAAGCCATGTAAAATCCAGAACTATTTTTTAAGAGTAACCATCAAAGCTTGTATGCAGTTGGAAAACATTAACCATAAGCCAAAGAGGCAGTACAGGTTTAAACACTGAGAGATGCAAGTTGCATTGTTGGGGTAGGTTTTATGATATGACGTTGGTTTGGTGTACTAGGCAGCCTTGCTTCTTTGAAGTTAGTAGTCCCTACTACTAATGCCCTAACTTAAACCAGACTGGAGAATTGAACAGTATTACAGTTGGAGTGTCACAGCTGCAGACTAAAGAAAATTTGCTGATACCAAACCTCTGGCTGTAAACAAGACTAAAATTGCTGATAAAAAAACCTAAACCTCTGACCTCTAATAGTGTTTTTGTAAAAGGTTATATGCCAATATGCTTTTTAATCAAAACGATTGTGGAGATGCATACCAACAAGTAATACTAATAATGCTAGTTTTACTCTGGAAGTTTATTATTAATAGTTATTTACCTTATAAAGGATAGTACGAGAATTAATAACAGTCAACCTAGTTATATTGAAAATGAGTCTTCGTGTTCTATATGTTCATTTGACAAAGATAACTCCACAGATGTAAAACATTTTTGAAGCATTTGATGTTATACCTCATGACATTACACAGTATCACTAAAGTACATGTTAAACAGATTAAGAAAAGATTTTAAAAAGTAGAAGTCAGTAAAGGGCCATCAAAAATGAGGGCAATAGCTATCTTGGTTTGAAGAATATATGCTATGATTTGTGAAAGCGGAACATAGTAATATAAGTGTACATACACCAAGTTAATTATTGAAGGTCTAATATGTAAGCTCCAATCCACTGTATAGAAGATAACACATCAACATGATATAATTTAGTAATGGAAAAATCATCATCCGCTTACCCAAATGATTTTGCCAGCTTTTTAAACTTGCTTCTTCAATACAAGATCTTGCTACCACTATATCTACTTGGCCACGGTCATTGACGGGTAGTGTTACTTTGAATGCTTCTTCTAAAACCTGTTTCTTACTGTGAATCAGCTCTGTCCATACTCTGTTTATGGCTTTTAAAAGAAGCTGGCGACCTAAAAAAATAAAACGATCACACAAAGTTAGTTTTCCTCAATAATATATATTTCAGCAATTTTATAATAAGCAATTATGAGCCGAGTAAAGAGTATTCATACACCATAAATAAAAAAGTATCTTACAAATATGCCTGCCCCTAACATGCAAATATCTCATGTAACCAGACTGCATTTTCCTCAAAATTTATTATTTGCACATATTTGATTTTTTTTGTCAAATTCTATAGATTAAAAAAAGAAAATAAAAATCAAGTGCTTCTGAATTGTTACCATTCCAACTCTGTTTATGAATTCTCAAATAAGATGCACAGTTTTGTTTTTGTTTGCTGGTTGGATGAGTGAGCCAATGACTGTTAAATGATTATTCACAGAAAAATAATATGATAGTTGTTCAGATCTTAAAATCCCTATTGTCACTCTGGTGCTAGGAATCTTATTTTCTGAATCAACCTCCCAATTCATTTTAACTATAAAACTTAATTTCATACTTTTAAAACCTCCTCAAATTTGTTCCCATAAAAACTGGGCAAGCTTATATTTTTTTAACCTGTGGCAGTATTCCTATTTTTACTTGTAGAGCTGTAGTATTCTTCGAGAGAGATACTCTTACATGTTGTCTCTACTTTCTACCAATTAATGAAAACCCTTCAAGCTAGTGTATCAAAAGTTGAGCCATCAGCCATACTTTCCTCCTTGATTCTACATCTTATCATTAGTCTGCTTGATGGGGCACTCTGTGCCCTAAGGATATTCCAGGGTACACGTGGTACAAGAAAGAAATCGCTCAGGTTTAAAGGTCTCACATTTTAAAATAATAATTTTGAAATCAGGAATGTCAAACATGTGGCCTGTGGAGCTACTTCATCTGGCCTGCTGGGCTACTAGCAGGCCAGGAAATTTGGGATTGTGACTAGCAGGGTGAGGACCTGCCATAAAATCTGGAGCTTAGTTGCCACATCAGTACCTTGCTGGTAGGGGCCTCAGTTAGAGCTGTGCCCATATAGCCTTGCTCACCCTGTAGAGCTGCTTGGCCCATGGCCATTTGCCTTGCCACCACTGCCACAGCAAGCGGTTGCTTAGCCCATGGTCACTTGTCTTGCTACTGTTTATTCCTTGGATCTATCCTGTGAGTAGCTCTGTGATCTAGATCTGGCTTAGGAGCACAGTATGAGTTAGACACTGCTGCCTTAAGTGATCTGAACTCAAATGTATGTGAAAAGGATTTAGCTTAGTGCAGGGACAGGCAAAATACAGTCTGCAGTCTGAATCCACCCCCCTCTTCCCGCCCCGGCCATTTACTGCGGGCCATATTTTGAATTAATATTTATCTGCCCCGGCTGCCTGTCAAAGATAACAGAAGCCAGGGGCAGCCAGCTTCAGGACTAAACAGCTGCAGCAGCAAGACTGGCCTGGCTCTGCCCCCCCAGCCCTGCTCACCTCGAGCCCCAGTTGGAAGCCTCTGCCTAGCAGGGGCTTCTGGAGGCTTCTGGCCTGGGACTGCTCCTGCCTCCCTGCTCCAAGGGCGATGCAGATAAGAAGGGAGGCAGTGGAGGACTGTGGGTGACCACCCCAGTCCTCAGGGCCAGCCGGGCCAGCTCCTGCAGTCCCAGCAGTGACTGCATCTGGGAACCATGTGGTGCCAGTGGGTGTGGGCGGAGCAGCAAAACAGCTGCGGCAGGCAGGGGGAAGGGGCAGCAAGCAGGCACGCAGAGCACTGAGCCACAGGCTGTATTCTGCCCATCCCTGGATTAGAGGAATGGGAGGGATGAGCGGAAATTGCCAAGCTTCTGGGGAGAGGAAATGAGGAGGTGGGAGATGGGGAGCTAGGAAAAGAGAGAGAAAGGGGAAAGAAGAACAAGAACCTGTGCCCAACACAGCATACAACAGAATGTAAAATTGCCAAGTCTCAATAGTTTTCTGGTATCAGGAAACAACAGTGGCAAAGGGCAACCCACTAGCAAGGGGTTTCCATTGCCCTCTAATCTTGTCCCACATAGTGAATGGCTACTTAGTTACTTAGCAGTTTCTCTACCAGCTTAAGCATCAGGAGCACTGTGCTACTTCTCAGGGTTCCAGTCTTTGCTGACAAACCACATGGATGTTATTATGATGCAAACCAAAAAATAGCTGTGATAGATTTTGTTTTTTAAACTTAGGACAAAAAAAAAAATCACATCATCTAAACCAGTGTTTCCCAACCGGTGTGCCGCGGCATTTTGGGCTGGAACCATGTCCGCCGCCTGGTGCTACCATGGCTCCAACCGGTGATTCAAACGCCATGCCACCCGCTTCCAGCCGCTCGCTATCCCCCCTCTCCCCACTCCATGACATTCAGTCACTCACTTCCCCCCCACCCCACCCCACCCCACCCTCGCTTACTGGGCTTACCCCGGTGTGCCATGGGGTGGGGGAGGCCATGTAAGTGTGCCATGGGATGAAAACGGTTGGGAAACGCTGCTCTTAACATAAATGTTGCTAAATTAAACACTCAAAGTTTAGAAATGCTAAAAATAAAACTGCATCTGCAACCTTAGTTTCCTCCCTCTCCTCATAAGCAGTTTGATGAGTCTTTAATTACTTGACAACATCCCAGATGGAAAATGCTACCTTAATGGGTAGTTGTACATAGTTTTATTTTTCCCCTCCTTGCTCAAAAATATGGCCCCATGCATTACTGACCAAACGCTGGTTACACTCTACTCAGAAAACAATGTTACTATTTTATTAAGGGCTTTCCTATGATGTGAAACATCTGAGTAGTTTGCAAACACTATTTTATCTTCATAACACTACTGTAAAGTGAGGGGGTGATATGTCCCTTTAAAAGATGGGAAGCTAAGTGAAAGAACAATTAAGGCTGAGTCCACTAATTTTGGGCATGCAATTTGAAATGCCTTGGACCTTGCTTCTCAGAGTACCCAAAATTCTATAACACTACACAAGTTCAAAGCACACATCCCATTAATTTTCATTGCAGCTTTGAATATTCAATTGCTCTACAAAATGCACAGCACACAAATTAGTGATCACTCATGAAATGGCTGGCTTAAGTAACTTGCCTACCATTATGTAGGAACTCAAAGATAGGCCTTCAATCCAGTTCTCCAAAGTTGTAACCCGGGGTCAGCAACTTGCAGGCCGGATCCAGCCTGAGTAGCTATTGGATCCAGCCTGTGGAGCTAGGTTTTGGTGGCATTGGGCAGGAAGGACATTGCCTGTACTGCACTGCACTGCCTGCACTGCAACACACTGAGGCTGGGGCAGCTGGGTAGGAGGGAGCTTTCTGTGCCATGGCACAGACAGGTGGTGAGAGAAGCAGCAGTGGCAGCCCAGTCCTAGTACTGGTTTACCTATAACCTATGCTGGGTCATTCCGGCCTGCCACTGCAAAATATTCCCAGCAGCTGGTCTTAACCATAAAAATATCCTCTTTACCGCTAACAATCCCTCTGCCTCATTCAGTCCATTCCTTTCAACTTCTCTAACAAACAAGGCAGTGCTGTACAGACGGCAGTCTACTTTACGATGCAGTTGTATCATAAAGCTGGTCTATTATTTGCCCTGAAAGAGAAGGGGTCCCATGTAACATAAAACGTATTATGTGACTCGGCAACTAAAGGATATAATATAATATATATGTACAGCCAACCTTGATTTTAACCTAGTGTATGCATGTATCGTCTTTAGAAATGCTCATCTCCTTGACTCATTTCCTGTAAGGGTCGCTTCTAAGACATGGATGACAGGAGATCACTGATGAGGAATAGGCATCCCTAACCAAGAATGGGTTGGCGCATCTCTCTCCAGGCCCACTGTTTACTAGGCAAGTCAAGTTCACTTATTGTCCTACAACAATTAATTCATGTCTTCTTGTCTTCCCATTTCAACTCTTCACGTATTGTTAGAGGAACCTTTGAGCTAATGCTCATCTATGATAGTTTCAGTTTCCCCTTCTGGACCAAGTTAGCAGGTTGTTTCCATTGAGCAACTGACAACTGCTGCTTCACTGAATCTTATGACTAATTCTTATTAATTTTTACCTCTGCTTTTCAAAATCTTGTTGACATACAAGTATGGTCTGCACTCAGAATTACATATTTACACAGATGCTAATCCATTATATGAACAATAGCCACAACATACTACCGGTATTTTAATGGTTTTTATATCTCTGTTTATCCTTTGCAACTCCAATTCAGTTACTCTGTTAAATGCAAATCTATTCTGACTTACTGCAGACTAAGGCTAACCACCTGTCTAATCAGAAAAAGATTGAAAATGTCTCAGAACTGGGATAAACTGGTAATAGATGGGATAAATTAGTAAATGGGATATATTGGTAAAATTACCCTGATTGCTTCTTCCTCGATATTTTTGTGTAGTGTTTTGCATTTTTAATAATGCCTACCAGTTCAACTATTCAAATATTTGCTTACCCAATACCCCAAAAAAGTAAAAGGGAAAAAAAGACTGGTGATAGAGAGGGAGGAGAAAAGGAAGGAGAATAACAACATTCTGGAAATGAGGTTTATTAACAGAATTCTGAGCAGTGACCATCTTTTTTATTACCTTCACTAACATCCTGATTGTAGACTCCATCTGGTTCTATGTCAGAAGGGATCATAATGTGCCAAGTTGTCATCCTGGCTTCTGCTTCCAGTCCAAACCCATCCACATTGCTACAAATATACAGTGAATTTAGAATGAAAAGGAGACAACAGGATTTGAATCGGAGGTGGCAAATCTTGCTGTGACATCACACGGGATTCAGGTATACTACTATGTGATCAGAACTATACTTCTGATCCCTCCAAAACTGTGATATACAGCCTTAATCTCTACAGCAATTCTGTGATGGGGCCAGACTGTTCACTCAAGAAAGAGACGGGGATGGCACTTGTACAACATCGTAAGTGGAAAAGCAGTAGACTGCTTCTCACTTCCCTGCTTCACTGGAACCCAAATATATAAACTAGGAAATTCTTTCTTTAAAGAAAATGAAAATCCAGGAAATTCAAGTTGGTGCTTTTCACCTTCACAATCGTATATTATTTTGTCAAGCAGTTCCACATCTCTGAAATATCTTATTTAGGGTTGCTTCTGGCATAAAGAGAATGGATTGATAATGCTGTCTGTTCTGGATGGCTGATTTAAGCCCAATTGTATTTAATCAACGTTATAAGCCCAAGTGTGAAAAATGATACACAATAAATGATTCAATAAAAAAAAATAAAAATGCTAACCCTTCTTTCCATTTTAAGAAACATTATTTCGATGATCAATTACATATGAAAATGATCACATTGTCATTGCTTTCTGATATGTGATGGCACTATCTTGAAGGCAGTTTACAGTGGGTGCATATGCAACAGCCTCCACGGGCAAAAACTGTGATGCTGCAGCTATGCCACTAGTAACACACTCCCTCAGTATAGCACATCACTATGGCGACATAACAGATAAAAATAACCGTGCATTGCATGCATGGTGCAGTATGGGCTGCTACTGTGCTGTCATTTAGTACTTCCAAAAGGAACTAGTAATGACGGTGCAGTAACAATGGCACCATAGGGGCACGTGTAGACATGTCCACTGTTATGGTTTAATGAAGCACCTGGTGAACAAGACATACGTATGCCAATATTTTTAAATAACTGTGTAAAAGAAGATGAGAATATACACCTCAGCCTATGAAATTCAATTCATGAAGAACTGTTTTCAATTGGTTTACACTTCATTGACATCAGAAGTTATGAATAAATATCCATAATTTGCCTACTATTATTCAAAATGGTTCGAGTCCAAGCTGAATAAGGAAGAAAAAGGAAAGTGTTCTAATAATTAATTTTAAAGCAAAATAGTTCATAAGACTGACTCTAGCACAAATTTTACTCTGTAACACTTACCTTCCTACATGCAGATTAATCAAGCAATGGGCTAGACAGCTGATGAACTCCTGATCATGGTTCCCAGGCCCCAGAATTAAGTTTCTGTTTACTGTAAGGACCCTTAGAGAATCAAGGAGAGCAACTTGCTGAGGGACAGTTTTGTGTGCCCTGGAGAACTGATACAAGATGGTCCTATTCAGGCAGTGATAAATAGCATCCAACGATAACCCCTGAGATCTTCTTTTTGACTGATGAAAAGTAAAAAAATAAATAAATAAAATGACAGATAAAATCTCCATACAAACTGACCTGCACTGATTTTTCAATAACCTTTACCTTAATAAAATACTCTTGGTACTGATTAACAACCCTCACCTGTCCCAATATATTTTAATGCTTCTTTACCCTTTACACTGAGAATGGAAATTACATACACACCACTGAATTGATAAACCTTTTGGTTGTTTGTTTGTTTTTTACTGTACCTGGTATAAATACCCATCTTTTATTGAAATGCTCTTTTCTAAATTCTAATAGCAAAGCTCCTCAGTGAACTTGGTGCGGGAAGCGTGGAAGAACAGGAACCTTTAACTTATTACAGAAACCTTCCCCAAAAGGGAAGGTTGTAAGCATTGTTCATAACTGTTCCACACTAGAAAACTGATCTAGGACACGTAAACACCAACAAGCCAGGTTTCCCTGACGAAAAAGAGCTAATTAAGCAAAACTGTCAAGAGAATTGCAAGTTAAGCACTCTGTACTGAAACCAGCAAGTGCTGTGTCCATGCAATAAGACTTTGAAAGACTGAACCTTAAGGGTGCCAATACAGGACCCCAGAAGCTTCTCTGATGTGCTGTAATTACAGCGCATCTGAGCAGACTCAATCCATTCTGCTGGACTGTGGGAATTACTGCTCTCTAGTAAGCCTCTGTGTCTTGTGAATCAGTGTCCCCACGCTTCAAAATGGCAGTGGAAGCACTTTAACTAAAGCTCATTTGTTGAGCTTTAGATAAACCACCCCACCATCATTTTCAAGTGCAGGGACACTGATACACGAGACGCTCCTGGCACTTCAATTGGAGCTGGTCTAATGCCCCCACCCCATCCCCATGACACATGTAAAAATGCCCTAGGACGCTGCAGTTCCTTCAGTTATGACTACATGGTTTGCCACTTCCATATTTGGAATCCCTACGAGATGACAAAATGAAAACACCTTAGGCAAGTGAAAATTTGTTTGGACGTTTCCAAGGCATAAAAAATGCCCATTTTCTGCTTTGGTGCCTTTTACAATCTTTTAGAAATATAATACCTAGATAGGGTAGTAAAAACAGCCGTTACCTGTGCAATTAGCTGGATTATGAAGTCTACAAGAAGCTTGGATTCTTTGTTGAACATGCCCTGCCAGAGCTTATCTACCACACGTTGTGTAAAATAAAACACATTGTTCACCAACACCTGGTAATTTCCCCCAGTTGTAATAGGCAGAGATGCATCTTCACCTAAGTTAGAAAAGCAAAACAGAAAACATTTTGATTTAAACAACAAAACCACACATCTCTCACCCTTCAAAACATTCAGCACATCCAAAAGCTTCCTGAAGATAAATTTTCCTACTTTCCACAATATGGAGAAAACCCTATATTCATTTAAATAAAATTATCTGTCAAACAAAAAGAGCTAAATTTTGTCTACAAGATATTGTCACAATTCATCTGCGGCAAATTAATAAGTGAAATTTCTAATGGACAGAAGAAAAACTAAATATGCATATTAAAAGAAGACTCAGTATTTGCTGGACGACAGGAAAAGCAAGACTATTTTCATAAACATTTCATAAACAGAGGATTTACATGTTCCCTATGTTTCCTCCCCAAACCAAGATATCCCCAAAAGGAAAAGGATGAAGTCAGGCAAATACAATTTCATCTGCTCAAGCTTGAGTTCATAGATTAATATTACTACTGCAGCTCATCTAATAGGTGAAAGAGAATCTGTATGGACAATTGGTCTTTGCTTTGTTTATCTTTGTTTAGCACATACCAACAAGGGTCTATCCAGATCCATTCAATACTGATTCTTAAACTAGATGGAAAGAAATCAAGGAAATCTGAGGATCCCAGGCAACCTGTCTCACCACAAACTCCTCAACAGGTTTTTTTTTGTGTTTTTTTTTTATGGATAAGCTTTTACAGAGAGCCATTTTGAAATAGAGAAGTCTACAAACCTATTCCCAGTAAAAGGCAATTCCTTTCTACCTATGACTGGACAATGCTAGTCTATTATTGCTTTCCTTTGGAGACCAACAATATCCATCAATAATGCATCTTGAGTTCTTGAGTTCCTTCCACACCTGCAAGATTTAGACCTGGGGACCCCATAGCTATTACTACTATTTTAAAAAATAAGTTAAATTTATGACAAGCTCATAATATCTCTATTTTACCTATTAAATACTGGGCTTTATTAATCTCCAGTGCTACTTTTTACACATAAACTAGGATACTTTTGTGTATGCAAAAGACAGACAAAATAGACAAAAAAAGGAAAAAGGAGAAAAAAAAAAAGAGAGTCAAAAAATAAATGCTTGGATGTGTTTCTTCCTTAGCTACAGAATTCACCACCAACAAAAAAACAATCTCAGCAGGAAGTACTTTTACAATCTGTTGACATACTATCTGAGAAGGATTTTTAGTTTGGAGATGAATAATAAATACATGTAAAGAGCTGGGAACTTTTGGCTGCTACTTCCTAAAAACAGTTGTACATTAGGGAAGTGAAAGGTTAAATGATTAATCATTTAACCAATATGCCAACTATTGTTTAGCTTGGGGCAGGCGCAGTCTGCCAGAGAAGGAAAGCCGTGCAGTACCCCAGAAGAAACAAGAAGGTGACAGGGCAGGCAGGACAGAGGGAAGGAGGGAGGAACAAGGAAGAATGGATGGGGAGAGATGAGGGGGACTAGTACCCATAGCCCAGGGGTGGCCAATTATATTAGCTGAAGGACCATTTAATGAGTTTTGGGGGCCTGTCAAGGGCCACCTCCATCTTTCTCTCTCTCCCTCTCCTCTCTGTCTGTTCCCTTTTCTCTCTCTCCCTTCCACCTCATCCTCCTTCCAGAACTCACCAGAGCTGTAGTTCACCACAGTGGGCTGGTGGCAGTGTCAGCTGCCGGTAGGTTCAGCAGCCCAAATGCAGAGTGCCAGAGGCATCCACAGTTGACACCATCACCCTTCCAGCATGGTGGAGGAGCCCCAACTTGGAACCTGCTGGTGGCATCAGCTGTGAACCCAGGCACAGGTCTAGGCAGGAGCTTCCACCACACTGGGAAGGCAATGGCATCAGCTCTGGATGCCAGTGACAGGTTCTTTGTCTGGGCTCCTGAACCTACTGGCAGTGCCCACAGCCAATGCTGCCACCCAGGTCCACAACTGATTGTGGACTGAAAATAGGATGGGGCCATTTTTAACAGCAGCACCTTATGATTTAAAGATTGTTGGTAGGGGACAGTGATAAACATGGTTTCTCCTGACATGAAAACTAATGCCAGACAGGAGAAGGAAGGAAAGACCAGGGAGGAGTGTACCCCAAGAAGTTTGGTAACCTTAAGTTTTAATAGAAAAGGCTATAGCCCTAAAAATATCGCTATGGAAGAGACACTGGGGATAGATAGCAATGTGAGAACTAGGGAAATCCACAGTCCAGCATGATGTTAGACAAGGTACCCTAATATCTTGCCCCTCTCCCACCTTGCTCATCCATGTACCCGACCTCAAATTATCTGCATGATCAAGCTTTTCAGACTGCCATCCAGATGACGAGCTTTTCAGCATGTGTGCACGTGTTCATCACCTAGCACACAAAGCAGCACTAGTCCTGGTAGGTTCTCTTGAGTGCCGTGTCATAATAAAATAATAATATATGGGAAAGGAAATAAAGGTGACTAACAGCAGCCTAACTCCCACCCACAATTAAATTGTGGCAGTAGCAAATTCTCCACTGAGAAGAGGAGCAGGATTGATTGTTCTGGGATGAAAGAGTCCCATTTCCTCTTCCTCTCTTTTCAATACATATATATTTTATTTATAATATTAAAAACCCATCCTTCACATATACAACTCTTGAACTACTACAGGTTCACATATTTGGCATGATGGAGATATGCCTTGGTGATACAGTAATATATCTCTTCATGTATCAAAAAAGAAAAAGACAGACAAAATACAGAAGATCACAACACTCCCAAATTTTACGGGAAAAGGACACAAGATATCTTTGAAAAAAGTTAGGATAACGGAGCGAGGATGAAAGGTGAATGGACAAGCTAGACCAAAACAGTAAATTACCCAATAAAACATCAGCTGCAAGTAAGTGGTCCATTACACTGTCCAAAATATAAGTCTGAAACTCCTTCTGTTGTGTCCTTGTTGATCTTTCAGGGGAAGCCTGCAAAACATAATCAATATATATTAAAGGGTTCAGCTGCAAACCAGAGTGATTCCATCTTCTAACAATTATGGTCATGGAAATGTCCACATTAGTAGATGCATAAAAATTTCAGGAAGGTTTCAATTATTTAGAAATTAACAAGTCTACCTTTCTATAAAACATACTGCTGGGAATAGCCCTGAATTGACAAGAAGGAGGACTGGATGACCTTTCTTTCCTCATCTCTGACTTCTGAGACTCTGGGAACACATATGTTCTCTAACTGACCTGCCTTAAGGATGGAGTTTAATCTGTAGGCTGTATGCTAAAGTGTCACCAAATAGATTAAATTCCCATTTTCCTAGGTTATTTCCTGTATAACAGAAAATGATAAATATATGCACTCTTAGGTTAGGGACAGAAGTTACACAAACCAGTTTAAGTGATCAGAAACTGGTTTAAACCTATAATAGAACAGAGGCGCAGTGCACATAAACCAGTTTCAAAATGGCCGAAACTGGTTTAAGATAAACCTGGTTGAATGTAGTATCAGACTTAACTGATATGAGTCAAATCAGTTCATGAAACTTCTATCCCAAATCCTTTCCTGGTTCAAGTTAAATCACAGTTCCCCAGCATCCCAACGTGTTTTGCAACCCTGGGCTGGGCTGTGTTGTCTGTTCCAGAGAGCAGGGCTGGTTCTGCTCCTCTGTTCCCTAGCTACAGCACTGAGGGCTGGCTGACAAGAGGGCGGGGCGGGGGGGGAGAAGGTGGAGCAGCCCGGCTGGCGGCGGAGCCAGACCAGTCTGCAGGCACCCCCCAGCTGGAGCCTGGGACCAGAGAAGGGGGTTAAACACCCCTTTGCCCACTCAAACTTACTGCTGCCTGCGACTGTGGACTACAAATCCCAGAAGCACCTGGAAACAGGACAAGGAAGTGACAAGCAACCCTGTAGAGTCCTGCTGCTGTAATTTTGGACTGCAAATCCCAGAGACCTCATGGGCAGCAGGAACAGGAAGTGAACACACAGCCCAGACTGGCTGTGTGCCAGAGAGCCATGCTCTCATACTCCCTTCCCCACCCAGCTTCTGGCCTGAGTCACTGCAGGCATGTGGCAGCATTTCCTGTCTGTTCACTTAGATTTCAATTTAAGCTCTGCAGTTTAGACTACCCTGCAAAAACTAAATCAATTCGGCCTCAGGCTTTTTGACCGCCTGTACTTAGCTCCCCAAATTAATCAAGGTATAAAGAGAAAAAGAGATAGATATTTCCTTGGTTCCTATGGGCTCCATCTAGTTTACACCTAACTAAGCTGACTACCTGAATAATGTAAAACCATTACACTGATATTTTTGTATTTCTGCTTTAGCTTTAGAGAACTATACAATGAACACACTAAACCCCACTGAGGCCGATAAGTCCTGAAGATAGTTCTTTTTATAGCACATGGCAATCCTAGCAAGCCAAATACTCCCTGGATTCTCTTCTCTCTATTAATGTTTCTCAGGACTATTAATATCAGTACTTCCTGACCCAGCATACACTGAGGGAGAACATATTCACTCATATATTTTATTAGTATCTAGATACTGATGATTCTCTTGTTTGTTTAGGATTGTATCTATAACTCATTTCTTCGATTACATAAAGAAGCTTCAATGAATAATCAATCATAGCTTAAGGCACTGAACAACCAAACAATAAATAATAGTGCCTGCTCCAAAGCATTTTAATCTAAAGACGACCAAATATAACAAACAGACAAAGAAAAAACATGGAAAGAGGAAATAGAATGGAGCAATAGCACATTATTTGTGTATTCTGGCTTCTTGCAAAAACCGTGGGTGTCGTACACCATGCAACAGTAGCATAGCTCACTTCTTCCTAATTTGCAACGCTGAAGCAATTTGCTACAGGGATTTCCCAGTAGCAAAAAAACCAAAAACCTGGGGAAAAGTGGCACAAACCACCCCAAAATGGTGGGTGCTGAGACAAACACAGAGATGAAGGAGCAGACAGCCCCGGGCATCCTTTTCTCCCATCTCTGCATGTTATGGAGCCCCCGTGCTGATGTACCCATCACCTTAGCCAGCCGCTTCCTGGCTGGGTGCAGGGTACCTCAAGACAGGGGAGCAGGTACCCTTAGTCTGGCTGCTCCCCTGTTTCCTTATGCTCCTTGGCTGGCTGGAGCATAGTGTGCCTCGAGACGAAGGAGGCAGCCTTGGATTGGCTGCTTGTGCCTTAGCATGAAGGCTCCAACGTGGAGCCCCCACACCGAGGCATGGCTGGCTGGGGCACAGTGTGCCTTGAGGCTGGCTCCTCCCCTATCTCCTCATGCCTCAGTGCAGAAGCCCCACAGTGGAGCCAGTGTGCTGAGACCCCCTGTGCCCCAGCCAGACATTCCTTGGCTGACTGAGGTGCAAAGTGCCTCAAGATGGGAGAGCAAGCAGCCTTGGGATGGCTGGTTCCCTGTGCCTCTGCACGGGGCTCCACTGTGGAGTCCCCATGCCGAGGCACAATGCACCCCATCCAGCTGCAGAGCAGATGGCTGGCATGCAGTCTGCCCCAGTGCAGGGGCTCCACAGCCTATGGAGCCCATCTCCACATGCCACTCCCCAGCTAGCCAGGACACTGGTTGCCTTAGTGCTGGGACTGGATAGCCCTGACTGAGGCACCCTGTACCCCAGCCAGCCTCCACCTGCAGCACATGAAGCAGCAGGACAATGTGTCCCACCGCAAAGCACACAGGCAGGGGTATGAACTGCAGCACAAACTAGCGCACAAATGTGTGCCACTGCTATTTCTTCCGCTGCAAAAGCATAACCCTGTTTGTGTGGATGCAGCCAAAAATGTATAATAATGCCATACTGGGTAGGAGCACAGGTCCATCTGGCCCAGTCTTGGGTATCTCACAGCGGCACAGAACAGATATGGGGAACAATATTTGCAATATGTCCCCTGCCATGTCTTCCCTTACAGCTTCCAATATTCACAGGCTTAGGAAGTCCTAATTTAGAGGTCACATCCCTACTACCATAGTTAATACCCATTAATGAACTTAGTCTTTTTTGAACCTGGTTAAATTGTCATCTATTACAACCACTTGTGGCACACAAGTTGACAAATGAGTTGCATGATGTGTGAAAGACTTTCCTTTTGTTTGTTTTTAACCTGCTTTGTCCTATGGCTCTTAGTTCTACTATTGCGAGAGATGGTAAATAGCAGGCATATGGCAGAGCTGGGTTTTCAAGAGGACTTAAAGGAGGCCAATATGGCAAATTTGCAGATTTTGACAGTCCCCCACTTCAGTAAGACATTACCTACCAGATGTCCTGCCATTTCCTCAAATCAAACATAAGAAACAATAAGCCGTTCAAATTTTTTTCCAGCAACTTTTAGGCACTATGCCTTTTATGCCTCATAGAGAACCAAACATGACCATCACTGTTATCAAATAGAAATCAGAAATCATATACTGCAACAATAGAACTGTAGGAGGGCAGTAACCCCTCCTGCCATATTTTGGAATATTTAAAACAGTGATCACCTTGATTGAGTATAAAGAATGGAAGGAGTGACAGTCAAGAATAAATCAAAATTACAGTATTGCTGTTTTTTTAAGAGGGAGGGGAGGATAAACTAGAGGGAAAAGTCATTTTCAAACTTCTTATAGCCATAGAACCTTCTCATATCACTTCTACCGCAGAACCCCTACCCCCATCTTAAAGGGCTGACACAAAGGCAGGCAACCCGGGCAAGCAGTGGTGGCATAATGCCACCTGGCCCACTCTGCTGGGCCAATCTCTTTGTGGAACCCCTGATGACCTATTGCAAAACCCCAGGGTTCTGTGGAACAGTTTGACAACCACTGGAGTAAACAAATATACAGACATAAAACCCAACTATAGAATGATGATCAATTATAATGGAAATTGACTGACCAAAGGAAGGTTACTAAGCATATAAAGAAAATTGGAACTAGGGAGGTGTGGTCTACAAAAAATAGTACAGCAGAGATTGGTGGGAATCTGTATGTAAATAGCTAGCTTGAGAAAACAACTGGATTACCAGCACCAATAAATGCCAAAAGAAAAAAATAGAAGGAAAGAAAAAAACTGAAGGCATTTTGAGGAAGGCAGAAGAAATTTTTTTTTTTTGTGCACATGTTCAGAGATTCCCAGTTTTGTGCAATGTGTTAACCACGTACTTAAACCAGACCCAGATTGAAGAAATTTCAGGGGCCTGAATACAACCTCCTATAGGGATGTCCCACCCTTTCCTTCATGGTGTTGCCCCTTTTGCACTGAAGTCCTCTGTCCCCAGCTTGGAACAGTAGTGGTATGGGCCACTTTATTAGTAAAGTGTTCTGGGAAGTCTAACACTTTTCCATACCGCAAATACTGGAGCCACCTCCTCTTTCTTTCAAGGCTTTGTGTTTTCAAACCACTTGAGCAGAGGGGCCCATTACTACCATAGCCACTACCATAGCCTCAAATGTGGAGACTGTGTATATAATGAATGGCTGCTTGAACAACCCCACTCAACCTTTTTGAGATTTGTTACCAGCATTTTTTGATATTGGGTATTATCAGCAATAGTGAAATTATATTTTAAAAAAAAAAAATCAAGGTAGCCTTATGAAGATGGAGAAATTTTAAGTCTATACATGTTTGAAGCCTGGATATTGTGGCTTGCTTGGGTGCATTAAGGATTAGGGTAGGGGGAAGTTATACAGATGACTCCATCATTACTAAAGAACCCCCCAAAGTCTGTATAACATTTTAGGTGATATAAAAGAATCAGGATGGCAGGGAAAGGTAACTTCTCCCTACCCTACTCCCACACAGCCTTTGGATTATGGGATATTAGTCTGCAAACTGATATGAAAGATATGCACAAAGAACACAGCAAACAGCTCAATGTGAAATCACAACTATAACACCAACCCATCTTAGAAGTGTTTGAATTTGATGAATTGTCCCCTCCAGAAATTGGAACCATCATTTAAATGAGAGACAGTTTTCCAAAGAGACTCTGACTAAGATTCTGTGCCGTCTCCAAGAGACATGTTACGGTATGCATATCAATGACTCTACCGAGCAATCCAGAAAAAAGCAATCATAAGCTTCAAAGCAACACGGTTTTAACAGTCAATCACTAGAAGGAGTATAATTTAACAAATGCTGTCAGACTTTGGTTTACACAGCATTTATTGTGCCAAAAAGTATGGAGGGAATTGATATGAAAATAAACATTATTTAAGCTTCAGACATGTAACTATGAAGAACTACAACTAATTAAAATGTCCATATACCTTTTTCTAAACTATACTGGATGATATTAAATGAAAATTTAAAAGACATTCTAGCAAATGAACAGTAGTTCTGACATTCAGCACTTATTTACATAACTTCAGAAGAAAACTAGATGAGGGGTTCCCAAAGTTTGTGCATGCTGGGACATCGAACTGCACACCTCATACCAAACTGAATACACAGTGCAGAACTTTACTGCTGAATAGATTAAACAAAACATACTTTACACATACAATGTTATAAATACAAGCACCATCAGTTAATTCAAGCTTGAGTAGGACCTATGCCCCTGAGTTTTTTTTGTGTGATAAATGAGTGAAGCCAGCTTACATAACTGAGCTTCTCCCAAAACATCTGGCACACAGGTACATACTTGGCGTGAAGGTTGGGAGAAGGGGAAGTTGCATTCCCTGCTGCTTTAAGTCCATCACAAAGGGCATCAATTATCCTTAACAAAGAATCACAGGGTTTCTGCTAAGGTCAGCTTTAGTACTAATTGACCAGAGCCAATGGCTACTGCCTTGCCAACCAGCAGGTTCTGCTAGGGGTGGCCACCATAATAAGTCCCTTTGCAGGCTGCATACAAATACTTTACGGGCTGGAAGTGCCTCCTGAGTCATGCTCTGGGAATCCCTGAAATAACATATCTGAAAGTTTATTATTTATCACATAGGAAAGTAACCCCCCTGCCCCCCGATGCCCTATCCCAACCCTTTCACTCAAAAAAAAAAATGCAAGTTCTACCTCCAACAGAAGGTCTACCAGTGGAGTCTGCTTGCTAGCAGGTGTAAGGCAAAGGTTATCAATTATCAGCACACGCATGAAGTCAAACACAAACTTCTTGGCTGGATGGTTGGTCAGGTAGGTCTTGGAGCCAACATTGCAGTACTCTGACTGGCTCCTGTTCATGCCAGAATCAGCTGCAAATGCTTTAAACTCTTCAGCTGGGGATCCAACATCATCATCAAGATCAGTAACCTATGAAAATGAACATATTGAAATTGTAGATCTTTGCATTATATATTCTCTCTCCTCTATTTCCTGCAGTTATTTCAGAATTATCTGAAAGTACCTTTCTGAAAAGTACCTTACCTGCCAGCCCTTTTTGGTCCCATGATGGGTGATGGCATGGGTGGGGCAGAAATATAAGTTGCCCTTACCTTGTTTTACATTTCACCCAGAACCTTGAGAACTGTTCAAGTTGTATTCTCAACTTTGGAAGAAGTAAAGGCTCCTCAAATATTAAATACACCAATCACAGCCCTCCTCCCCCCACAAATGATCAAGAAATCATAAACTGAAGTTATAAAAATTTTTTAAAAATCAATATTGCAAAAAAATGCAATTAAAAATGGTTCCCTCAAGCCTTATATGGGAAATACTATAGGAAACAATTTTTTCCCCAATATTACAGCTTTAGAGTAATAGAGTTACTAGGTCAATACATTTGCCATCTCTAAAGATCCCATCTCTACAGGATTCCTATTTCTGGAAAGATAATTTCCAGACATCTCTTAAACTGCAGTGGAAAAACAAAACTAACTGATATTAAAAGAATACAACAAAACCCCTAAAGTGAGTGCTTTCATCGCTTCCCTCCAAATACAAGAGCAGGTAATAGCCTTCCTTTAATACTCTAAGCAGAAGCCTTGAATAACCTATGAGGTGGCATCAAAATGCTTCAAACATTATACAACTCCAATAGGGCATGACCCCTCAAAAAGAGAAGAGGGAGAAAGAAGTATGCATGGGTTCTCCTGTAGCAGATGGATTTCATGGTAATGAAAGACTGAATCAGACTCCTTCCAAGAAGCTTCGAGTGAGAACAGTGTGGTTGCCTTTAATATGCTGGAACTGGGACTGAAGTAGTGAATAACTTCTTGGAAAATGAAAGCATGCTTGAGGTCAGCAGTTTTGGTGTTCAGAGTGCTCGTAAGTACCAAAGACCTCAGACAGAGAGACAAAGTGCAAAAGTATCAAATGCTAAAAGCTAAACCCTGGGTAAAGAATCAAAGTTACTCCAAGTCTCTAAAGCCTGGTACCTTAGCAGCACTGCCATGTCAGTTGCTTAAAACACACCTTAGTTCATACAGGGAGCTCCTCTGCTCTTGCTTTCCACAAGAACCTGACTGGAAAGGTCTGACAGTGATGGTTAAGCAACAGTGTGTCACAACCATCACCACAGAAGGGAGCATGGTCTGTACTCATCTGCTGCCCATAGAGACCAAAAACTCTTATTTTGAGCTCACTGGAGTTCTGCCTGTCACACACAGCCACAATTCACAAATGAAAATCCTAAATAGTTCAAATGTATACAGGAAATTATACCCATAGTACTGTCTTCATTATTACATTTATTCTGAAATACAAAATGCAGCCAACCCATGATTTGGACATATGTTCACATTTTACTAAAAACAGTATGACTATTACCCAAAGAAACAATGCACTTGCCCACTCAAATTATTCCCCAAATCCTTACTCACCTACCTACATACCTAGCTTCCTTCAGAAAAATCCTGACAACAAATAGGCTGATATATGAAGTCACAGAATATTGCAGGGAAAGACATGGATAACTATGTCCTGTTGGTCAAGAGTCAAAAAACAAGCCCATGCCTCAGTTCCATAAGCTACTGCTTTTGTGAAGCTTGATGAAAACTGCTTTGGAGCTGCTTTGTTCTATTAAGTCTGTGGTTCACTCTTCCCTCTCTAGCAGCAACTATTCCCATATCAGCTGTCAAAAATCATATAGTACTGGGACACACTCGAGCTGAAGGAGGGTATCAAGGTACAGTAAAGGCTGTGTTATCCGGCACTTTAACATCCAGAATGCTCTATTAACCGGCATCTATCATAGACAGCAATAAAACTCTTCCTTCATGTACCTGGACAAAATTCGACAGCCAACAGCATCTTACTGTGTGCTTCTCATAGACCTGTTGTTTATGGCAGTGGTTCTCAACCTTTCATACCGTACGTACCACCTGCTGATCAACATGGCAAAAGTGAGATCGGAAGTCCCACCGTGGCATTTCTGGCTTCGCAGTCCCACTTCTTCCTCATGGACCACAGCCCGGGGAAAAAGCAGCCTGGTGAGGCCCCCCCCTCCCTGTCCCCTGACACACTGACGCCAGGGAGTGAAAGTCCTGGTGCACTGGCGGGAAGGGTGGCAGCCTGAACAGACAAAGACTCCTCCAACCCACCAGGCTGAAAGGATGTATAACTCTCAGATAACCAGCATGTTTGATTAATTGGCACCCCCCCACACACACACTCCCTATGGATGCCAGATAACAGAGCTTTTACTGTAATGGTAAAAGATGCCTGTTGTGTAATATTTATATCCAAACAATTTGAGTTATTTAGTGAGAGCCTTAATAATGGATTCTAAACTCCATCTGTTAAGAGCATGCCAAGTGAGATTTCCCTTCTAAATTTATTCATGGGCACAAATCATTTTAACAGTATAAAAGCTTTTGTCTGTTTGTTCATAATGCTTTATTTGCACTGATTGGCTGTCTCGGCAGCAGACAATCAGAGTGCTCTACACAGACAGACAGACAGACAGACGGTATAGCACCACCAGTGGGGACTGAAGGGCTGGAGGGGAAGGGGGGTAAGGCCAGCTCTCTGCTCGCCTCGCCCCTGTCCCCTGTTCCTTGAAGGCAGAGAGGGACAGCAGGGACTGGAGCACTGCCATAACATAGGGGATGGAGTGGGTCTCCTTCTTGGAGCCGGGGCCGGTACCCCCCAACCCCAACAACAGTTGGCAGGGAGGAGAGGCAGCAGGAAACAGAGGAGGGAGGGAAGCAGGAAGGGGAGGAGAGGTTACTGGTGGCTGTGCTCCACCCCAGTTGTGACTTCCACTGCTGCCATGACCACCGCTGCAGTCACGGACACCAGCCTGAAGCCACAAGGCAGAGGGGGGAAACAGCACCATCCCCAGCCCAAAGGGGAGGGGGGAAATGGCCTCAGTCCCAGCCCTAAGCAGCAGGGGAAAGGGGAGCCAGGGCAAGGGCCTGCAGCCCGAAGTGAGGGGTGGGAAGTGGAGAGCGGCTCAGGCCTCAGCCCCAGCCCAAAGCAGGGGGGAGAGGCAGGGAGCGGCCCCGGCCTGAGGCAGGAGGGGTGGTGCAGACACAGGCCTCTGTCCCCGCCAACCTTTGTCATTCTTGACAGGCAATTTGCT
Source organism: Crocodylus porosus (assembly GCF_001723895.1). Classification (NCBI taxonomy): domain Eukaryota; kingdom Metazoa; phylum Chordata; order Crocodylia; family Crocodylidae; genus Crocodylus; species Crocodylus porosus. Next base: position 80,229,075 of record NW_017728948.1, read on the forward strand.
AGTTCTCTCATAACAACTGTTGAGGTTTACCTAAAGCAAGTAAATTCCAAGCCTCAGTTATGCATAATACACACAGGTAAAGTATAACAGATTTGTTACCTATAAGTGCATATTTATAACATTATATTACCATCTATCACAAGTGAGGCTGATAGGCACTATTTTCTCAGTTACTGTCCTGAAAGAATACCTAGTATTTCCAAGTTACCATAAGCCCACAAAGAAGCTGGGCAGAGCATTTTTTTCTCCTACCCCAAAATTTATTGACATTGTACACAAAGAGGTTCCTCTTTATGTAGACAGTCTTACAGGAATTTAATTACAATCATCTCCAAACTGGAAAAAAGTACATTGCTGTAATTTCATAAGTAGTAATCTATTTTCTATTAAAAATCAGTTGATTTGAGTGACTCTCAGCACCCATTTCAAATTCCAATTAATTTAAAAGCAAAAAGTTTACCAAATCCATATAGGTACATTTTTAGTTTGGTCCTCTCTGTCTGTATACACACATGGCTTCCTGACAGGAAGATACTGTATTGACTAAAAGTAGTGGTTGATAATGATAATCATGAAGGGACATTATTTTCCATTATTTTTTTCTTATCTTGGCAATATTTACTCTACTCACTTCCTCATGCCCATGCACTTAACAAAATTGTGCTACAATATCAGCCCTGGATTGTCATTCCTCTTTCTGTTACTGCTGTCAGTATCATACTGTGGTATGTTATATGACTTTTAGCGTAAAATTCCAAGAAGGAATTTGCAACAACAGGCATGTCTAGGCAGTGCAAAAATATAACTCTCACCATCCCTTTCAGATCTCAAAACAATCTTTCTTAAGTAAAATGGTCTTGTGGTTAAGGCCCTAGAGTCGGAACTGTGAGTTGTGGTTTTAGTTTTAGGTTTTTACCACATCCTTCCTCTGTGACCTGGCCAAAGGAACTGAACCTGTGTGTTAGTTTCAGAGGTAGTGAACTCCCCCCCACCCCGCTCCAAAAAACAAAAAACAACCCATGAATGTCTGTGAGATGCTTCAGTAAGATTAATTAAATACATACAAAACACGTACTGCCCTTAGCATGGCAGTTTGAAATATTGTGCACAATGGAAGAACAATACATGTACAGGCTCGATGGTGACAGCTTCACTTGCACCACAGCTGAAAGGGACCGAGGGGTAATGATTAACCATCGTATGAATACGAGCCGTCAATGCAAGGCAGTGGTCAGCACGGCAAACACCACACTGGCATGCATCAACCAATGCATCTCATGTAAAACTAAGAAAGTGATACACCTGCTGTACTCAGCAGTAGTGAGACCGCAGTTGGAGTACTGCATCCAGTTCTGGGCACCGCACTTCAATAAAGATGTGGAAAAACTTGAGAGGGTCCAGAAAAGAGCCACCTGCATGATCAAGGACTTGCAAGCCAATCCAAACAAGGAAAGGATAAGGGACCTGGACCTCTTTAGCCTAAAGAAGAGAAGGTTGAATGGGGACTTGATAGCAGCTCACCACTACATCAGAGGAGTGCATCAGGAGCTCAGTGAACAACTGCTCACTAGGGCATCCCTGGGGAAGACCTGGACTAATGGATACAAACTCCTGGAAGGCTACTTCAGGCTTAATACTAGGAAAAACTCCTTCACAGCCAGAGTGTCCAGACTGTGGAATAAACTCTACCCAGAGATGGTGCAGTCACCTACCCTGGAGGTTTTCAAGAGGAGACTAGACAGTCACCTCACTGGGGCTACTTAACCCTAGCTGCCTTCCTGCCTAGAGTGAGGGGGTTGGACCCGATGATCTGCAGGGTCCCTTGCAGCCCCTAACAATCTATAAATCTATGAAAAGAAGAGATGTTCAGATCAATGTTTCAAATACAACTTAGTCTTTTGTTCACATTTGGTATCAAGGACAGATTCATTTCATTTTAATCTTAATTAGACACCAAAAATATCTATTTTATAAAATGGACAAAAAAAGATTCTGTGCATAAAATTAGAGCTTAGCTCTCAGACTATTTCCAGTATTAAAAAAAAAAAATTGAGTTCAGCAAAGACATGCTGTACAGGATTTAAGAGAAACTTTATCTGAGCTTATTCCAACCACCATGTCTTCTTCTGTTTCATGAAAAGACTTCTGCCTGTAGTTCATATGAGATACCTATCAATTAGCTAATATTTAAGCAAAGGGAGTGTGTGTATGTGGGGAGTAGGGGGGGCTTACCAGCAAGTAAAAACAAAATATTCTCACTGGCATGTATTCAATATTTAAGTTTCCTACCATTTCTGAATAAGGTCGAATGTTGAAAGGAAACACGGTTGCTGCCAGCGCACACAGAAACTCAGGGCTCATCCACAATGAAGCTAGGTCTGGAACATTGTGATACAAATATCGAAAAAACTGCATCAGGGTGACAGGATATTCTCGAAGCCAAGAGCCTTCTTCTTCTGACTGCCAAGGCTGCATTGAAAAGAAATTTCAAACAGGTTATTATTGTAGATGGTACCAATCAAAGAACTCATTTAAAAATAGTGCACGCATTGACTAATAGAAGGGTTCTTGAAGCAAGCAGAAACACAAGCTGAGAACCACCTCTCTACTGAATCTCTGTATCAAGAAAAAAAACTTTCCTTGTGCACAGGTAACAATTTCCTGTTAATATTTAAGGTTCATCAGTAGGCAAAGTCCATTATATGCATTCTTTCGTGTGATATATGCAACCCTATATCTCTGCTGCCTACACACAGACAAATTCAAATGGCTTTAGTATATAACTGTGCAATCTTCATAGTTCGTAGGGTCGGAAGGAACCCAAGCAGATTATCAAGTCCGACCCCCTGCCAGGGCAGGAAAGAGTACTGGGGTGAAATGACCCCAGCAAGGTGATTGTCAAGCCTTGTCTTAAAGACCCCCAGGGTAGGAGCCAGCACCACTTCACTTGGAAGTTGGTTCCAGATCCTAGCCACGTGACAGTGAAGTAGCGCCTCCTGATGTCTAGTCTGAATCTACCCACTGCCAGCTTGTGACCGTTATTTCTTGTCACTCCTGGGAATGCTTAGGGGAACAGGGACTCCCACTCCCTTAATGTCTGCTGCTCCCCTGACTAATTTGTAAATGGCCACTAGATCCCCCTCTCAGCGTTCTCTTGTGGAGGCTGAACAGGTTCAGGTCCCTTAACCTCTCCTTGTAGGGCCTGCCCTGCTGCCTCCTGATCATGTGAGTGGCTCTCCTCTGAACTCTCTCCATGTTGTCCACATCCCTCTTGAAGTGCGGCACCCAGAACTGGATGCAGTACTCCAGCTGCAGCCTGACCAGTACCACACAGAGGGGGAGGATCACCTCCTTGGACCCACCTGAGATGCATCTGTGGATGCATGACAAGGTACGGTTGGCTTTCTTAACTGCTTCCCCACACTGTCGGCTCATCTTCATTTTGGCATCAATAATGACTCCAAGATCCTTTTCTGCCTTTGCACTGACAACAAGGGAGTTCCCCAGCCTGTAGGTATGCTGATGGTTCTTTCTCCCCAGGTGCAGCACCTTGCACTTGTCAGTGTTGAAATCCATCCTGTTCTCATCCGCCCACCCCTGTAACCTGTCTAGGTCTGATTGTAGCCTATTCCTTCCTTCTAGCGTGCCCACGTCCCCCCACATCTTAGTGTCATCAGCAAATTTGAACAAGGTGCTTTTTATACCCCCCGTCCAAGTCACTGATGAAGATGTTGAACAGTGCAAGCCTGAGGATGGAACCCCACAGCCCACATCCCTCCAGGTCGAAAATGACCCATCCACTACAACTCTGAGTGTGGCCCTCCAGCCAACTAGTGACCCATTTGACTGTGTAGGTGTGGACGCCACAGTCCCCTAGTTTTTTAATGAGAATGGGATGAGAGACAGTGTTGAAGGCCTTCCTAAAGTCTTAGAGCTGCTCTTGCTGTGGCTGCAGCCCCATTACCTGGTAAAATATCAGCATAAAAGAGTAATTAGTAACATGAAAATCATGTGCTAAAAGCTAAGCAAATGTGCTAATGTAGGGCTGCACTTAAGGCAGGCAAAAGACTGGGGCCAGAGTAGACAAACAAAGGAAAAAGTTTCAGAAGAATTTTTTTCTGTTATTCAAATTCAATAAACCTTTGTTTATTTGCTCTTTCCTGTAACTTAACTTTAGTCTGTTTCACTCTATTTCTTATCTAGTTTTCTCTCACTTTTCATAGCACATTTTAACCTAATACAGGTTTCCCTTGATTTATGCAGTACATGCATTCCTAGAGAATGGCACATATATCAAACTCACATAAAGCAAATCCACTTTACAATGTAACAAATAGGGATAGGTTCTCACAGCAGTGAGGGAGGAAGTGAGGCTGGGACTAGGGAAGGGGCAGGGAGAGGGGTTCCGCTCCTGCACTCAACCCAGCCCCAGCTGCAGTGAATCCAGAAGTGGCCAGCACCAGCTGCTTGCAGCCACTGGGCTGCACTGTACTCCACCTATCCCCTACGCCTGGGCTCCACCTGTCCCCACTCACCTCTGTTCCTGGACTATGCCATGCCCTAGTACAGGCAGCTGGTGTTAGCTGCTCATGGGGCCACTCCAGCACGGGCTGGGGTAAGCACGGACAAGCGGAGCCCCAGGCAGCGTGGGGCGCGGCACTCATCCCGACCCAGTCTGGAGTAGCCCTGGGAGCAGCTGACTCCAGCTGCCTGCACCACAGAATGGCACAGCCCAGGAGCAGAGACGAGTGGGGATAGGTAGAGCCCAGGTGCGGGGGGTGGGGAGGGACGGACAGGTGGAGCGTGGCACAGCCCAGTGGCTGCAGGCAGCTGGTGCTGACTACTCCCGGGGCTGCTGCAGCTGGGGTGGGCTGAGTGCCATGCCCCACACTGCCCGGGGCTCCACTTGTCTGCATTCGCACCAGCCCATGCTGGAACGGCCTCAGGAGCAGCCAACACCAGCTGCCTGCACCACAGCATGGCACAGCCCAGGAGCTGGGGTGAGCCCAGGCATGCAGGGACAGGTGGAGCACAGTGCAGCCCAGCAGCTGCAGGCCGCTGGCACCGGCCGCTCCTGGGGCCACTGCAGCCAGGGCTGGGGTGAGTAGGGCCGTGGCCCTTTCCCCTCCCCCTACAGATTTATCTGCTTGGGCGGGGGGTGTCTACGCTGATTGCATAAGAGTGAATTTACCTTGCATAATAAATTAGGGGTCTAAATATATTAATCGCACAAGAGCAAATTTGCATATAAAGAACCTGCATAAATCAAGGGAAACCTGTACCATTATTGCAACTTTGCCTTCTAACCAAGATTCCTCCCTTCACTTTTCTACAATACTGATCATTTTTCCCTTCTTACCTATTCGCTACTGCATTAGCAGAAAGTGTCAATTCAACAAAAAGAAGATGCCTGTTTCTGGTAGAAGTAATCATTCTGAGGCTGAGAGTCTCCTTGCAGCCAGTTCCCGCTAGTGGAGTGGTGTAGCATCTTTCAATTTATTTATTTATTTATTTTTACTGAAATGCAGGGTTCAAATAATTTCTATGGAAGTGAAAGGACTACTTTACTATTTAAACAGATAAACATGTTGCCTCTATGGAACGGCAACATCAAACTCTCTATGGATGAGTTCAGAATAAGCATTTAAAAAAATGCAAAACACATTTTCTGGTACCCAGTGGATTTCCTCCAGCATGAAGCTATTAATAGTCAGTAGACTTGTCTGCACACGGATGTTTCTTCATGCACAAAATCTGTAACTTGCACAACTCCAAGCGGATGGGCTGCATAGTTTTAAATATCCCCCAATCAGAAAAGAAATTCCACAACCTCTGCAAAGAGCACTTTATCATTTCTATTTTAAGTGGAAACACTCAATGCCTAATTTCATTGGGCAAAAGCACTATTAATCTTGCAACTATGTGTATTTCTATAGATAATGAAAAATGGGAAAATAAATACATGAAGTGTAGGCCAAGAATAATTTGAGATAGCTAACAACAAAATTATGGGTCTTGATTGAATTATTCTCCCGCAAAAACCCTGACCTTCCTAAATTGTCCTTCATAACAGTGACTGAAGGAGATACAAATTCTATATAGGTAGAGGAACACCAACAGAGCTTTGTACTCACAGAATTCAGCATGCTCCTGAGCATCCCCAGTAATAAAAAGGAAGCTTCTGTGCAAACATTGTGAACTGAAGAAACCACAGTGCCGCTGGAGGCAGGAACTCCAAATATAAATGTCCAAATAGAGTCTAAATCAAACTATTAGAGGTGTGGTGGAAGAAAGAAAGAGAAAAGCCAATTAACCTTTGCTCCTCAGAAAATGAATTGCTGATTTCCTGCTTTTCTATATCACATAAGTGATTGCTCGTTTATTTTGATATAGTATCACTAAATACACCATATGGCATTCCCTCCAGGATTTAGTGCAGAGCTCCATGAAGGAATTATGTCACGAGGATCACAAGATAAATGTTCCTTCCCAGAACGAATGTCTTTTTCCTCAATCTTTTAAAACAGTGTTCCAAATCTCAAACAATCCTGTCAGTGGCTCAACTTACTTGTTCATAGTTTTCAGAACAAAATCTACAATGTGCTGCATATCTAAAAACAAGCCAATCTGTTTTTCCATCAAGTCAAAATCAAACCAATGACAAAAACAAACAACATGAATTTTAATAAATACTGTGATCAATCTCTGATTTTAAATCTACAATCTTTAATTATTTTAAGCAGGTTAGGCAATTTTGATTTCAATTTTCAGATGGTGTATTTCAAGTAAAATTGCATGAATTATAAAGAAAATTAAGACTGAAAGGATCCACTTCAATATAGGACACACACAAATGTTTTACTGACAAAGACAATAATATATTCATCTTTATATAATTACAGGTGAAAGGGAACATAAGTTTATTTACAGATACTTCACCATTTCTTGTTCCTTGTTTCTTACAATTAAATGGATGCTAGTGCTCTCTCCATCCTATAAAGCACTCTGTCAACCTGAATTATGATTCATTCCTCTACTGCGCTAATATTAGCTATTTAAATATTTGCTTTGTTTTCCATACTACCCCAAATTATATGTACTCATTTGTTGTGCAGTAAAACCAATATAATGCCATTCAATAAGATAACCACCACGTGCTACTTATACAAATTTAGGTGCCATTTAAAAAATAAAAAAAAAGACTTAAAAACTGCTATACCCTTTTTCTAATAAAATGCATAATTCTGCCTGTAACCTTCGAAGGCCACATACTCCTCCTATACTGTTGCCTCCTCTACAATGTCCCAGCCCCCAGCAATACATGTACTGCAAAGGAAGAAATGTGCCTTCTTAGGAACTAAAGCAGAGTTTTAAAAACAGGTTTCACAAGTCACCCTCAACAGTTTAGTTCCCATTCCTGCAACAGGTTTCTAGTTTCACAGAGCTATCTTAACTTCAACAGAATTCCATGAGGGTAGCAAGGTTCTGCCTGCATGTCACAAGTGAAGGTCTAGGCCTTATTTACTATCTAGATCAGTGGTGCTCAAACTTCTAGCCCTGCATTGCCCCCACTGCCAAATTTCTGGACCCCTGGGAAGCCTCATAGTCCAGGTGAGAATGCTGGGGTCCAGAATTGGTTTGCAGGCTGGGGTTGTTAAGCACCCCTGAGCTAGGACATAAAACATCCATCTACCCCTCACCCAAAAAACTGTTTTTGTTGTTGTTGTTGTTTTTAAAGAAACCACTTCAGTTATGGAGAAGCAGAAATTAAGACAGGTTTTTTGTGTTTTTTCTTTTATTCTCCATGTACTACTGAGTATTTACTTAGCCCTTGAGTCCCAACATCTGAATACAAAACTGATAAACTGACAATGGAGCTATTTGAGGTGATTAACCCACTATTCTCTTTGGTGATATGCAGAATTAAATTTATATCTTACTAAATAATCCCTACCTGGCAACCCTGATTACATCGGCTGCTGATGACAGGTGCACTGACCTGCAGGTTTTCAGGCAGCTCAGTGACTGGCTGCTGCAGGAAAAGTGCCATGAGGAGGAAATAGAGTGCAGGTACATTAGTATGCTTAGGAAGAAGGGACTGGAGAACTGGGAAGCCTGGAAAATGACATGCATCCCGGTTAATCTCCCTGAGAGTTGATCTGCCACCAGCACTTCTGCCAACATTGAATCCTAAGAGAAAGGGAAATACACAAGGCCAAAAATGTTTATTTGCAATCGTCTATATAGAAATACCATTTTTCTTACTAAATTATTCAGGCAAAGAAGGGAGCTCTGTAGAAATGAACAGTTATTAAAAATGAATCAATATACTCAAATCAGCATTAAAATTTTTTTAAATTCTTAAACTTAACTGTCAAAATAGTTATTATAATAATATCCTTCCACTATCATGTGGGTATTTTACTAAGAGATAAGACCACTTTGCTGCAGCAGTACTACTATTCAAGCACTTTGAGACAATGGCCAGTAGTGGCTCCTGAGAGAAAAGTTAAAAGTCTCTATTATGGAAAACAACATTCCAAGAGGTGAAAAGGAGGGGTGTTTCACCTCGACCTCAAGTAGCAAAGTCAGTGATCTGTGTCCTGAAATGACAGTCTCGCTGGCCATTTGAGTAGGTGGAATATAAAGTGGTTTTCAAGATTCTTCAAAGGGAACATTTCACATTTTTTTCTTTACTGATTGAATCAGATCGGTACAAAGGATTAAACACTCTTAATTCTATCCTATCAGAAAATGGAAGTGAAAAATCAGCCAGACTTAAGTGAGGTGCTATCAAAAGGCCTGGACAATTTAAACTGGCCAAATTATTCAATTCCCCCATCAAAAATACTTAATGGCCGTGGAAAGTGCTGAATGGACAGCACTTCAAAGGAAACATTTTATGCAAAGAAGGAGTACAAGTCTAGCAAAGGCTTCACTAGAAAGACTGTTCAGTCTCCATGAGTAGTACAGTACTAGATCCTTAGTTACATCTGTAATTTTTAAAACCAATACGTAAATAATTGACCATCAAAAACTAACTGTTATAACACAAACTGAAGAGAAATACCCAGTAAAGAACTGTATGAAATTCACACAAGTGGCCCTTAATGGGAATGGCTTTTTACCCGACTTCATTAGGAGTCCCTGAACCAAATATTTTATTTTGTAATAAAAGATGTAAATTGTGACGCTAAGACAAGATAATCAGGTGCAGCATGAACTTTAGCATTCTGAAAACCTAAGAAAAGAAATGTACATAACAACCATGCAACTACATAAAACATGTAAACAACAAATGAACAAAAATGTTCACAAGTCTAATATCACATTAGGGAAATTCTATTTTGCATAAATTTCTCCTCCTGCTTCATTCATCAATTAATGATTCAAAGTTCAATTTTATTTTCTTAGTCTTCTATCCTGAAGGAAATAGCATGGGAAATAATTTTAGACAAAACTTGGTAGATATTTTTATGCTACATTGCTATTCCTTACATAAATAAAATTGTTTGACAGTTCAGCAAAGAATGACCTGGTTTTTAAATGCTGCTGGTAAGCATATAATTTATATTCCCTCATGTCTCAACAGGAAAAACACTGTAAATAAAAAAAATAAAACATGCAAATATTCTTGAATATATCATTATTATTTTAAAAGTAAATTAATGGGGTAAGCAGTCTGTGGAGGTAATTGCTTATGAAGACACAACACTAGAACAAAGTTCCTAAGTGTGGGTAAGAAAAGATATCACATCAACCCAAAGAACCTTAGACCAACACAGCTCCAACCAAAAACCCAGTAACTGTGCGCAATACCTTTTTCCTGTTAAAATAGGGGCCTTATCCAAAACCTACTAAACACAGTAGAAAGACCTACTCATTTTATTTCAGCATATTTCAGATCAGATCCTACATTGGGAACTATTTTGAAAACCTTATTTTTCATGAGGCTCTGACAGAACCTTAAAGGGTAGAAGATACACTAAGCAGGATGCCAATTCAGATATAAAATTTCAATATAAAATTTCAGGTAATACTGTATGTACTCAAATTCAGGGTCATCTTAGATTCAAGACTACCACCTACTAATTAAACTCTATACGTGGAAAATTTATAAATTTGTTACAATTTTCCAGGTAAAGAATCTAAGTATTGGAGGGCTGTCTTGAATTTGAGCCCCCACACCAAGGGCACCCATTGGGGGGCTTAAATGTCTCTACACTAATGCTAGGAGCTTGGGAAACAAGCAGAAGAAACTTGCACTCCTGCTTGCAAGCAACAACTTCGATCTGGTTGGACTAAATGAAACCTGGTGGGATGCTACTCACGATTGGGCAGTAGGTATTGAGTGTTACAGGTTGTACAGACAGGATAGACTGGGGAAAAAGGGGGGGTATTGCTCTCTATGTTAAGGAACAATATACATCCTGTATAATCAAGATGGGATCAGAGGAGGGCCAAACCAAGGTACTGTGAGTCAGGATAAGGATACAAGGAGGTCGGGGGGGGGAAAGGGACTTGGTAGTAGGGGTCTACTATAGACCGCCACACCAGGAGGATAAGCTAGACCTGAAATTCTCCAGATAGTTCTCAGAGGCCGTACGATCAAGAGAAATGGTTGTCACGGTTGACCTAAACTACCCTGATATCTGCTGGGAGGAGCAGTCAGCCAAATCTAGCCACTCATGTAGGTTCTAAACCTGCATACAGGACTTCCACCTAACAGAGGAGGTATACGATCCCACTAGAGGAAACAGTGTTGCGGGGGGGGACACAGACGAAGCTGAGCTCTTCAATGAGTTCTTTGCATCTGTATTCTTAGACAGACCAAGACAAATCTCCCAACTGGATCACAGACAGACACAGGAGGTACACAACCCACCAACTGTTAGCACAGACGTAGTGAAGAGGCATTTGGAGCGACTGGATGTGTTCAAATCAGTGGGCCCAGATTAACTTCATCCAAGGGTGCTGAAGGAATTGGCCAGTGTCATAGCAGAGCCACTAGCATAGCTGTTCGAGCACTCATGGCGCTCCGGTCAGGTCCCAGAGGACTGGAAACGAGCCAAAGTGGTCTCTATTTTCAAGAAGAGGAGGCGGGAGGAACCGGGAAACTATAGACTAGTTAGTCTCATCCCTATCCTTGGGAAAACGCTCGAAAAAGTCATTAAGGATCACATTTGTCAGAGCCTAGCAGGACAAATAATACTGAAAGGAATTCAGCACGGATTCATTGCAGGTACATCCTGCCTGGCTAACTTTGTTTCTTTTTATGACCACGTCACAAAATGCTTAGACACAGGAGTCGAGGTAGATGTAATCTACCTAGACTTTAAGAAAGCCTTTGATACAGTATCTCATTCTGTTCTTGTAAATAAACTGACAAGCTGTGATATACATGATTACATGGTCAGGTGGGTGGCAAATTGGCTTAGGGGTCACACCCAGAGAATGGTGGTGGACAGCTCAATATTGACCTGGAAAGATGCGGGCAGTGGAGTACCACAAGGCTGGTGCTATTCAATATCTTCATCAGTGACTTGGACGAAGGTGTGGAGAGCACCTTGTCCAAGTTTGCAGATGATACCAAATTATGGGGCAAAGTTAACTCACTAGAGGGTAGGGAATGGATCCAGGTGGATCTGGACAGGTTGGAAAAATGGGCAGAACAAAATAGGATGAAGTTCAACAAAGACAAATGCAAAGTACTGCACCTGGGCAAAAAGAACCACCAACACACTTACAGGCTGGGGGATGACCTTCTCAGCAGCACAGCACCGGAAAGGGATCTTGGAGTGATAGCTGAGTTGTTCACAGTAAAGGTTGCCAGAATCTGGAATGGTCTTCCTCAGGAAGTGGTGCTCTCCCCTACCTTGGGGGTCTTCAAGAGGAGACTGGACAAGCACCTAGCTGGGGTCATCTGACCCAGTGCTCTTTCCTGCCCAGAGCAGGGGGTCAGACCTGATGACCTACTGAGGTTCCTTCTGACCCTAACATCTACGAATCTATAAACCCCCACTGCCTCAGCATGTAAACAGTGACTAGAGGGGTCAGGGGAATGGGGAGGGGGGAAGGGGGAGGTGGTCAGGTATCTTCTGCCCCTTCACTTCTTCCCCCTGCATCTTTCCTGCTCCCTACCACCTGCACCCCACCCCAACCCCACACTCTGCCTCTCCCCACTACTCTCCCCAGTCTCTGCCTCTTTCCCACAGGAGGCATCCTGGCTTTACTGTCAGTCACTGCTCAGGCTGTTGGGTCATGGACCACAGCATATAGAAGCTCAGCCTTTGCCTGACCATGCGGCGGTGTCAGCGCTGCTGACTGGCCAGGCAGGTGAATGAGTTTCCATGTGCTCCATGCCCAGGATGGAACCCAGCTCGGCCTGGTAGTAAGGGGGCACACAAGGGAGCGGCAGATGCTGCAGAGGGGAAGTAGAGGTGGGGCAGGAGGTTCCTGTGGATCTGACTGGTCCTGAACCAGGCTCAGGGCCAGAATCAGAGACAGAGCAAGAGCCAAGGCAGCCACCTCCCCCATTTCCTCTCCCCCACTTCGTATGCAAATCTAAGACAAGAGGCATTTCTCCCTTGCTGACTTGGGGGGGGGGGAACCTCCTATGTGAGTAAATATCGTATATACAGGTAACCCCCGCTTAATGCTGTTTTCCTTAGCACTATTTCACTATCACACTCATTTTAAATTGATACCTGATTCAACTTAGAGCTCAGCAAGTTTCATTGCAACACTCGCAGTTGCCATCTTGGGTCATTAAAAACACATGCAGTAGCCATTTTGGGTAGTCAAAAACTTTCCATTTTGTTTAACAGTCATTTTACTTAATGCTCAGTTTTTCAGGAACCAATTAAGAGCGCTAAGCAGGGGTTGCCTTTAGACACTCCTTCCTTCTGAGGAGATGGTGGAAGAAACTGGGCTTCTGCTCCACACCTTTTTTTTTTTAACTTCATCACAATCAATTTAAAAAGCCCTAAAAGATACTTGTCAACAACAAACCTGAATGATCTTAACATTAGAAACCCAGCTCACGTTTAAAATGACAAAAACTACCATACCTGGTAACTACTGAAAATTTCACTAATCATGACCATAAAAAAGCAACTGAAAAGGAGAAATCTCAACTGAAGACTGTTTCGCAACTTTTTTTTGGTCTATTTTATTAACTCCTACGTAATCCTTAATATCTAATGGACATTCAGAACAAATAGGTCCTTCTTATAGATTCAAATTTATACTATTTTAATTAAGATGTTAACACATGTGAATCCCTCAAGAAAGCATTCCTGCCAAATCAGGAAAGACAAGTCTTGATGTTCCTGATTCAAGCATTTAATAAAAATTACAGAGGACCAAATTGGAAAATACCTTGGAAGTAACTTAAAAAAAGGAAAAAGGAAAAAAAAAAGGGGGGGGGGAGAGAAAGAGTTGCCCTGATTTCAGTGTGAATAACTTCTGTCACTCAAATTACTGAAGATGATGATAAAAATAAAAATATGAAGCAACATGCCAGAAACTTATCCAGGGAGCAGGATACTTCTGTCTTTGAATCATCTAATTTCCCCTTGCCTTTATCATCGCATGGTTCTACTCTCTCTGAAAAGAATCAATTCCTAAATGCTTGCTCCTTGTCTTTTGATCCCCCTTTATTTATTGCAATAAAATGGATCACCCACCACTTGTCTTTTTAAAATAAACTGGCATTCAGAAATTAAATCATCTGATTTAAATTCCTATGTACATGCTAAGCATACAGCACTGAATTATATATAATGAACTTGAAAACTACAATGAAATATAAAGGAGTTTCCAATCATGCTCAGTCCTAGGATAGCCCTATTAACCACATTAAATCCTACTGTCTTTTAAGGAAGCTTTGAGGAGATGCTTAACAGTTTAGATAGGAACAAAGGCTCAATACCTGTAGAAATCATGTACCATATTTTCTTGCATACAACATGCCCTGGAAAACATTATGCACCTTGGTTTTGAGGGGCAAAATGAAGGAAAAAGATATTTTTCCAGAATTACAGCTGCACAGAACAGGGACAGAGCCTAATTTAAAGTTTAACCTTCCCTTTCCTACATAACTAAAGCTGAAACTCTAGATACTGCTAAGGGCTGGTCTCCTTGAAAAAAACAAAAGAGTCTCTAAGGCTGTAAAATATGAGGAAAGAAACCAGGAGCATGTAGCAAACAGCAAGATTGCCTTAAGAAAAGTTACCTTAATGGAACTTCATGACCATTCAAAAGGAGAGATAATTGTTAACAGCTCTTGAGTGAAGAACAATGAGCTATTACATCACTGACTGACAGGGTGCCTGAAGAGTAATGCAGCAATTTCTGCACTGTGGAGAAAGAATCAAGGGAGGGCACTTCTATCCTGGGAAGAAAATCAGCCTCCCACTTCATAAACACACCCTAATTTTGGGGGGCTTATTTTTTGGGAAAACGAGCACACGTATGAGAGAAAATACGGTAATGTTTATGTAGGTGTCTCAATAAGCATTTTGGGTACTTTAGTCACCAACTCAAAACTATGATTTAAAGTTTGTTTCCATCAATATAAATTATATTTTCTATTTTTGGTTGGTACTTAAATATTGTGGAACTCAAGTTTTTGTGGTGCCCAAATGCTAATTTCCAATTAGCATCTTGAGAACATCTAAGATTATAGGCAGAATTCATGTTATTTTTCATTAAGCAGCAGAACTTATACAACCTCAGAGTTCACATCACATTTGTTAGTACAGATCAGCTCCAAATAAAGGAGCAGCTCATTACATCATGCTTCATAGTGCTCAGATCCTTTAGACCAATTTCATGGGTATGTCAAAGATGAATTTGGAAAGTCATTTGTTTTTTCAACATGCAAAAAGAATACATTGTCTACATACTGTAAACAAAACAAAACAAAAAACCCCTGTATTTAAAAACAAAAAGTCTTTGTTTAAACTCGATGTATCCACAAATGCCCTTGTGCATTTAGTACACAACAATAAAGTACCAGGGTTTAAAAAGTACAAATTTAGCAGAGCACTTGCTACAAAACCACAGATTTTAAACCCACACTACATATCTCATTAAAAGTTTAACTCCAAAGTATTCTTTGCAATCTGTTGTACCATTTTTACTCACAAAATTCTGCATTCTGTACTTGCCAGCACTGCTGAATGAAGGTTCAGAGAAACTTTGTTAAGACGATATGCAGGTAACCAAAATCTACCATGTCAACCCCTTTAAATGAAACACAACTTGCCAAATAACGTGTTTCAAAATCATCCAGATTTTGTGGAAATAATGGATTAGGGGCCATATAGTTAATGTGCTCTCTATTAATATTGACTGAAAAACCACAATTTGGAAATATACATGCATCTGTCCACTACTGCTGAGTTTCTGTGATAAGCATATCCTTTTCATTCTTCCTCTTATTTACAGAGTACAGTGTAAACAACTTCATGAACTGTGCTTCTTCTGTACACAAGTAATGACCAGCAAATTGAAGCCAAATATTTCTCTAACCCTTTTGAACGCAATAAGAGGGCTAACATAACTTCTCATCAGAGAGGGAGGTTATTTTAAAGTCACCCTCTGAGCCAACAGAAAGGGTGCTAAGATCCTAAATTATAGTAAAATGGTCACATATGAGGCATAATTTAGAACTGTAGGAGACAACTTGGCATTTATGCAAAAAGGGGAGATGGTTATATTGTATCTGTGAAACCCCAAACCCTCTGTACAAAGTTCCATTTGACATAGTAGGCATGCTACTGTCAACTGTAATTTTGTTACATCAATTCTAGTCCGTAACTGACTGACACTTCTAGTAATCTTATTTTAGGCCATAAAAAAACCCAAACATGACTGAATTTAATGTTGGTATTAACAAGTATCCTAATTTACTGGTTTGATATTTTGAAATGTTCAAAATGTATTCACTTTGAATTATTACTAGAACTTTGAGGCAAGTCACTTTTTCCAGCAACCCTTGAAAACTATGCAGATTAGTTAAATGTTATTACTTATTTACTAGCACACCACAGAGTAACTTTTAAAGGTTAAACAGATGCTTCAAAACAGGAGAAAAATATAATGTCCTAAAATATCTGCCATTAAATAATTAAGGACATTATTTTTACTGTTCCTAATAGAATATTTTGATATCAAAAGACGCAAAAATACTGCTTTTCATTTATTAATTACAGCATTCTTCAGAAGACAAGTGAACATAAATAACACATAATAACACTGTGTGTAGCAACAAAGAATTTCACTAACTAGTTCAAGGTCACCCAGTGATTCAGTTTCAGAAAGAGTAATTCGCTTTGGGTTGGCTGACTGGAACACAGCAGTTACTTGAAGGTTAGTATATATTAAAGATCTCATAAGAAAAGAAAAAAAACTTTAAGGGAACAGAGTTAAGTCAATACTAAAATCCAAGCCTTAAAAATGCTCCCAAACAGGATCCAAATTGAAAAATTCACCCAAGAGCAGAAGGCCAGGAAAAGACGACAAACTGTACAGCAGTACTTAGGCGGAGTGTAACACAGAGAAGAGATCGCCTTCTCCACATCACCTCTACCTACCAATATCAGTTTAGGCAGGCTGGTGAGGTTCAAATGATATCAGTGGCCCCCAAACTTTATTAAGACTAGCTACACAGGTTTTGGACAAAGTAGCAAGAAAGTAATTTCACCCAAAAGGAAAAAAGGATTGAAATTTGCATATGCTACAGCTATGCAACTTGAAGCCTAGTCTGCAGAATCACCCACCTTTGCTCACTGCCTTAAACTACCTGTAGGAGAGGGTAACCAAGAAAAACCAAAAAATTCAAGCCCTGAAAAACTGAAAGCCATTTGATGACAATAACAGACATTCTGTACTACTACATACAATATTATAACATTAAACAAATCCAAACACCCTTCAATCATCATCTTTAAATTTCATACCTAGTACTGTGCCAATTTTGTTGGTCAACACAGAATCAGTCTGATCAAGCCAGCCTCCACCACTGAGGCCTTCTTTAAACTTGATGAGAATAGGCTGATTACTCAGCAGGACCACAAGGATTCTCATGGCTCCAGTTACAGTGGTTGAGTGCAGATGTTCTTCCATAAACATCATGATCCAATCAAATCCCAACGTCCTGACCAGCTCCTCACATGCTCTAATCACAAAAAAAAGAGTTAAATGTCACAAAATTCCTTATAACAGATAGCAAGAGTCAAGGTCTTTCATCATCAGGCAAACTCAGGCAAGAATATTAGATAAAATTAAAAATAATTTAAAACAACAGATCTCATGTAAACCATATCTGCTAAAGAAGAAAGGACTGTCAATCAGCTTTTTGTGCAGCTAACCTCTACAAAATTGTGAGCATGATGTTTGGTGGAATTAAGAGGACTGACGGTAGTGATTTAGACTGCTCCAACTTGCTTGAAGTTGCACTGAATATTGTCCATGGGTGACTGGTACCTCCTGAGACTTGGGGGGGAGGGGAGGGGTCACAATCTGTGGGCAGCAGCATCAGTGGCAGCGTGGCGAGTGGTGACTGCCTGCAAATGCCAATGGCAACAGGGCCAATCTCCGGGGGGGGGGGGGCCACATGCCCTCTGAGTCCCCCCCACCAGTCACCTATGGTATTGTCTGACATGAATTCTGAGATGCTAAACAGAAAACTTATACTGACAAGTTACAACTTATAAATCACACAACTGCTTCTGCTGAGAATAATTTACAGGTTGAGAATTTGTCCTGTACTTTTCACAGGAAGAACTACAGAACATCAAACCCTTAACCCATGCTTAGGCTGAAACAAAGTGTTAATCATATCTGTGGAAACAAAATACAGACCAAGCTGTTTAAATATCCAGCATGCATATAAATTTTGTATCTGAATTTTATGATTCTGTCAAGTTATGGTGAAATCTGAATACTACATGCGATCCGCCAAAATACATCAAGCAGACAAATACAGCCAGAAGGATATTTCTGTTTTAAAAGATTCTAACTTGACACAGAATTTAAAGTCCCTTTTCTCTCCCCTCTTTGCCTCTAATGTTTCATTAACTGTTAAGTGATGTAACTTCAGCTGGGATTTTTAAATAGAGATTTGGCATTTTATGAGTAATGATATTATTGAGAACATCTGTATACTGAAATTATTTAATATTTCTTTTTAACATGTTTTGGAACCTGCTGGCTCCTCTCACTTGTTGAACAGGGATTACTTCTCTTTTATATTTTGTATTTTATCTGTAGCTGTATTTAAGAAATTATTTATTTTTTATTTAAATTGCTAAAGAATGAACTGGGGAGAGTAGCAGCATACTCGAAACCTGGTTATGCTTAAAGATTAAAAATCAAAAGGAACTGCCATAACTGAGTGGTGCTCCCCATACACAAACTCTTACAGCTTTGAAAATGTACAGATGGAATCACTGTAACTAATTACATAAAATAAATTATTTTCCTTAGAACAAGGCTATATAATTCTTCACTAATGCTGCTCAAAATAGTAGAAGCTTAAACTGAGACAAGATGCATGTTTTTTTATACCCCCATAGTCTAATCTTCAGACAATTAGTTTGGAGGTCTCTCAACAAAAATAGATGACATAGTAATGTACAAAATAAAACACAACCCACACTATCAGAGGTTGGAACACAAAGGTAAAGAATCAAAATAAAATGTTTGCTACTGCAGCCAAAGCTAAATTCTGCTGTGACAGTCGTGTAAATTTCAGGTACATCTATGGAGTTCCTCTGGATTTATATCACTATAGTCAATAAACAGAGTTTGACCCAACATACTTGCTCATTTATCTTAAAATTGTTAGTCACCTTCCTTTTTTCTATCAGAAGAGTCATTGGTACTTACTGCAAGTTAACACTTGTCTTTTCTTTAGAAGTATACAGAAGTTTCAGAAGGATATCTAAAAGTCTGTTCCGCAGAAGGATAAGATTAGCAGAAACAAGGCCTCCAAAATCATCCTCTGTTCCTAAGTATGAAATGGAAGAATTAAGTGAATCTGGAAAAAGTTGGCTTAGTACTTCTAAGCAATTTCATGCAATCTTACAACAACAAATCAGCGACAGGTAAAACAAAAACAAACCAATAAAAAATGCTTAGTTGGGATATTGGCCCGCTTGTCCCCCTGCAACAAGCCCACCATGAGAAAGAGGTAACATTAGCCTCATTTTCCTTTAAACACAGGGCACAAAAATACCATCCCCCAACCTGGAATTGCACACCCTCTTACCAAACTGACCCCATCACCAAAAAGATACCATGAAAAACACAATGTTCCATTAATATTATACAGTAAGTAGAATTACTTCAAGTACAAAAATTCAAATATCACTATTGCTACAAAGCCCAACACATGCAAGGTGCTTCACAGATTCATTCTCTTCCAAGAAGCTTAAATTCTAAGATGAAACACCAGAGGATTTTGATGCTGGGAAAAGTGTAAGGACTGAAGGGTTGAAGTAATAGAGTTGATGCATGAATCTCTTAAATTACGGTTTTTCTTGTTATTAGTTTTCTTCTACCATTCTCTCCTCCATGTACAAACACTACAGCAGTTTATGTGCCTGTGTGCATACACAAAGGAAGATTATAACTTTTTTAGGCTGTACAGAAAAAGACTATTTTGAAAAAACATGAAGCCCGGCACAGAATCACTGAAAAACAGTGGAAGGGACTTCAGAGGATCATCTACGGCAATCCCTGCTCAAAGCAGAATCAGCTAAATCATCCCAGAAAAAGGTATGATTAACTTGCACTTCAAAATTGTCAATGACAAATTCCACAGTTTCTCTTGATAATTTATTCCAGTGCTAGACCACATTCATAGTGATAAAGATTTTCCTGATATCCAACCTAAATCTACCAAATTGCAAATTAAGACCAGTGCCTCTCATCCCGTCTTTGTTTTTGTATGCCTAGATGTCTGAATGGGTGGTAACACACAATAGTGTAATGGGGGGTGGGGAAATGGGGCAGCAGCCCCAAGCACCCACTTAGAGGAGGCACAAGAATGACAGCCAGCGTGGCCACTGCCACCAGGGGCACACACCATGGTAGTTAAGCCTCTAGTGACACAGAAAAGGAAAGTGGAAGCTATTAGGGATGTGCGAAGCTTCAGTGGCTGATTCTATTTGGTGGAGATTCAGCCTGATTCAACAGCCGAATCACCGAATCCAAATCGAATCAGGAGAGCCTTTAATCTCTTCAAATTGATTTGGAAAGATTTGATGATTCGGACATAGACACAGCTTTAAACATTTTTTCTACATACCTCAAGGTAGCAGGCAGCTTGTGAATGCTGAGACGCTGGGGTAGATGGAGTATCCCATAGGAGTGTGTGTGTGTGGGGGGTGGGTCCCCAGTACACTCGGCAGCAGACCCAGAAGTGGACCAGAAGTACTTCCAGTCCACTTATAGGTTCACCGGGGAGTGCAGGTGATCCCGCCCCCCCGCCTTGGTGACTGGTACCTCCTAGGTTGGGGAGGGGCACCCAGGGTCCCCCTCGCGGCCAATCGCTGAGCTGAGCGGGTGCGGGGGGTTCCCCCATGTGCTTGGTGGTAGACCCGGAAGTGGACTGGCAATACTTCCGGTCCACTTCCAGGCTCACTGCCAAGCACGTGGGGTCCCCCGCCCCATGCTCCTGTGGGACACTTCATCCGCCCCACCATTGCAGCATTCATGAGCCGCCTGGTACCTCTCAAGGCATGTAGAAAAAAGCATTTAAAGTTGTGTCTATAGCCAAATTGCTGATTCTCTGAATAGGCCTCAAATCTTCAGGTTCAGATTTGGCTGAATTGAATCGGGACAACGATCCGAATCAATGAATCAAATAACTGTCCCCAATTTGGGCTGAATCAGAATCAAATGCAGCTCATTTCACACCTCCCCTAGACGCTATCATCTACTAAAAGCAGATCATCTTAAAACTTTGATTTTTAGGGAAGACCAAACCTTCCCTACCCAGTCACAATCTCTCAAATCATCATCTTATCTTACCAAGTTATAAGTATCCCTCTGAGAACAACTGCAATTGCCAACAACAGAGGAACATTAAGAATTCCTTTTATGCAATTAAGCAGCTAGAAACAAGGAAGAGAGAATACCACTTAATCAGGCAGCTCTCTGTGCCCCACTAGTAAATGCTCTAACAATCAACACACTGTGAATTTCAAACCAACCTTCAGCTTAATCTCCTCAACCAACACAGGATATTCCTGTGAGGCCAATCAAAGACCTCCATAAATAGCAAAGCAAATTCCTTTAAATAAGGGAAAGAAATACAATATATCAAACTTTTAGTTATTAGCTAGTAGTTACGTATTTGTAGCAGGGCACTGAGGTGCCTGCTACTTGTGGAGTAGTAATGAAGAGGCATAGGTGCAGGTTGCTAGGGCAACTGGTGGGAGTCAGCTGACCGGATGGGGTAGGGCCGGGCTCCCATTTAAACCCAGGGTGGAGGCCAGGCTGGCAGTTCCCAGCTGGCAGCCAAAGGGGTAGGAACTCTGCCAGAGCAAAAGAAGAGGCCAAAATGCAAGAGCAGTTGGTACGGGTGAGGGATGGAGCACCCTTGGGGGTGGCTCGAGCAATGTTTTAGCCAAGTGGCAGAAATTTATGTTATGGCCTACGGGCTTGAGTTTTGTAGTTACTGTTTACAACCAGTGGTTTGGGTGAGTCTGTTGGGGTGGAGGAGGCCTCATAGGGGATCCGCAGTAGCGTGGGGACCCCGGCGCCAGAGAGGGCACAGCATTTTGGGGTGCACTGACCCCAGCCCCAGGCAAGGGGGGGCAGAACGAGAAGGCCCCAGGCAAGGGGGGGCAGCGATTGACGAGCACCTGTGGGGCTGTGGAAAGCCAGAGTGCCTGTGGGGCGCAGTGAGAGACAAGGCTGCAGAGAGCCAAAGAAAACAAGGGCTGTGGAGAGCCCGAGCGCCAAAGGGCACAGAGAAAGACAAGGGCCGTGGCTAAGACTGAACAACGTCTGGTACATCTGCGAGGCTTAGGGCGTGGTACAGGGGTGGCTGGAGCCATGCATAGCCCGTAAGGCCAGGGCGCACGGAACGCCCATTATAGAAACGAGACAACTGATAGCAGGAGAACCGTGGCCAAGAGGACGAAAGGCAGCTTCCCTTTAATATACATAAGGCCAAGACATGGTGGGCAAGATCCGAGGATGCTTTGAGGTGAACTTGGCACAGTAAGGGGGCACTAGGGGAGATCACAGCCACCCCTAGGACCCCGCTTCATGACAGTATTGCTAACAGTCCTGGAACATGTTGCTCATGTCAGTTTATGATGCTGGGTCTATAATTTTGGCTTCTTTTTTCTGCTTCAATTAGTAATTCCAGTGAAACTGATTTCAATGTTTGTGGCTTTAAATAAAAATGTTTTGAAAACAGCTAAGAGAAAGCATCTGTTCCTGAAGGAGAAAAGAAAAGTTTTTAGGTCTATCTGAGAAAGCCAGACAATGCTCATTACTGCTTTCTAGAAGTGCACTAATACATCGTTTCGATATTGGTATAAAGAAAACTCGCTGTATCAGATATCTGCCCAATGGGGCAGATAAATTTGGCTGAGTAATGTCCGTACTGTGAGCAGCCGCAACACAGCCCTCAGGCAGTGACGAACATAGCTGGCAGCATGGAGAGCTGCCTCCAGCTGGTAAGTCTGGTGTGGTGGAAGAGGCATGGGGAGGGAAACGGTATGTGGGGGGCAAGATCAACGCCAACCGCAGTGAGGGAGGGGGCAGGGGCAGGCACTGCCC
>NW_017728948.1:80251983-80276175 GCF_001723895.1 Crocodylus porosus
CCACCACTGCTTGCAGCCCAGGAGGGCATGGTGGGGAGGGGGAACATGTTTCCCCGGATCAGTGTGGGGTGAGATGGGCTGCAACAGGGGCTGTGCGGAGCTCTTCTGGGCAGGGGTTGGGCTTGGAGCAGAAGCCAGAGGTGCTAGGAAGATGCTGCATCCACCCCAAATTTTGCCGCCACTCCGCTCCCAGCGCTGCTGCCACCCAGCCGCCCAGTGTAGCCCCGACTCTTCCTGGCACATGGATGAGAGACCTGGAAGGCTGATAAGCCCACTTTTTCTCACTGTGAATGAAGGGCTGGAGATTTCCAACTGATTTCATAAAACAAGTGGGAGAAACTGGGAAGGTAACATGCAAGTGAAGGAAATCAAATGAGAGGATATACAAGAACTTTTCTCCATGCACAGCTTGCTTAACACACAAATCTGAAGGACTTACTAAACTAAGCAGATATACTAGAATTAAAATGTAGAATGCATTACCAATAATAATTTAAACACAGAATATCACAGATTATTTTTCTTCTACTCAAATACTGAAAGGTACTTACCAATATCAGGTTTTTCTTCATTATTTATCTCCATTACTATAAACTTCTCACAGACTGCAAAAGTAGGCAAAGTAGAAGAGATGAATTGTCCAAACCTTCATGGAAAGGAAAGAGTGTGATGGACTGACTTTAATCTGTAAATTATTCACATTCAACATTCACCGTAAAAATTAGTACAAGGAAAAATATACAAAAAAGTTCATTTTCTTACTTCTGAAAACTAAGACAGCAATCAGTGTTCAGAGACTAATATCTACCTCCTAAAAGGGCATCCCTGACCAAATATTACACATCAACGCTGTTAAAATATCCTGGCTGTCAAGACTGGTTTGACAGTCCAAGTGTCTTGCACTAAAAATGCTCAAACACAATATAAGAATGTAATCTTAGAAAGCAGGAAGAATAACTTCCTGCTTTCAGTAAAGACTGTCTTACCAACAGAGTACCAAAAAGAGGGACAAAGGAGAAATAAATTTTGCTTACTTGTCAGTAAGCAATCTGACATGTACTTAGTTAGCTTAACTCCTGCATAGTTGTCCATTCTATCTCTGTTATTTTGATCTTATCTAAGGTTTCTATTCTTGTTTTCCTGTTCTTTGGGAGAAATGCAGACCAATCCTGAAGAGTACAATTAAGACAATACTAAACACTGTTACCCAGATTCTGGCTGTGCTGCTACCACTAAGGGCAAACAGAAAGCCCTGAGGAGTGGCAGGAATAAAGCAACAAGCATTGTCTTTGTTCATTTCATAAGAAAATTATGAATTGCATAACATTAATTCTATTAATAAATTATGTCTAGAGCATGGTAAAAATACAGAAAGATAAGTTGTTTCATACTACCAACAAATGAAAAGTAAAAACACTAACTGAGCCAAAGTAGCAACATGATAATTCTTTACTCGTATCTATTCTATTCTATTCTTTATTTACTTATTTGATTTATATCCCACCCTACCCAGCAAAGGTTCATGGCAGTATACAATAAGAGAATAGAGTAACTTTTTAAACAGGGGAAAGAACAAGAGAATGAGACAACTTAAAAGGGAACTAGAATACCAACATAAAACAGAAGCCCCCTAAACAATATCTGACTCTCACAACACCACTAAACATAAGCCTCTTCTAACACCAGCACCCCAACCCCTCACTGTCTCTCCCCTTCTACCTCAACCTCTCATTGCCCCTTCCTCTGCCCCAGAACTCTGAATCTAGGGTCCTCCCTAATTACCCTCTCTGCATTACCACCATTCCCTCCTACAGTCTGAATTTCTGGGTGTGGGGGAGAGCATAACAGTGTACTAGTTGAAATAATTTACCATGTACATAATTAATTTAACATGTTATAAGTCCTTATACAGACCAGATGCAACTGAAAAGGGAACATTTATCTGTTGTCACCCACTGTTCCATCAGAGATACTTTGATATTTTTCTACAAGCTGCCTGTTTTGAAAGAGAACTAGAAATAAACCTCTCAGCTGAGAATGGTAAATGCCGCATTTTAATATGGAGCAGCATGATCGCTCCAAAAGTTCTAAAGAAACCCAAATTTAAGCACAAGTGACACAGACTTGACAATCTCCAAAAATGGTCACAATCTCTTAAAGCAATAGTGAATTTAGAATGTTATGCATCTCCATCATGTTTATAATTATCTCTAGTACAAGCTTTCATACTGGAAAACATTCTAGGGCAATTTAATAGTAATTTCTACTGTGACTTAAACTGAGCTTAAGGTACAATTTCAAGGCTGGTTTTAAACTATTTCCTGTGGTTTTTACATTTATATGTATTGAATAGCTCCAATAAACTCTTTATATTAGTCCCCTACAGAAGCACTACCATCAGCAAGTTTCTTGTAAAGCCCCATCTTAAATAAATAAATAATACATAAATAAATGTCAGTAAGTGTTTGTGTTACCTGAGCAGGTCACTGCTGCTGGGAAAACCCTGAAGCAAAAAGCTCAGCACATTACTCACTGCAACATTAGTAGGCTGGGATAAAGATGCATCTCGAAGAGTCAACAGTAGTTTAGGGATTAGCTGGAACTCCCTCATTAATTTAGCATTCTTTGCTGCTTCACTGAAAGACAGAAAGAAAAAAAAAAGATTTAATAAACAATCAGGACCTTTCTTGGATAATTCCGTATTTTAGACTATATTACCAGGCTAACATCAACTAATACCTGGACTCTGTGAGAAGTTCAATGAAGTGCTCAAATAATGAAAGATGAAGCTCATATGGGGCATGAAGCCAGACCTGAAATACAAAATATACAGTGGTACATTTTATATGAAAATCTATGAAAATCTAATCATATGTAATATATGAAGCATTAAACAAACCCTGGATTAGTGGGGTTTTATTAAATTAATCTAGCGGATCACATTATAATTTGCTTGTCTACCCTATTCAAATGATAATTTCAGTTTTGAATTACACAGCCAACAGAAAAAAGTCAAATATAGAGGCAAAGCTACAGAAGACTACTTGAAGACCACAGGCAATCTCCATGTATATGGTGAAACAGGAATAATATTTACTAATTATCACAATAACAAATCAGAGTTCTATGAAAAGAATCACAGAACCACATCATGATCCTGAATTTATAACAAGTTTACTGTCACTGACTTAGACAGAATTCTTTAAGATTTAAACTGGCCTAAGTTCAGAATTAGATTTCACATTTATCTTTTTAGACTCTTTGCCACCTGAAATGAAGATGACCCATTACTAAATTAACTCTGTTTCTCTGTCAAGACTAAACTCAGTCTTTACTGACAATTCTTTCGATTTCAAAAAACATTTTCTATACAATATTTTAAGTCATTTCTACTTTTCACAGCAGATCATTTGTTCCATCAATAGAAGTGCCAGAAAGGTAGAAGGTTAAGGCTTCAAATCTTTAAGTAAACCCAAGAATGAAAAATAAAATAAGACAGATTTGAACCCTCTTTTTATTAAAAATGGCTTGAAAGAGTAAATAAAGCAAGTTTTCTTGCCCCTTTACTTGTTCTTTTTTTTAAAGGTAGAAGTATGAGAAAGTGCAGCTCTTGCATTCTTTTTAACAGGAGGTCTCTTCTTGGAGAGTCCAAATAGTCCATATGCTTGCTTTAAGAGATGTTATGTTACTGGGGACTGTCTACCTACAGACACCATTCATTAGTTAATTCAGTCTCAAAGTTCCAAAAGACTTCTCTGTTAGGTTCTCTCTTTTTTGACTTTATATCGTGAATCCCTTTGTTCTCTAGCTGCACTGAGAGAGGACTTTTTTAAAAGGTTCACTTTAGATCTTTCATGCTGCAGCTATTGTTTTATTGAGTGTAAGACCCTTAAAACTGCTCAGCCAGCTCCCTTTATAAATATCAGAATCTACAACAAAAGTACTCATTATTTTTATGAAGTTTCCATTTTTTGTCAAAAGAGCTCATGCTGTGTTTCAGATTTTATTATTATTTTGTTCTCCTGGCTTAAGTTCCCTATGGCCAAAACAGCAGAAGATCAGACCTGGCTGACAGGTTTTTGGGACAAACACTTATCAGAAAAGAAGCTCTCTTCCCTAAAAATTTCAAAAGGATTAAAATGGAAATGTTTTTACAAAAACAGCTTTAAAAAATTAAGGCAATTGTTGACAGGAAATATTTTTGTACTAAAAATTGGCTTTTTCTTTTAATTGTTTTCACTTATAATGGCGGTCTAAGTCTGGGTATTGGTATTAGGGACGTAAATATATTTTAAAAAAACATTTGTGTAACCTCCTCTAATTATATTGGTTAAACGATTAGCCAGGAACAAGGCAGCTTGGACACAGTTGCTGCTAGAAGATACCCCCAGCTCCCAGGACTGTGGGGGAGGGAGGGAGAAGGCAAGTCAAGCCAGACAACACAGACCTAGTGAAGCCCTGCACTGGGAGGGAGGAACCACCTGTGAATGAGCAGCTAATTGCTTAATTTGGGATGGAGGGAGGGAGGGAAGGAGGAAAGAAGGGAGAGATGGAGCACCTGTGAAGGATCCCTGCTGCCCCTCACTGCCCCATGCTGCATGGGGGGCTCTGCACAAGCCCCCCTGGCCCCCTACTCTGCTTCCCCGGTCCCACCATGGCTGCCCCACCTGCCCCAGCTCCAGCCCTTTAAGAAAAAAAAAAAACCTGAGAAAACCCCCCAGACTCACCATTCCTGCTGGGCAGGGGGCAATCCTCACTGCTCCGCGCCATGTGAGGGGCTCTTCTGTGAGCTGCCTGAAGCCCGGAGGCCACTGCAGGAGCAGTGAGTCTCAAAGCTTTTCTCGTTTTGTTTTTTTCTTAAAGGGCCAGAGCTGGGGTGGGCGGGGCAGCCATGGGGGAGTCTGGGGAGCAGGGGGAGGGTCGGGTGGCTAATGCAGAGCCTCCCACGCAGTGTGAAGCAGTGGGGGGCAGCAGGGATCGCCCCCCACCTGGCAGCACCCAGTGAGTGGGGGTCTTTTTTAAAGCACCAGGAGCTAGGGCAGGCAAAGCAGCCATGGGGGCAGGGCTGGGGGAGCAGGCAAGGGATGGGGGCTGGCAGGGGTCCCCCCATGGTCCCTGCCTCCAGCACCCACTCACCCACCTGGTACTTACCAAGTCTGAGTCCAGCTACAGCTCTCTGCTGCAGCCACAGGGGACTGTCCAAATCTTTGAAGCTCTGTGAATCTTTTTCGAAGATCTGAAGAGCTTCAAATCAATTCATACCTTTTACATGGTCCCCTGATTTTATTTGGATTCAGAGATTCAGCCACTGAATCGGGTCAAATCTCCTCCAACTCAAATCACCACCCAAAGCTTCACACAGCCCTACTGTTTTCCTCTTAGGCTATGTGTACTAGTCCCCCTCGCTACTCCCCTCTTCTCCACCTCCCTCTTGCCAGGGCACTGCAAGGCTTCCCTTCCCCACTTCCCTGCCACACTGAGGTGGCCCCAAGCTAAAGGATAACTGGTAAACTATCAGTTATCATTGCACTTATTGGTTAAATGATTAATCACTTAATTTGTCACATAACTAATTGCTATAGACATATCTATGCATTTTTAAACCTTTGGTAGGCATGTTACATAAAGAACAAACTTAACCGTCACACAACAGGATTAATGCATCATAAATGGGCAAAAAGCAGGGCACCAGGCCCATTATTTTTGTATCTCACTTGTGAAAATTTGCACTAGCATCTCATAAAGCAGGCTGTTACCTACTGAAATTCATGCCTCTCTGAATCAGTTAGTCTCTAAGGTGCCACCTTGCCCTACCTTCTTTCTCAAAAAAGTTTAAAATTATAAGCTTCATTTTTCAATGTCCTGCCTCCTAAAATCATAAAATGGTATTGACAGATGAGCATGGACCTTTGGATTTTTAAAGCACCCCAGGGAACCCAGTAGAACAGCTATAACAATTTCAGGGAAATTAAAGGAAACATTCTAGAAAACAGCATAAGCTCAATTTTCACAAATGGGCTCCTTAATATGACATCCAAAAATACATTTAGATACCCTAACTTCACAGGGATGTAAACTGTGCACTTCCATAGTTTAAACAAATAAGAGTAATCCTATTTAGGACACACAGCATGTGAAAATTAGCCTTCCCAAGTAGCTCCCAAGCTCCCCACCAAAACCTCACAAGAGTATGACAATTAAAATAGTTATAATCACTCTATGTTTTGTATAAATAATACAGATGGAATTTGACAGTCATATACTGCATCAGGCAACTTGACTTACAGTTCCTCCTAAAATACCATAAAGTAAGAAGAGAAAAATCGCATTTAACACTAAATTTCTTCATGTTTAATGCTGCAAACTCTGGGTTATATTTGGAAGCTGTACACACAGAAATGTAACTGCCCTACTTCTCAATGCAACAGAGGTTTGATGCCTAAGGTTCTGACACGCTGTGCTGCCAAAACGTATTCCTTGTTATTATTTTCAGTGTCTCCTTTCTCTCCCAAAATATTTGCTAAAATAAAATATGTAGGTTAATAGAACCAGGTATTTAATGGTTAACTGAAACCACCATCCTCTTCTACAACAAAAAGTACATCTTTTCCATGCAGCAATAATTTCTATGTATTAGAAGTAAAGCAACCACAGCAGGCAGAGTTAATAAAAGAACTGCACTGCTGGTGAGTCAGACTCTCTTCACCGTCTGCTTTATTGTACTGAATAATCAACTACCCAAATACACATAGCTAGTTTTCAAGGACGCTTTACATACTTCAAAATCACACAGCAGATCCTGAAAGGCTGTTGAATTTGGAATAATGGAGGTTTCATGCCCACTGTCAACAGTTCCTACCAAGGAAAAGGTCAGATGGAGTATGTGGCTGTTCAAAAGGGAGCGTTTCTTCTTTAGCAGCATTGCCAGTAACTGAAAAAAAAAGAAAAAAAACAGAGCGCAGGAAAATTCAGTAATGTCATCTTCTTATGTCAACACTAAAGGCAAGAAGACTTTTCAAATCTTATGAATTTGATTAACATACTTTTGTGATGTTCTAGAATCACCATGAAAAAAAACACACAATCACAATTCTTCACTAACTTGCAGCAAAAGACTGGGTTAGAATCCCAGCGAGCATTCATATTTTAGAACTTTTTGCCCCCAAAGAGCAGCAGATTTATAGAAATCTCATTCACTCTAAGGGAGTATATGATTGATTTTCCCAAAAGTTGAAAGTCATCTAAAATAGTAACTGATGACATACACAGTATTGTGTACAACTGACTGTGGGTGCTGCCTTGTTATAGCAACCCAACTGGATACAAGTTGGTGGAGTTCTCTCTCACCCTAAGTTACACCCATTCATTCCAATGACAGATCAAGTCCCTAGACTCTGTTGTAAGCAAAGCAGTATAATGATTAGGTTTTTTACATTTTCAAGTGATGTGAATTTTTCCTTTTTTGCAATCAAAGAAGGTCACTCTTGGTTATTGCCTTTCATGTTCCGTATTCAGTAATTTTACTTGACTGACAGGATAAAAGTAACTGCTGAACTAACATGTGCCTCATAAATGGAAGGACAAACTATTCATGTATCACATTAACTCACTTCTTTGTTTTTAGTAAGTTGGTAGTTTTAGCTTTAACTGATTTAAAACTCATTTTCTACTCTTCTTTTAAACCATCCTAAATAACTTACATTATTTAGCTAACAGTGAGAGAATCTTAAGGCAGCTATTTATACTACTATTACAAAAATCATGGCAATTATAAATGCATTAAAGTATAAAAGAGTACATGTACTCAGGTATACAACAAATTCAATTAATCTGATCTGCTATGTCTGATTTCTCCATACCTGATAACCTTTGATCCTTTCCATTTCTTTACTGGCTAATGGGTTGCTCTTTACCACACATACCAAGGCCTTCACAGCTGCATATAACCCCTCTACATCTGATGCCATGGCTACAAGACCCAGAATGGCAGCGGCTCCACCAATATACTGTAATGTAGTGGCAACAGGCTTAGGTTCAAATGTTCTTACTCCTGTGCACAAGGTAGTAAAAAGTAAATTGATTAATCAATCTCACTGTTGTACAATATTTATAGTTATTATCATATCTGTTACTTTAAAAAAAAAGCAAGCAATTAGTGAATTCTATCAGAAGTAAAGAGAAGGAAGTAAATTTAGAAGGAACTAAGTACATTTATTTACTTAGTTTAGTGAAACTGCAGGCCCCATGGAAATTCTTTTTTGATATCTACATTATTTATGAATGGGAAGCATTAAAACTAGAAAACACAAATAACTTAAATCAAGGCAATTAATGTAAGACCGTCATTTATGCAGTTTTGTACAATTATACAAGAAAACCATTTAAGGTACCTATAAAAAGAGCAAATTGTAATCTCACCCAAATACCCTATCAGAGCTGCCCCAATGGTACGTGCTGGTCCATTCAGATGTCCTGCTGAGTTATGAAGCAGCTTCACTGGAGTGGCATTCTCATGGGAAGACACAGCCAGCTAAACAAGGGAGAAGCCTTTTTATTCTTTGAGAAAAATGTGTGTGAATTTCTCTCATGTGAGGTCCCTTCCAGCTCCTTACAATCTATGAATCCATAGATAAGGTCTGAAATAATGACATTTCAAATATTCCCAAAGAGGCCACTGGCAAAATTTATAATCATTAAATTTTGACTTTACCCAAGATTTCTGCCAATCTTTTTCTCTACTAAACAAAATTATAACAACTCTTACAAGAAGAGCTTGCAATAAAATCACCAAGTCACGGACATTTAAAGAAAGGTTTTTTAAAATATTAATTAGTTAGCAAAACTAACTGCAGAAAGTTGGTTTAGTTGATTTTTAGCTTTTCATATCAGACCCATTATATCAGTGAACCAAGTAAAAGTTAATAGTCACAACTGCTGTTTACCCTAGGAGATTAACTTGGGTCCTAAAAATATTTAGGTACATAAATAGCCCCAATGAAGTCAGCGGAATTACCCATATGTGCACGATTATTAACATTCAAATTTCACAGGATTTGGCAATTCATAATATTAATTTGTCTTACTATAAGCATTATTGTTTCATAACATATTCTTCAATCTTTTCATTAGGAATTAAAACTAGTATGTACAAAAAAGTATAAAAAAATTATATATTATATTCTTTTACCCCTTTGCTAGTCATTTTTAGTTCTAAGAAATAGAGCAAAATCCAAGAGCATCACCTAATAAAAAAGTTCAGTGCAGTTTAAAAACTTAAGTAAAAAGGAACAGAAAACACTTTTGGTAACAATGGAAATTGACAGGTATAAATTCAGTAGTCCAGTATAATCTGATCCTGGATTCCAACAATTGCATCTCCTACCATGCCAAAATGCATGGCAGAACACAATTTCTGTGATCAGGGACAAAATTTGTCTAATCATAATTGGGCAACTGCTGGGGCTGGCTTCCTGCAGCTCTCACCACTTAGCAACTTTAAACAAGTGCAGGGGGAGTAGCATGATGCATGGCTTTGTGTGTGCTGGTTCAGGGGGAGCTGATGTACACCCCCTACCTGAGAAGTACCTGTGCACCAGGCAGCCCTGTATGGCACCTATAAACTTGTGTACAGGTCAGCCCCACAGAGGGATGACTAGCATGTGCCTTTAAACCTGCCAGAAGGGGAGAGCCCACCGCATGTTTTATTTAAAGTATCAGACAAAATCAGCCACAGAGATGTTCCACATTAATTGTGGAACATCTTTGTGGCTGATTTGTCATTTTATAGTGTGATAAATTGGTTAAATGTGTGACAATATATAGCAGTTTAGACTCCAAACCTTACACCAGTGCTATCCAACTTCTAAGTGCCCAGGGGCTGCATGCCCTGAAGGCTACACCAATGGGCTTGCATGCTACATGGGTGCCCCCAACCTCTCCCTACTACTGGACACAAGCACCCCAACTTCACTTCAGCTCCCTGACCATGGACTTCCCCACTGCACCAAGCTATATAGATACCTCTGGTTCCTCTGTTGTGCCGTGCCAACCAGTGGGAAGGGGGCAGGAAGTAGAATCCAGGAGGGATGGGGAGCCCAGAGACACTAGATGCTTCTTCAGCTAGAATGATAGCTTCCTTGTGGCCTGCTTGCAGCCCACAGGCTGCCGCTTGGAGAGCATTCACAGCAATAATTAACAACTGAACTAGGAAGGCTTATATGATTAGGATATTTTTTTAAAACAACTATATTCCTGAATTTAACACTGCGAATTTGTAAATATACCTGTTTGGCAATGGCTTTACTGTCTAATTTGTTGTAAACTTTCCTTATTCTTGCCACTGTAAGTGAAGAAACAGAAAGTGCATAGAGGCCAAATGAGACCTTCTCCTCTGGTAACAAAGACACTGGAGAGGGACTGACTCCTTCTGATTTAGAATCTTTACCTTAAATAAAAGAAAAAGAAAAAAAGTACATCAAAATAAAAATTTTACATTGAAACAGCTCAAGTAAATTATACTTCAAAATGATCTCCAAATGTAAGTTCAGTGGCTTGAATTTACAGATAGCTAAAGTTGGGTGTTGCCTTCATTTATTTTTCCTCAATCCATACAAGTGTCGATCAATGTAGGTGAATTAAAGGACAAAATTCTGTACACATTTTGATCAGATAAAAAGAAAACATAAACACGCATTTTTCTCCATATTAAAGGTTAATTATATTCAGCTTTACTGACAATTTTTTGCTTTGTGGCTTGCATAAAAATTCTCATTTCCCATCTCATTCATTCTGACATGCAAGATGATCAACAGTAACCAGTAATGGATTTTCCCATTCTCTAGGGCTTCTTTCTTTGATTCCCTTCTGGCCTGCAAGAGTAGTCAGACTTTCCTAGATAAGAAGAGGAGTCCGTCACCAAAGCTTGGTTTTATAGAGCTTGGTACGATAATGAATTTGGACCATGACCAAGGAAAAAAAATTAGCCAGGAAATGTAATTATTACATGCCTATCTACTGATCTGTGACAACGGGTGCATCCAGACGAGCGCGCACATGCCTCTAGCAGCGTCTCAAACCCCTTTGAGATGCTGCAAGAAGCATGTGCAGGAACTAAAAAAATGTTCCCCCTGCTTCAAGTTTGCAGCACGGGGACAAAATTAGACCCCTGGATATAAGGGGTCAAAAAAACAAAAACAAAAACAAACCGCTCCACAGAACAGTGGGGCAAGGCGTGCATGGAACAAACACAGGTGTCAGTCCTCCAGAAGAGATGCTCTAGTTTTGGGCAGAGTGTGTCTGTGGTGCTCCTGCTGCCCCCGGCACTGTCCAAGGTAAGCTAGGAAAGGCGGGGGTGGAGGTTATGGGTGTGGGTGGGCGTGTGCGTGACAAGTGACAGGGGGATGTCAGGGGGTGGTGTTGGCAGTAGAGGGGGGTCTTGAGGACTATGGGGAATGGAGGTGGATGGGGAGCAGCAGGATGTCCCAGTGGGTAGGGACGTGGAGGGGCACAAGCGGTGGCTGCCACATACCTACCCCCCCCACCCGGCCCCTGTGGCACCGGCGGTAGCAGGCAGAGCGGCAGTGGCTCTGCTGCAGGCACAGCAGGCAGCGTAGCAGTGCTGTGTGACTAAAAGATTCCCCGGAAGATATTTTTATCTAACTACAACCTAAGCCATTCTTTTCAAGAAACTGAACTGCTATTATGGAACCAAAACAAAGACTTAGGACTCTGGGTCCCAGTCAAGGTGCTCTTGGCATGGGGACCTTCATTTCTTGCAAGCGTGTCAAACAGACCCATGACGCAAACCCGGCTGGGTCAGTTTGGTAATTATGACCAGTTTTCTTCAGGACGCATAACAGACCAAGATAACAATGTGTAATTCCGGGGTGAAAATTCATGGAATGGCAAATGAGTCTGAAATCAGTTATTATGCCTGGATATTTGCTGTCAAAAAGGGAGCACCCCACACTTTTTTGTTGTGGACAGGCCCATGACAGGAATGCCCCAAATCTTGTGCATCAACCAGAATGTCTCTAGGGTGAGCCTCCTTTCCTTCGTGAGTGATGATTTGTCTTTCACAACATCAGACAAATATTACCTGCTGCTGTCTCTTTCTTCCATAGCTGGGGAAAAAGCCTCTGGCAACATGGGCAAAATGTTGTTGTCTTTTAGGAAAGCTCTGTTTCTATATATGTTGAAACTCACTTAATAGACTTGCTCTCTCTGAGGCAGGGTAGGTTACTCTCAGTGACAAAAGAAAAAGTCAGGGCTGTATGGGACATTTCTACTGCAGCACACTTGATTGTTTTTCCTTTTAGTCTTCTGTGCTTGAAAGCCATGAAACAGCCAAACTTGGACATAGTAATCTGTCTGCATGTCACTTTTAAATGAGGAAAAACT
The DNA here is from genome assembly GCF_001723895.1 of Crocodylus porosus. NCBI lineage: Eukaryota > Metazoa > Chordata > Crocodylia > Crocodylidae > Crocodylus > Crocodylus porosus. The sequence goes on from NW_017728948.1 coordinate 80,264,383, forward strand.
CTAATTGCAAAAGCAGGAGAGAGCTCTACAAAGTAGAAGAATCTTTGATGATGACTAGTTATCATCCTGTCACAATGAATGAGAAGAAAATCCCTATTTGAACTGTTGCAAATAGAACTATGGAAACACTTTGATAAAATATATTTGAACCTTATTTTCCAATGTTTTCACACTTTGTCAAATGTTCTTTCCAAACATATATTTTTTAAAATTCTGACAGTACTGACACAACTATCTTTTGCAACAATAAATCATTAATATTGTTTGCTAACTCTCATTTCATCCTGTATGATTTTACTCTCATCTGAGTTGCATATTGTTAAATACTATTAAAATTTTAATGTAGCCTTGTTTAAATTACTGGAATACAGACAAGGTTATAAACAAAAATATAGCAAGTAAGTATGGTGTCACTCCTAAAAAATGCTTTAAGTTAAAGAATTTGAGCCTCAATTAAAATTTACTTAAATCCTAGATTACGGCATGATTTTAGTTATACTTACATGGGATATATACTGCTTGAAAGCTTCCAACATAATTTGGTCCCAGCTCATAAATGGTACTAACACTTGAAACTGGCAAAACTTCCTCCAAGAAATGCGTTGGTCCCAAGCGCCATACCAGCAAAGAGAGTTGGCGTTGGGCTGGTGGTGTGCCAATGTAGGAATAAACTGTGCTGACTACTGGTGGATTAGCAGAACCAGATCCACCAGGGCTACTGTGAATATAGTGAAGCTGTAAAATAGAAACAAAGTTATTCAAGAGATATAGGTATAATTTAGAGAAAGAAAATAAATTAAAAACTCGGTGTGAAAATCTAGAAATGTTCAAATTGATACAGAAAACATTAAGTAATCCTGATTAGTTCACTAAATCATTAACTAAAACCTAATACTTCTGCCAAAGTAATTATTAGGGCTGTGCAAAGCTTTGATTGGAGATTCATAGTTTCATAGTTGGTAGGGTTGGAAGGGACCTGAGCAGATCATCAAGTCCGACCCCCTGCCATGGACAGGAAAGAATGCTGGGGTCAAACGACCCTGGCTAGGTGGTTATCTAGCCTCCTTTTGAAGACCCCCAGGGTAGGAGCGAGCATCATTTCCCTTGGAAGTTGGTTCCAGATCCTAGCTGCCTTGACTGTAAAGTAGTGTATGAGTGTATGAGGCTTCCCGATGTCTAGTCTGAATCTACTCTCAGTCAACTTATGGCCGTTAATCCTTGCTACTCCTGGTAGCATTCAAGTTGGTTGCAGCACAACCCAGCAGTCATGAGTGTACAAAGAGAGAGGCGATTAGCCCTGTGACATGTTACTATAGTTCTCAAAGAACACTGTTCACAGTTTAAGGAAGTCATGTTTAAAACATTCTAGCAGCCATGGGAGGGGTGCAGAATTAGGAGGAACACAGCCACATAGCTAGATATTCCTTCATATTTCACAGGCAGATTTGAGACTATTAGGACATTTAACCTTAAATAATTTTAATTTGTTTGCAAATAGTTGAATACTTGGTTTGGGCGCTCCTATTATATTCAAACAAAGGTCCCTTTCCATCTGCTTGGCTTTTTGGCTCATTTTGTCTTAAGGTTTGAAGATGGGAGGCAGAACGCACTGGGAGTATCATAAACAACACAGGGCACTGTCAGGTTCTCATCTAGCTGAGTAGGCATAAATCAACTGTGAATAAGTTTAAAATGGGATTCAACTAAATTTTAATTTAAATGTTCCTCCCCTGATTTTTAAGTCTGTATTCGATTCAGAGGATATTCAGCCTGATTCGGCGGCTGAATCTCCAAATCCGAAGACCAATAAAAAGGTCCAAATTCCAAATCGATTCAAAGCCTCCACATTGATTTGGAAAAGATTTGTAGAAGATTCAAAGATTCGGGCAGTCCCCACTCAACACTGCAGGGAGCTGGACCCAGAATCTGTGCTGGGGGGGGGAGGGCAGGGACCATGGGGGGACCCCCACCAGGCCCCAATCCCTTCCTGCTCCCCCAGCCCCCTGAGCATCCCCTGACCCCCGCCTGCTCTCCCAGCCCTGTCAATGAGTGTCCTGCCCAGCCCCAGTGTCCTGGCAGTTAAAAAAAAAATAAATAAAAAAATCCCCACACTCACTGGCTGCTGCAGCAGCCATCGGAGAAGTGGGGGGCAGTAGGGATCAACCCACCAGGCAGAAGCCAGTGAGTGCAGAGTTTGGGGGGGTTTTTAAGTTCTGGGATGCTGGGGCCAGGTGGGACAGCGAGAGTGGGCGGGGGATGGGGCCTGTTCAATTAGGAGATTTGACTGATTCGGCAGTGGCCAAATCTCTGAATCAGATTCGGCGGAATCAAATGGGGACAGTGATTTGAGTCACCAAATCAAATCACTGTCCTCCGAATCAGCTGAATCCGAATCCAAAGTGAATACTAGCCTCTTCGCACAACCTAATAATTATGTCTATTTGTTTAATTGGACAGACAGGTTGAGTACACACAGATTTGAAATCAAGTACAGAAATAAACAAAAGGCTGTGGCAGAACATTTAAAAATTTTTTTCCTTTTCAAATTTAATGCAAATAAAATAATCAAATAGAATTATAGCTATAGTTCATATTTTTGTGTTTGCCGGAAAGCTATTTCATTATTTTGTGTCCCCTCTGATTATTGCAATTGCAACAGTCTGAATGGTTACACCATTGATCTCACTGGTATATTAAGTAGCATACAGATTTCAGTTGGTAGGAAAATGATACCAAGTTTTGCCTTTTTGATCTATGGAACAAATATTGACTTATATAAAAGCATGAACATTAGCCAAAGGAGTATTTTTCAAATACACTGTTAATTTGTTTTGTTTAAATTTATGAATCAGAAATAAGGATGTCCATTTGAAAAAGTATATGCTATTGTAGAATCATGATGTTAGAAGGACTCTCAAGGGTCAATATGGTTCAACCCCCTAGAAAAATGCTATTCCTATATCATCCCCGTCCAATGTTGAGTTGTCTTAATAACTTCCAGTGGAGGAAATCATATAGCTTCCCTAGGCAGTCTTTCACTGCCTTACTGTTCTAATGGTAAGAAGGTTTTTCCTGAGCACTAATCTGAATCTGCTTTGCTGCAATTTTAAATAATGATTTCTTGTTCTGACTTGTGTGGAAAAGGGGAACGGTTGTTCTCCCTCTTCTTTATGGCAGTCTTTCAAATATTTGAAAACTGCAGTCACCTCCCCACACTTAGCCTCTTTTTCACCAAGCTGAACATACCAAGCTCTCTCAACCTTTTCTTATACAGCTGACCTTCCAACCCCTTGATCATTTTTGCTGCTTGCCTTTCGATGCTCTCCAGGTTCTCCACATCCTTCTTAAAATGTAGAGCCCAGAACCTCACACAATACTCCAGATGAAGCCAAATCAGCCATTACTGGTTCTACTACCTCCTGCATCTTACACTTAATATTCCTGCTGATGCAGCCCTAAATTACATTTGTTTTTTTCAAGTACGTCACACTGCTAATTCATGTTGAGTCTGTGATCCTCCAAAGCCCCCAGATCCTTTCCAGCAATGCTACTGCCCATGCTTTGTATTTAAATGATACAACATGCAGTAGATATGTAACCAGTCTCACATTAAAGTTCCACATGACATCAGGAAAAACATTTTTAGATAACCGTCATGGTGCTTCTAAACTTTACACATTTACTCTTTCTAGTAAGGTAGATGGAGCTTTTCACAATTGTTACTACTTTTAAGTTTCACGTAAAGTAGTATTTTGCTTTCCTTCACTTCAGTGTTCACACAGTTACTTTTATACCAGTATACATTAGCCATTAGAGAAAAGGTAGCATTTTATGACCAAAACTAGCATATTCCTTATTTTGCTGAATTAATACCAAATGCCAGACAAGTATTAAGAGATAAAATACTGCTCCATTTCCAGTGATGTAGGTACACTAGATACAATCTCTTCCTTTCCCAAGTACTGATCCACTTTGCTTAAGACCTGATAGTATTTGCTACTCTTTTCTGTAAAACAACAACAAAACCAGGACAGACTCAGAGTTGAGAAGTGAATGGAGTCCTTGCCTCACTTTGAATGTGCATAACAAAAAATCAAGAAACCAAGCACAATATAGAAAAAGCTCAGGCCCTCTCATCTTCAAAACAATTGATAATACATGATCATGATGTACAGCAGCCTGACAACAAGTAACCTACACAAATATGTTGTAAAGCAAATGAACTTTTTGAAACAATACAAGTTACATTTTAAAGTTTTTACTCCACCTTCACAGTATTAACAAGCTGTCCATCAATGTAGAGTGCAGCGGTGCTATTTTTCAGCATGCCTTTACTCATCACCAGAACCAGATGATGCCACTGGCCTTCCACTATAAGATCGCCACAGCGAAAACGAGCACAACAAGGAAGAATCTCATAGAAAGACGATTCTTCACTGAAGTCATCCACTACAGTAAAAGGAACAGTTCATTAGAACTAGTGGCACTCATACACCGATTTAAATATTTCAGTTTCCTCAGGCCTGATATTTAAAATAAGCTGCAATGATAAAGGTTGAAATTTCAGAAAGCAACGCATTTCAAGCAAACAGAATATAGTAAACAGTAATGTAAATTAACAAATATTTTTCTATTAACACTTTCAATTGTAATTAACAATGATATTAGCATTAAAATTATATTGATATCGAAAATATTTTTGAAATTTGATGGTCCACAATTTTTTGTATGAATGCAAAAAGAAAAACTGGTAGAGCAACATTAGTCTAGGCAATCCCCAAAATTATCAGCAACCCCAATTCCTATTTTAATGTATGCAGATGAGACTGTTATACTGTCAAGAACTCCTATTGGATTACAGAGAGCAATTACAACTTTTGAGCAACTTTGTGGACAAAACTTAACGCTAAATTATCATAAATCCAAAATAATGCATTGGGGAAGTCGTTTGATGAAATATCCATGGAATATGGGGGGAACCAAACTTGACATTGTCAAAACCTATAGATATTTGGGTGTGTTATTCACAGCTTCTGCATCATGGAAACATGTTCAGTCAGTTAAAACTAAGGCAGCCCAATCGACAGCGGTGATAAAGAAATTGTATAAAACCACAGCAGAATGACCAGTCCAAGCTCCTATATCAGCATACAAAGCCAAAGTCACCCCTTCGATTTTATATGGCGCTGAAGTATGGAGTTATGCTGCTAGTAATGATTTTGTCTCAGATGTGGATCTATGTACAACAATATTATAGATTCACGTCTTGATTTACTACAAGCTTGTCCAACATACAGCCCGCGGGCCGCCACGTGGCCCACCAAGGCATTTTCCGTGGCCCGCAGTGCTGTGATGGGAAATGAAAGTAAACACTGTTTACTTTCGTTCCCACCCCTTGTCCCCGCCCCCAGCCCCTCAGCAGCTTCCTAATGGCTGCTGAAGGGCTGGGGAAGGGACAAGGTTCCCACACGCATCATGTCAGCTTGATGTTGCCGACATGGTGCGTGCGGGAAGAGGAGTAGCCATGTGCCACTCAGGACAGGATGAGCCCAGCCAGAGAGGCAGGGGCTCAGCTGCACTTTCCCCCTACCTACACTGGTCAGTCCCGAGCGGCATACGGCTCCGCCGCCACCTCTGCTGGCTGGCGCTGACCCAGACAGGTCTGTCCCATCCAGAGCAGCACGCAGCTGAAGTCAGCTTCCCACATGCTGCTGGGGACGGGAGGAGGCTGGCCAGGTCGGCACCAGCCAGCAGAAGCGGCAGCAGAGCGACGTGCCGCTCGGAACTGACCGGTGCAGGCAGGGGGAAAATGCAGCTGAGCTCCTGCTGGGCTCGTCTTGTCCTGAGCAGCACACGGCTCTGCCGCCGCTTCTGCTGGCCGGTGCAGATCTAGGTGGCCTCCTCCCGTCCCCAGCAGCACATGAGGAACTGACTTCAGCTGCATGCCACTTTTCCTGGCCAGTGCTGACCCGGCTGGGTCTGTCCCATCCAGAGCAGCACATGGCTGAAGCCAGCTTCCCACAAGCTGCTGGGGACAGGAGGAGGCTGGCTGAGTCTGCACTGGCCAGCAAAAGTGGTGCGGGAGCCGTGTGCCGCTCAGGATGGGACGAGCCCAGCCGAAGCGGCAGGGGCTCAACTGCATTTTCCGCCTGCCTGCACTGGTCAGTCCCGAGCAGCACACAGCTCCACCACTGCTTCTGTTGGCTGGTGCCAACCTGGCCAGGCTCCTCCCAACCCCAGCAGCACCTGGGAAGCCAGCACCGGGGGGGCCTTGGCAGGCAGAGTCCTGGCATGACCTCCATGGGGTGAGGCAGCAGGAGGCGGTATCTCCCGGACCCCGCGCTCCAGTCTCACAGCACCGAGGCCACTTGGGCGGCATGCGTGGGTGGCCAGGCACCATAGTGAGTGGGGCCATGCGGGCGGGTGGGTGAGGTGCTGCGGTGCAGTGGCCACCTCGCTCCAGTCCCCCTCATGGGGGATGTGGAGGTATTTATTTTTCCCCTTCAGTCTCTGGGGCAGTAGCTGGCTGGATGTAGAATGGGTCCCTCCTGCCCCTGCCCACCAGCAGCTACCATTGTAGGAGTGAATTTAGTCAGGCTTCTGGCCTCCCTGACTAGAAAAACCGACAGAGACCAGAAGTGCTGATACTGCTTATTTCAGTTATATGTTCTGAGATAAAAAATCCTGCATGTCTTATTACTGTGTGCACAGATGTCCAATTAAGTAAACTTGTTTTAGTTTCTTTTCTTTTTTGTATTTTTTTCTCTTTATCTGTCTTAAGTATAAAAATGCTTGAAAACTTAGAGAAGGGGAGGATTCCTTTTAAACAGACAAGTGAATGATTCCCCTAGCTGTATGAAATCCTCCCTGTGATCACAATATAGCCCTCAATAAAGAAAAGCTGGTTCTGTCAGCTCTGATTTCAACCACAGTGCAAAGTTTGATTTCTTTCACAGCATGAACCCTGCAGTAAGAGGCAGGTGCAGTAGGGCTACACAAGCAGGATCTCTCTGGGCCAGGACAGAGGGTGTTTGAATATGGCTCACTGGGTGATAAAAATTTCATGATCTGGCCTCACATTCAAAAAGGTTGGATACCCCTGATTTACTACTATATTTACATTAATAATGTTTTTCTGTTGGTGGGCTCTATTTTTAGTATAATATCTGTAGTTTGGTTACCTTGTTCAGACTTACTTATATTATGGATGCATATGTGTTACGTTGTCTTTGGGAGCATGGCATTTAGACATATCTCAGAACAAGTTTCTTAGGGTTCTTCTGGCTCTTCCTCCCTCAACTCCTGCATCTTTTCTGAGATTAGAGATGGGAATGAATTCTATTTTAACTAATATTATTATTAGAATGCTAGGATTTTGCCTCCCCTTTTACTATCTCATCTGCTTAAATTATGCTACATAGAAGATACTAATAATCCCCCTCCTCTCCAATCACACTGGTTAGCTTAATTTTTTCCTGCACTTTTGTACTTTCTGGGATGGGATACTATCACAAAGATAATGAAAGGTCTTTCTTCCCCATAGAAATGGTTCAGATTTTCCAGAGAATATAAGATATTGCCAGGCAGAAAGATTTTGCAGTGGCTAGGGCTACTCGGAATCTCTTTGGAAACTTGATTGGGGGTTAGAAAGGTATTTACAGTTGGATCTCAATAATAAATGGCAGTCCTCTTTGACTAGACTCAGGATCGAACAGATGCCCACAGCTGCTCTGGCTGGAAGTAGATTTTGTATTTCAAGGGCTAAAAGATGTTGCCCAGTCTGTCTACGAGTTTTAAACAATACTATCCACTATGTGTTAGACTGTTTTTTGTATAACAATGTAAGGAGAACCTATTTATTACCGTACTTGCAGAAATTCATACATTTCTCAAACAGAGAAATTAATCTGGCTTTTACAGAAAACAGATCCAAATGTAGTAAATCATCTCACAATTTTCGCTTACAAGGTGAAGGTGATTAGAGTTAAATATCCTTTATTACTGATAAGAGTGATGCATTTTAACATTAGACTTGCTTTTATTGTCTCAGTTGTAGATCTATGTACAACAATATTATAGATTCATGTCTTGATTTACTACTACATTTACATTAATAATGTTTTTATGTTGGTGGGCTCTATTTTTAGTATAATATTTGTAGTTTGGTTACCTTGTTCAAACTTATATCATGGGTGTATGTGTGTTACATCATCTTCAGGAGCATGACATTTAGCCAGAATCCTTAATAATACATTGAATTGAATTGAAGTCTGAGCAATAGGTCTCCTATTGATGTCCTGTTTCCCTAAGAACATCCTCAAGAGGCTGACCACATCTTGTGGTTCTATGTCCCTTCATTTTCCCCATATTTTAAAATGATAATGTGAAATTTGGATAAATTAAATTAAACTTATTTACAGCTTTTTAAATTATCTGGTTTCATCTACAAAAAGAGTTTGTTGTTTTAAGCTTTTTACGGAAAAGCTTATTTATGCATGTAACACTCTCGCATTGCCTTTCTACATTAATATTTTTCTTCTCTCTCACTGCCAAATTTAAATGACAAAAAAGTGATGCTATCAAAACTCCAGTTTTTCTGTACAAGTCACTCATTTGCCTGATTCTGCTTCCAGTGAAGTCAACAGTTCTTACCTCTGCCCTCAGACGAAACAGAATAAAGTCAACACTTTTGTAAATCCCATCCCATGTAAGTATCAGTTAATTTTATCACAAGTGACTCCTATCCACCATCTAACAGGTAATGGATTTGTTAACCATCTTCAAGTATAGTGAGAGATGGAACACAATAAAGTAGTTTTCATGGGGTAACAGAGAATTTTGACAGTTATTTGTTTCTTTCAGATACTTTGTGGTGTTTCAAGTTAACATATATTTTAACATATCTTGAAATAATCACATCATTGATCTCTCATGAGGCAAAGGAAGCAAATAATATAAAACAGAAGTGACTAAGTAAAGAACCAGAAAGAATTTTTCTAATTTCTGAATATTTTTGCCTCAATCTGTTCTAAGAATATTTAATCAAATATATATGAAAACTCCAATGTTTAAATAACTTGCATATTTAAAAACATTTAAAATGACATTAAAACACCACACAATAGATGTAATCACCTTCAAAATATTTGTGTCGAATAGGTAAAAATGACTATGCCTAATTTCATACCTGGAGGGTCAGAGAACTTAGGCTAGATAAAAACAGAGGATCTTTTTTAAAATATGGAATTGCAGACTAAGATATTTGGCTAATGTGAAGGAAGTCAAGAGAAGATTATTTCATAATTTTAAGTTGATTCTGGGTATCAGAGTTTTATTTTTGTCTCCCTGTATTCAATAAGAAAATCCAAGTCCCTCCCAGATGTTGCTACTGCGATGAGAAATGAGCAGTAATATTTGCCAAAATTAGTACTATGTTGTAATGCCTTCACAAGACACAGAACTCAGGTGTTGACTCCCCTTCCAAAGCCACCTCTATTCCTTAGGTGTTCTCAGCTCTTCACTCAAAGCTGCTGCTTAACTTTCTAAACATGTAATATGCTTTATTTTAATTGAAACAGTGCACAGTTTTGTAACAAGCATTTTTAATTTAATTTGGGAAGGTACATGCAATTCCCAAGACCCAATCACATTGCCATATTTACTGATTTCTCACATTGATAGGACATCTTGGGAAAAGTCAGATTTCCATGCAGATTACAAGGAGAAAAAGGACAAAACCAGAACAAGTACAAATTTATAAAGAAAAAAATAATCTTTTTCCATACCCGCCAAGCACCTTAATCTTCTTTTTATAATAAAATAATTGTAGTCAAATAAACAGAGGCATTTAGCCACAGATTATCATCACTTTGAAATCTGGAAACCCTGTGGACTTTTATCTTATTTCTACATGTACTAATCCACTTTAATACCTTAGAATAAAAACAAGAGAAATTATTCAGCCATCCAACTCATAGAGTGTTACTTTACTAACAGCTGAGTTTCCAAACACTGTTCAAAAACAGTGATTTTCAGAGTCGTTCAGAAAGTCTCTCATCTTTTCTCACAATGCCTCTTCAAGTACAGTCCCCCCTTAGAGTTCAAAATATAGACTTATTAGCTAATAATATTCAACTTCTACCTCAACGGCAGTCAAAAGTAATTAGTGACAATAAATTTCTAAATGTAATATTCTCTATATAGGAACAATTCAGTCTCATTTCATTTAAGAGATCTGAAGACATGTTATGACTAGTAAGTTCTTTATTTCTTTTTTTGACCCTCTGCAAGGAACTACTATATTTATGAAAACAATGTTGATATCAAAGGAAGGTATTTTATAAAGTAAACTAATAGACTGCCAGAACCATTTCCAGAAATATCAGATGATTAGAGATATTTACAAACATTTACCCACTCCATTTAAAACATGATTTTTTACATATGAGTGAGCGTGCATGTTTTAATATTTTTTATTTAAACACAATCATTCACTTTATATTAATCCTCATTGTTCTTCCCTACACAAAGTGCTTCCCAGTAATCAGTTTCCTTTCTTATAAAATTACCTGGGGCCAGACAGAGATGTTTCAGTGAAAGTTCCAGCAATTTCTGGACATAATCTTAATCATGAAGATCTGCAGTACCTTTATAATGCTGTCACAGCAACATGAAAGGATACAGCACAATACTTACCATAGTTTTGAAGCAACTCTTCTTTAGTTGAAACAATTAGTGATCGGTCTTTTGCTGAAAGGACAATGGCAAGGCATATGTAGTGCTGCTCAGAAGAGTTTGCTCGTCGCACTATAGTAAGCAATCTGACTGGATGGTTATTAGGAGATGTACTAAAGTGTTCAATGCAAAACCACGTTGAATAGCTCAAACCAGATGGTGGTGGAAAAAATCTTTCACCTAAAAACCAAAAAATTAGAGTTAAAGGCTGCCTCAGCATTCCCATTTTGAAGTTCTTTTTTCGGGCACTTATAAGTTTCCTGAAACTTTTGCCTTCTGGGTTAAATTTTACACACCTGATTTCTGGCTCAGAGATTATTTTTTCTCCCCAGTTACCTGAACTACACCATAGCTCTTAAGAACAATGAAACAAGAAATGCCCACTTTTCCTTTTTATAACACTTATGTTGTTAAACCCTCTACAGTTTCAGCTTATTGAAAAAGAAAACAGATCTGAAAGTCCTAAGGCACCTTTTGTTGCCGGAGTGTATATACTTCAGCTACACATGAGAAACTTTTAATAATGACAATCTTATAAAATAAACAACTATCTAAAAGAAGCAGGCCAATTTGCATTTGCATGTGTATAGATTTTGGTGACTCAAGCTTCCACTAGGTATCTGAAGTGTGAATGCTTCACTCCATTTCTCTCTCAAGGATCAGTGAAGGACAACTTTTTGAAATGCATATAAAAGATTACGAGACGTTAAAGTCTGTCTAACTGTTAAGCATTATGTATATACATTAAATACCCTTCAAAATTACAGAGGCGGGTAAAATTCTCTCTATAGGATTGTGGGCACATTCAGGTTGGAAAGCAGGCAGCAAATGAATGTTGGGGATATCTAATGACCTCTAGTGATAGAAGTCCTCCTCACTCTGAGTCTTTGTTTTAATTACAAACAATGTACATCTAGATCAAATCCGGTAAAGCAACAAATCAGTAGACCCAATGGCAAGTCAATCAGCAACACAGAAGTCCTTGACTTCAGAAAAGCCGACTTTGACAAGCTCAAGAGGCTTGTCAGTCAGGCCCTCAGGGACCATGACCCCAGGGAG
>NW_017728948.1:80276186-80344863 GCF_001723895.1 Crocodylus porosus
CCATCTGTGTCATGCCTCTGATAGGCTGGCTACGGCTGGGACTGACTACTCTGGGGGGTTCGCAGGCAGGGTCTCGTGCCCTCCCACACCCTCTCCTGTGCGAACTCCGCGCTAACTCAAGCGCCTGTTTATGCAGCCTGATCACGTGGCTCCCTGGGGGGCTGGGCCAAGTAGGGGCCTGGGCGGGGGCTTGACCCGGCCTGGCTCCATGCAGCTGCTTCGGGGGAGCGGGGGCGCAGCGGGCTTTCACCCGCGCGTCTCTCACTGCTCAGGAGCCTAACTGATTTAACATACTATTTAGTGGCATTAGTGTAATGAAGGTGCTATCAGACAAGTCTGGAAAGCTGAGAGCTCTATGAAGACCCACGTGAAAGGTTCAATACTCAAAAAGTCACATGAAGTTCACAATACTCCAGGACTGAAGTTGCAAAGCTGTAGGATGTTTGCCTTAAACATATAATTTATAATCTCTGCTTCCCCCCTACCATATTTAATAGATTAAACTAATGATGGGTAGGACATAACACTCCATACTCAAACTAAATGAAAAGTATTAAGAATAGATAGAAATTAAGAAAAAGATAGAGCAGCAAAAGAAGCATAATGTGGAACTATCCGAGAATGAAGGTTTTAGATTAATCTATGAGTGCTAAGCCTCAACAGTTCCCCTCCACAAACTCTGTGGTTGGCTTACTCTTACAGATGTGTAAATTGAACAGGTTGAAAAATCTAATTACATGACTGATTTAGCTATGACTTGACCATTCAAGTTTAGCTTACATTATTTACAGTAATTCTTCATGTACCAATTGGTGTTTTGTAATCTTACAGAAGTAACTATAATGAGACTTCCAAAACACATTCTATTACTACTTTTTAAGTATGAGAAGTTTCTGAGATGAATGTGCATAGTATGTGGTGTGAAGATTGCCAGTTTGCATTTAACTAAATTTGAAACCCATTAGCAACGTATTATGGGACAAAAAACCTCTCTCTACATTGTTTCAAAAGATAAATAGTTCACAATAGTTGAAAAGGCTAAAACTATGTATGCAAAAGAAAGCATGTCAGTAGTTATCATCTATATTTACTGCTTGTGCTATAGATTTGGCGGACTTTCTAGTCATGTTTTTGTAGCCCTAGTTTAAGACATTCTGAGTTGATAGTATGTTACTAGCTATTAAAAAGAATGGAGAGAACAACTGATAATCAAATTTCCTGTTTCAAAGTATTTTCTAAAACAAACACAAATACATAGTGCAGAGGACACTAGTAGCCCAGTGAAGATGCTAGATAAATCCTGCAAGTACCTGTTTATTCATAGTCTTTCTTCTTTAATAGTGACATGCAGTGATCAAATACCACGTGAGCAACAGCTGACACATCCTATTTTGCATTGGGTAGCAAAGTGTTCACAGTGGGCACTATATAGCTGAGGTTCTCAGTGACTATCACTTTTTAAACCAGAAATATATTTATGTTATTTTTTTCTGGAAAGCTAGTAATTAATGTTATATATCAGAACAGTTGTTTTTGACCTTTTTAGACTCAAGGCACCTCAATAAAACTTTTCTGAATGTAGTGACAACTGTTTCAGAAACTAAATTTTATTCATTTTCTTATTACAGAAAAATGAGAAAGCAATTCTTCTGTTACAGATACCTCAGAATGACCACAACAGGTCAAGATATCTTGGACATTATGGATTCCTATCTGAATTCTATGAGTTTATCATAGAGACAGATAGTTAGCCATGTCAGTCTGAAATCATAGATTTCATAGATTTCCAGGGTCAGAAGGGACCTGGTAGATCATCGGGTCCAACCCCCTGCTCCACGCAGGAAAGAGTGCTGGGGTTAAGTAACCCCAGCCAGATGCCTGTCTAATCTCTTCTTGAACACCTCCAAGGTAGGGGAAAGCCCCACCTGCCTTGGAAGGCCATTCCATATTTTGGCAACCCTTACCATAAAGAATTTCTTCCTCATGTCTAATCTAAATCTATTCTCCTTCAGTTTGTGGCCATTATTTTTAGTAACCCCAAGGGGCGCCCTGGTAAACAGTATCCCCTATTCCCTGCTGACCGCCCTGATGAGTTTGTAGGCAGCCGCAAGATCGCCTGTCAGCCTTCTCTTGCGAAGGCTGAAGAGATTCAGGTCACTCAATCTGTCTTCATAGGGTCTTACCTGCAGGCCCTCAACCATATGAGTAGCCCTCGTCTGAACCCTCTCAAGGTTATCCACATCCCTCTTGAAGTGTGGTGCCCAAAACTGGACACAGTACTCCATCTACAACCTCACCAATGACACACAGAGGGGAATTACCACTTCCCTAGACCTGCTTGTGATGCACCTGCTGATGCAAGAAATCAGAAAGGCAGAGTAGGGCAGCATCTTAGATGCATCCTGGAGAATTATGCAATTATGTACCAGCACAATTTTGCGCACAAGACGCATGCCTGCACATAATTAATTAATTGTGCATAAATTTAACTGCAGTGGGCCCTGTGCCTCCACCCCTGTGGGGCTCCCAGCATTTCAGCTGGGAGTCCCATGATGTGAAGGCACAGAGCAAAGCTACTGGAAAGCTGGGTAAGTGAGGAGGGGAGTTACTGCCCGAACCAGCAGGCCAAATGGGTTCTATGCCTCTGTGTAGAGCTTCCAGCATTTCAGCGGGAAGTCACATGCAGGGGCAAACAGTAGCCCACCTGGCCTGATGGCAAGACCTCATGCCTCTATATGTGGCTTCCTGCTGGAGTGCTGGAAGCCCCACGTGGGGGGCCATCCCAGCCTGATGATGCATGGACCAGGTGCCATTACTTTTGTCTGCTTCGCGCCCAGACAAGAAATTGTCCGCAGATGGGGTTGTGTACAAATCTCAGAAACCATGGATTCTCATCTCACTACCTGGACTTGCAAGAACTACTTCACAGAGTGGCTAGGAGCTGGAACCAGCTTCCTAGGGAAGTGGTGCTGGCTCCTACCTTGGGGATCTTTAAGAATAGGCTTGATGACTACCTGGGTGGACTCATTTGAGTCCAGTCTTTTCTCCCGCCCAGGCGGGGGGGTCGGACTTGAAGATCTACAAGGTCCCTTCCGACCTTACTTCTATGATTCTATGACTTGCTTCCATAACTTCTATATCTGTCAGTAGGTTAAATGCCTTAAATGAACTGACTTAATCAATCCATCTTTGCCTCTCAGCAGCGCCCACTCCATTCTTTGTATTCAAATTCCTCTCTGCTTAGAACCCCTGCTTTTTGCATGTCCATTCACAGCATCTAACAGAGTAGACTGCTGCCTATGAAAGCTTATAGCACTCCAAATCAGTTAACCTCTATGGTGCTACCATGCCTTCTGCCTGACTATCTTGAGAATCATCTACAGCTGTTTGCACACCTAACAGTGCTAATAACTGCACAGAATCCTGTGGTATTCAATCTCCGTTGCTGAGACTCACTCTTAGAACAAGTGATCACTTACATATGCACAAAGATGGAAAAGTAACGGGAAAAGGGGTGGGGGGGACAAGAAAAGCAGTAGAAAACAATATGGGCTTTTAGGAAAATATTTTTCAAGTAGTGAAGCAAGCAGAAACCAACTTGAGAAAAAAGTTTTTATCTAAATTAAAATATGCACAGTAGAAACACAGACAATATAGAAGAACTCAGCTATCCTGCTGACTGAGTAAATGGTAACCAAGCTTTACCTGGGGGAGAGGGGTTGTTTTTCAAACAAGGTCAGTTACTTTGCAATATTTTGGTCATTGAAAACTGGAATTTAAGCCACACTCAAGAACATTTTGCCATTTTAGCAATTTTGACAAGGAAAGTTGTTTAAAAGCCAACTCTCATAACAAAAACCAGTGGGAATCCATCAAATGGAGTTATAAAGTGACTGAATCAGAAAGGTGATGGAATCCAGCTATCTCAAAAGAACACGAATTTTAAAACCTGCATCACAAAGCAGAAATAAAATACCACTCTGCAAGCACTTGATAAATTCCCTGACTTTTAAAAGAGCTATAGAACAGAGCTTTTTAAAATTAATACTAAAAAGAAAGAGAAGTCTAATGCAATTGGGTAAGCACTGCATTGCACTGCAGAAAATGCAGCCTTCGGAAATTCTAAGGTAGTATTTCCCAAACTTTTGATACGTGAGAAATGCTTTTTTCCTAGATTAAAACTGAGGGAAAACTTCATTATTATACCCCCAAAACTGTGTTTGCATGTGCAAAACTTATGCAGTGGTGCCCAATCACTTGGTCCCACCGACCAGATGACAGGTACCAGGTCTGATGGGGCCAATGCAGCTTGGGCCCTATCCTAGCATATGGGGCCAGCATGGCCAGGGCCTAATCCTGGCACGTAAGGTGCTTCTTACAGCACAGTCTCTGGGAATCATTGCTCTAACGTGCCATCCTGCCCTGACTTCTCCAAAAGTTCAATTATGTGACCGTGGGCAAGTCCCTTCACATCTATGACGCAGTTTCTTCATGAGCCATTTTTATAGCTGAATGAGATCAGAGATGAAAAAGTGTTCTATAGATCATTTTATTATTGAAATTCTTAAAAGGAAAAAAGCAAGCATAACATTAAGGAGTACATTTATTAAAATAAATGTTTTTTTCCAAGAATCAAACTAACAGGAAAGTTTATTGCTACAGTTTGTTAGATGGGACTTGAAAAATCCACCTACAAGTGGCACACACAAAACCTTCACTGGGAAATCAAGGAAACCAATTCAGAAGAAATGACTAATTTTAAAAGGCTTTGTTTCTAAAACTTATGGTGACTAAATATATTCCAGTGTAACGCTGCCTTTCTGAGATTTCTGTATACCTCTTATTGCTCCGAGTTTGGTTCCAAATTGCAGCACTTTGAAACTCAAAAACAGCATCCATCAGTTCTGCAGCTGAGACTGAGAACTTTGTAGACAGTTGTTAAAGCTAACAATTTCACACTGAGTCTGTCAGATGTCTCGGTTTAACACTGGAGAGATGAACCTGAAAAAGGAGTCTGAGGGAGAAATAAGGTCACAGAGACCCATATGTCAGAGGAGCTAGAACACCAAACAGTGGAATAAATTACATAAATCTGGGTCTTTGTAGATACATAACTGTGAATTGTATTCCTTTCCATGTTTTAGGCTGGGATCAACACAACAGGGATTATTAACAAGATGTTCATTTTACACAGATCTAGGTCATAAATTGGTTGCTAAATGGATGACATTAAACCTGTAAGTCTTTTGAACACTTATTACAACAGTGAAAAACTTGACTTCCTAAAAAAAAAAGGTTGAGAACTCTTAAGTCAGGAAAAGCCTGGACTGTACACTTCAGACAGAGAGGCAGTTCCACAACATATCCAGAAACTAGCAAACTTTTGATCCATTGCTGATGTTGAAGGTGAAAATACTACTGAACTCAGGCATTAAACTGTGGCAATTTTGGAATAACAGTAACTGAAAATGTAAAGGCAATGCAGACTTAGGGTGGCTAGAAAAATGTTGACAGGGAAGGGAATAGTCGAAAAGCACGGCACCAAATATTTGTTTTACGTTTGTATCTTAATGCAAATTTACTCAACCTAACTCATAAATCGAGTCCCAATGTGTAAATCCTTTAACTATTCAGAAAGAAGTATCATGGTTGATTCCCCATCTAAACTTCCTTTACACACTAATTCTCCACGCTATTTTTCCAAGTCAGAAAATTAAAAGAAAGTGTTAGCAAAGGATGATTAATCTACTAAAATACTTAATTTCTTTACAGGATAAACGTTTAAATAGCAATAGTAACAGTAACCATAAATAGTTGCATCATTCTAATAATTGTCTTACACTTATAATCACTAGATTATAATCCTTAGGTAAATAAAGGCTATATAACAGATTTTAAGGCAAAACTATTCAGCAAAGTAAAGAACTTGTATATGTAGTTATTTTGAAATGAGACACTAAAAAGATGGTTTAACATCATGATTAGGATAGTTGATAAAAATTGATCGTCATAAAAAAGCAAGAAATACAGCAGAGTATCATAAAACACACTTTATTAATTCACACATTTTATAATCCAGATGCACTCATTGCTGCCTCTTCATGGTACAGGCTGGCATTTTAAGGTCTTCCATTACTAAGAATACACACACACACACACACACGAACTCAAATTCCAAGCTGAGATTTTGTTCCCCATTTAACATGAGGGGAAAAGCCCCTCATCTTGGATTCAAGTATGTTGGGGACAGGGGGAGGATGGGCAGCTGCTGTGGTTCTGGCCCCAGGGTTGGGGCCTATGCCATAGCTGCTGTCTGCCCCTCTGCTGCCTCTGCTCTCTTGCAGACTGGGCCCACTGCCTCTTCCCTGCATCTCCCCCCACTATTTGCATCCTCTTGACTTCCCCCGGCCCCCTCCACCTTCACCCCCTCATGCTTACCCTTGCTTCAGCGCCAGCCCTGCTCCAGCCTGGGGAACAAAGCATACAGCCTCAGCCTGGACCAGCAGCAGTGGTGGCAACTCTGGCTGTGTGCAGAGATGTCATGTGGCCATGTGGCAGTGGGAGGGTGGGCAGGCAGCAGAGGACTGCCTCCCTACCATTTCCCCACCATCTACACCCCTATTCACCTACCCCCCTGCCACTGAAGCACTGCAGGAATGAATTTAAGACAACCCCCCAGTAATTAGATTCCATACATAGAAAAAGATTATAACTAATTACCTGATCCAAGGGTCATTTTGGATCAGATAAATACAGCCATTTGTTTTACAAATTATAAACTGTACATGAACTATTATCTATGATGCATTTTGTTTGTCCACTTGTTAGCAAAATTTAGTTGGTACATTTTTACTAGACTGTTAGTTTGCTGCTACATAACAGTATGTGATACTACCTATGAAAAATTAAAATTAATACTATTAAATACTGAATACATAAGCTAAAAACAAGGGGGCAGTTAAATAACCCAGAGACCCATGGAAGTTGCATGTTCTATATACAGAACCTCTTAATTGTTTTCAGCTTTTATAAAAATAATGATTCTACACTGCTAGGCAGAAAGTGTTTTCAATTAAACAAAAACAAGTGAATACAGAATTGTACCCTAAAACCATGCCCTCATATTTTAAGCCATTAGATTTTTTTCACATACTAATCAATAGATTAGTATGTGATCACTAGATTATAAATGTAGTCTGTAGAAAGACTACAGAATTTAATAGGATGGGCTTCAATGTAGATAAATGCAGGGTGCTGCACCTGGGGAGAAGGAATCCACAGCATACATACAAGCTGGGGAGCTCCCCGCTTGTGAGAACAGTGGCAGAAAGGGATCTTGGAGTCATTATGGACTCCAAGATGAACACGAGCCACCAATGCCAGACCGCAGCCATCAAAGCCAACCGCACCTTGTCGTGCATCCAAAGATGCATCTCAAGCTGGTCCAGAGAGGTGATACTCCCCCTCTATGTGACACTGGTCGGCCTCAATTTGAGTACTGCATCCAGAGCTGGGCACCGCACTTTAAGAAGGATATGGCCTGCCTTGAGGGAGTTCAGAAGAGGGCCACCCACTCGGCTGGAGGGCAACAGGGCAGGCCCTATGAGGAGAGGTTGAGGGACCTGAACCAGTTCAGCCTCAGCAAGCAGAGGCCAAGGGGAGATTTGGTGGCTGCCTACAAACTCATTAGGGTCCTCCAGCAGCACCTCAGGTGATGAGGAACAATGGCCAGAAGCTGCTGGAGAAAAGGTTTAGGTTAGAGATTAGGAGGCACTATTCCATTGTTACAGCAGCTAGGATCTGGAACCAACTTCCTAGGGAAGTGGTCCTTGCTCCTACCTCAGGTAAATTCAAAAAGAAGTTGGATGAACACCTGTCTGAGGTTGTGTGATCCCAGCGTGTGCTCCAACCAGTGGCAGGAGGTTAGACTAGGTGATCTATTCAAGTCCCTTCTGACCCCTAACTACTATGAAACTATGAAACTTATCCAGAACAGCGGTTCTCAACCTTTTTAGACTACAGGCACCTGCTGATGGACTTCAAGGCATCCCTCACTAGACTTGGAAAATGTCAGCTTAG
The DNA here is from genome assembly GCF_001723895.1 of Crocodylus porosus. NCBI lineage: Eukaryota > Metazoa > Chordata > Crocodylia > Crocodylidae > Crocodylus > Crocodylus porosus. The sequence continues at coordinate 80,284,266 of NW_017728948.1, forward strand.
TTTCCATTATTTTATTGTTTTACAGAAAAGCACAAGATCATTTTTTCTGCTGCAAAGAACTGAGAAAGATTGCAATGTGTCAGAATGTTTTTAATGCTATGGGTTCCTATTTGAAATCTTAGATTTATATTGTGAATTATGTACCACAATGGCATGATTAAGAATCACTTCCTTAGACATAAAACCTACAGCAATAAACTGGAGCTCACCAGCAGTCTCAAGTAGCTGTTTGCTATAGCTAATAAAAGCCGTATCTGATTCACAAGCCTTCATCTTTGCAAGGGTTACAGAAACTAAATCTTACAAACAATTTGGGTTCTACCATATAAAGTAACTGATTTTTTGGCTTAGATGAAGAATCTGTGTCTGTCTCTATGAACTGTATGTCTCTCTATGTACAGTGAAACTATATAAAAGTGGAACTAGAAAAAAAGAAAAGCTGCTTTGAACAAAAAAATCATTTTGAAAGTGTCAAAATGAAATGCTGACTTTCAGAAATGTGTTTTATTTTCAAAGCTGACTATTTAAGAGCTGAAGCAATATTATAAGTTGCAATGCCATTACATTTGCATTTTTCACAACAGTTTTCCCCCAAAAAAGTATACCCAAGGCCACAACACGCAATTCGCTTTGTATCCCTCTACAAATATATTTTGACCAAAAAAACAAAAACTCTGCCTCCCACTATGAACAACTTTCACTGAATGACCAAGAATTTCAGAACCTATGCAGATAACCTCAGCAGCAGTAAACCTAGAATACCATTCCTGTAAGCAACTGATCATGCAACTAATCCTAATCCAATTGTAACCAAATTACATGCCCAAGACAGCATAAATGAAAGCTGCACATACAATAATTCTGGTTTTTCTTTTTTAAATCTTTTGAGAACTTGACTTCATAAAACCTGCACAACCCCTTTTAAGGTATTTTTAGGAAGCTATTTTATTAGTTAAAATTTGCATTACATACCCACTTTAGATTTGACTCTTCCCAATAGCTTTCTCATATTTATTCTTCTCTCTCCCTTCTCTTCTAGTGCCACCATAAGTAGGACAGCCTCCTATTCCCACATCATGACTCATCAACCATACCAGAGTTCCTGTGTACAAGTGTTCATTTAGTTTTTCTTGGAGGAAAACATGCTGCCTCCAGAAGAAAGATCTTCCAAGTGTCAACACTTGGTTGCTCCCCTCCCAGTTGGGTCCAGGAAGGGAGTGGGTAGCAGCCACTGATATCTGCCTCTTCCCAAACCAAAGACTGCCCAGTTTGGACAACATGCTGAAGGCTTTGCCCTGCTGCTCCCTTCCCCTTGTGGGCCACCCGGGAGGCAAGCAAAGCAGCAGCTGCTGCTCCCTTCCTCTTTCCCAGACTAGGCAGTCTCCAGGGGACTATGGGTTCCAGTTTTGAACATGTCATGCAAGGAAAAGCTTCACACCACACAGTATGTTCAAAGTTGGCACCTGCACGCTACTGCTTTGCCCCACTGTGAAGGAATTGGATCCCCAGACTCTGGAGGAGGCTCCTGAGTCTGAGAAGCAGGCAGGCAACTTTGCCCTGCTACTCCGGTCCACTCAGACTGGGAGGAGTGATCAGCCACTGTTTCCTATGCCCTTCCCAGACCACTTCCCAGCCTGGGGAAGGTGCAGGAAGGGGGGACAGCTGCAGGATAAATGCCTATATTGCTCCCTCTCGTTGGACGGTTTTTCAAATATTTCTACTGCTAGGAATGAATGCCTGTTTGAGGCCGCAGAAAGGGGCAATAGAGATGAGCAGCAGTATAAGAGAAATTTTAGGAAAAGAAGAGAAGCTCTTTCATATTTAAAACTTCCCAGACATACAGCAAAAAAGTTTGAGAGAACTTCAGAGAGAAGAACGTAACTGGAAGAGCCATTACTACCTATTGTTCAGCTTGTACCTATGGTTCCTTGTGCTTGCTTAAATATGATATAAAAAGATGCCATAAAGCATCTTGATCTGCAAGACAGCTCTAAAACTGAAAGAATGTTTATTACTGTGAAAGAGCGAGTGCAGACGCGATGGGAAAAACCAGAGAGTGCCGCTTCCAGAGCCGTTACTGTATTAGTACAGAAGCTCTGAGAGCAGAGTGCAGCGGCAAGACACAAGGTTCAAAGGCAGAGAAGGAAGAGACAGGAGAGGAAAAAAGGAATGAGAGAGGATCCCCAGGGGATCAATAGCATCACTCATTGTGCCCTGTAACACGGGGAGAGAATGGGGCTGATCTACGGTGAGACAAACCCTTAGGGACACGTCATCCGCAGCTGGCATAGTAAGAAAAACAAAGAAAAGAAGAGATTTGAGTTGATCCTTTCTCCCTAAGTTAGAGACTGTGTTGGATTGTCCTTCAAGAGGATTTAAGAACATAAGCTATAGAGCAGGCAAAAGGGAGATTCAGATAGTATTAAAATAAAAGGATTGTATATCGAGGTTTGAAAAGATAAGATCATGCTCAAGGAAAAAAAAGGAATTGAAACAAAATAAAAGGAAGGAAAGATTCTAAGAGAAAGTCAGTTTACGAATACTCAGTTCATGTCATTCAGGTTAACAGAGGATAAGGTTGTTGTATAAGTAGAGTTACAAAGTTAATATTATAAGTAAGGTTAAAAAAGGATACAAGAAACAGCTTCTGTCTGAATGTAAAGGAAAGCTGTACGAAGTGATAAAAGACAAAAATAAAGACAAGTTAATGAGCTGCATAATCAGATTCTGACTGTATGTATAAACTTCAAGTTTGGGTGGATAAGCGAACCAGATACTTGATGCATATTGCTCGTGAACCCACTAAAAAGGGGGTAAAAACTAACTAACAAAGAATAACCCTCCCGACTAATAACATCCAAAATTAAAATCTATAATAATAAGATCAAAGACATGCAGGCAGGAAAGTTGGGGTACACGGACGGTTTGCAGGACAACCATATAGGTGGACAAGGGCATTCTAAGCTCAACCGCCACAATTACATATAGAATGTGAAAATACTTTTAACAGCATGCATCCAATGAGCTCTCTAAAGTATAATACAGACTGCAAGTGGTCATTTTTTGGCAGCTTAACTTGGCCATTTAGAAGGAACAAAATATATCTTAGGCACCTACCAAGTTTTACATCCATGTTGCAAACCATGAAGTTATCACAACTCTTACAAAAAAGTTAGAAAAAGATTTATGAGAACTGGTAGGAAATTCAAATATAAAGGCCACTATTGCATCTCTCATAATAAATATCAATTTAGTAAGACTATTCAAGTCTTAGATTATTGTACACAGCAAGTCACTGCAACATTTTCAACAAAAACAACTTTCTGGCCTCTTGAGAGAGCTGCCGATGAAAACAGTATCTTTTGCCAGAGTTACTGGCTTAAAATACATTGTTTAAAAATCACCCTAAAATGGGTCAGAAAGAGCACTGTGAAAACCACGTGACCACCAGGACTTAGAGGACAGGAAATGTATAGGACTACCAATTATCAATATGCAGCACTGAAAACCCACAAAAGGCGACATGAAGCCTTCAAATTGTGTTGGGCATTCATAGTTCACATGTGCCCAATTGCAAAAAAGGACTTTTTTAGCGTTATTTTATCCATTCCTTTTACAGACTGAGCCATGGGGGACTACACTGCAGTAACTCACTCTACCAAGACTAAAAAACTGGAGCAGATCCAATTAAGCAAGCAGACCACTTCACATGTAGGAAAATAGAGAACAGTGGGTACTTAACAAATCTGCAGATAAAATGGAGCATTGTCCACTCCCATACCCAAAGAGACTGGATTTTTAAAGCACTTAAGGGAGAAGAACTTAATGCTATTTGCTACTGCCTCTCTCTCCAAACAAGGGGAGATGCAACTAGCCTCAGAAGACAAATGATGCTACCTGAAGTCAGATGATAAGGAGGATGAATTACAGGTTTCTCAACAAAGAGACCTCTGCTAAGTGATTCCTTGAAGGCAAGAAAAAAATGCTCAAAACCACATTATATAAAGACATTTCCTTGCAGAGACATTTATTTAATAAACAGAAGAAAGCTTAATATGGAACTTGTAAGTAGCTCGTTGTAACAATTGGTTACAATGGTTAAATTGCTTCAAAAACACTTTTAAAGAGTAACCTCAGATATGCTTACATGGTTTAGTCCATGTCTGTTCTTGCTCCAAAAAGACCATCACAAACTGCACCTTCCTTCCATTTTAAGTGTTTGCCCAGCTCTAACCGGACAAGGACTGACTAGCACATTACCAATTGTTCTAAAATGCATAATGCAACTCACAAGGACCCATCGTTGTCATCCCATTCACTACCTGTGGACTTATTTGATGCTCTCCGTCGAATCTCTGTCACCATCAATCGTGACACTTGTGTAGTGAACTGCAGAAGGTCAGAGAATTTTTCTGTCATTGTACTTGGAGGAGCATTTCCAAATACCTAGAGACAAGAGAAAAGAGATTTTGTAACATGTTTCTTCACTGTACTTTTTTACTTGCTTGCAAATAGCTTTCACAATTAGGAAGAAAGCACATGCTTACACTGTTAGAGAGAGCAAAAGAGGAAATCCACAAAAGCTTTTATTTTACATTTCAGTTGTCTTAAATGACATGCCCATGAGACTCTTGTATGCTACATAAATTAATATTTCCACCAAATAACTGATTTACAGAAAAACATGACATAGTCTCATCTTTAAATCAGATGTGTCCAACTGGAAGCCCCTGAGGGATTAATGTGTCCCTCCCCCAGGGTCATTGTCTGGGTGCTACTCTCCACTTTGTTCTCTGAAGCTCCTGCGGATTCCCTGGGCTTCCCTTCCCTCTTCCACCTTCCACTGTCCACCCTCCCCCAAGGCTGAGGGAGCCCATAGCTGAAGAAGCTTGGAGTAAACCAGGGATTCCCAGAACTTGACCTCCACACAGTAGGAGAAGGCCTGCGCAGTGCACTGAAGTGCATCCATGAAGCATGAGGGAGAGGATGGTGCATCCGTGAGGGGGAAGATCTTGGCCTTGGGGTGACTCACTCAGCATGTCAGGGCCCACGTGGCAAGGCAATAGGGAGTGGTGGGAGGGAGGGAAGGGTGCAGTGTGCAATATATGTGCTCAGATTGTACATGGCCCATGCAGTGTGAAGCCTGCAACCTTCAGCCACTAAGTTGGACAGCCCTGCTTTAAACTGTATTGTGTTACAGAGAGGTAAACAAAATACGGTTGTTAAACAGGAACGCATCCTTCTTCCATTAGGTCCAACTGGCTTAGCACTTAAACAGGAGAAAAACCTATGACACAAAGATAGGAAGTAAAAGGACTTTTACACTTGCATACTGGGCAGTCAACTGTCTTTTGGCTAACCAGTGTGAAGAGATACTAGGCATTGGGCAGGAGGTGGCAGGCTCACAAGTACTCTGGGACTAGGTGGACGAAGCTTTCACTGCTCTCTCTGCTATGGTACCCATTTCAGCCTCTTGGACAAAGAATGAATGTGAGAGCTCAGAGACGAACCGCAACTCATAGGATCATTACCATAAGAAACCACCTCAAGTTTGATAGGTTCTTTTATTTCCTAAGCAAAAGACAGCTAGAGAGCACATCAATGAGCATTCTAGCAAGAGAAGCAAATTCTGAATCCAGAGTTTGATTCAGCCATAAAAACTAAATCCCACTACTCAGGTTTGTCTAGCGGTAGTCTCAAAAACTAGAAAAAAGTATTTTTTATTTGTTTCTAAATAGCCATGAAAAAAAGTACATGACTAGAAACAGGAAAAGAAAGGGGGGGAAAAAAAAAATCACATGACAAACACCACACAAGCACTGAAGGTGCTCTGTCTCTCTGCCAAGAATAATAAAAACTAAGGAATAATTTGGCAGCTCCACCTTTTATGCCCTCAAGTAACACAGCATGAGATCTTGTACAACAGAGTTTCCCAAACTTTCTTATAGCATACCTCCTTCCAGATTGATTTATCAGCAGCCCACATACTCCTACCAACATGCATTTTAACCCCTTAAATGCCAGTTATAATAAAAACTAAATCTGCCATTACACAAGGTGTCCCATATACCCCCTCCCCGCCCCAGAATTAAAAAAATAGAACTCTGTAACTAATGGCTTGTGGCTGATAACGTAGAAAATAACGTTCTGGTGAAGCAGGATTGTTTTGTTCATAGCCCCACTTGTGCAGTTTTACCGGTGTCCCTATTGATGACTTAACCATTGACTTTGCAAATCTTAGCTGTATGTGCATACTTATCTCATGTCAATAATTCTAAATAAAATTTGTACCATCTTCAATAGAAGTACCGGGGAAAAAATATGAGGCTATCATCTTTAGGGGAATCCCAATTATTGTCCATCTTATTACGTTAGGTCTCCTGATTTCCAAGGGCAAAAACCACTCCTAGTTCTATTGTGCTTTATGCTGCTTTTCTAATCTCCAAATTTGCAATTTTTTTTCTTTTGCTTGAAGAATTAAAGTGGGAAATGCTTGAGACACCCATCGGTAAACTTGTTAAACCCTCAATCGGATTTCACAGAAATATTATATGTATTTATACATTTTGCTACACATTGGAAGTAATGAGTAGCACATCATAGTAAGTACAAAATATTACGTAATTGGTAGTCAGTTTCTTCATGATTAAACAGAAGTAGTCTGATTACTAAAGAACATGTTTAAAAGTGGTGTTCAGATATAAGAAATTGTTACTAAGTATACAATAAACTACTTGAACAATAGGCACATTATTTTACTTCAACTAAAAATTAATAATCAATATTGAAAGAATCAAACATTTTCCTTTTGATTGCAATCTTGCAACAGACAGGAATATACATAAGTTTGTGTTTATAGGTCTTTTTCTAGCAATGGTTCCAATCAAATAGGTAACATCAAAATTTAATACATTTATCCAACAAGAGAGACACACAAGACACAAACTCTTTTTCACAAGTCAATGTTTTCTGAATGCCAGCATATCTTAATCTGCCAGTGTCTCATAAAATGATACAATCTAACTGCAGGTTAGAAGTCTTCTCTCAACTCATCTGGCTTTACTTCTAAGAATAACTGAATACTCTGAAGGCACAACATTAAAAGAAAAGCCAGTACATATAATGGGTTACAATTTTTATAACAAAATGCATTTAAAGCCATTCTGTTGTATTCTAGATAAAATGAAAGCATTAAATAATAGAATCATACGACAAGGGGGTCGGAAGGTACCTCAGAAGACCCACGGCTACACAAGCAGTAGACTGCACAGTTGTTACTGTACAGTCGTTTAGTACTTGCGCTTTAGCATTTCACGTAGACACGCCCATGGTCATCTAGTCCAGCCCCCTGCTCAAGGTAGTATCATCCTGGACTGAACCAATCCAATCAAGTATCTACCCAGTCTGCTCTTCAAAGTTTTCAAGGAGGCGAGATTCCACAACTTCTCTAGGTAGACTCTTCCAGTGCTTGACTGCCTTCATAGTCAGAAAGTTCTTCCTAATCTCCAACCTAAATTTCCTCTACTGAAGCTTGAGGCCCTTGTTCCTAGTTCTGTCCCCTACGGCCACAGAACAAAGCCCTTCCCCATCTTTTCTAAAAATCACCCTTTGAGTATTTCAAGACTGCTATCAAAACCCGCTTAGTTTTCTCTTATTCGTCAGACTAAATAACCCTAGTTCTTTCAACTTTTCCTCCTAAGTCTTTCTTCTCGGGCCCCTCATCATTTTTGTGCTTTGTGTTGGACCTCTTCCAATCTGTCCACATCCTTCTTAAAGTGTGGGGCCCAAAACTGGATGCAGTACTTCAAGTGATGCCTTATCAGTACTGTATAGAGCAAAAGAATCACTTCCCTTGATCTGTAAGTGAAGCTTCTGTTAATACAACCCAGTAGTGTCATGATGTGGCGTCCCCATGGACAGGAAAGTCCCTAGGGCTCCGTGACTGTGCCGACTCCACCCTACAGGCACCTTCTAATCTTGCCTGCCACATCTTGCTGGTAAACCTAATAAATAGGGAGGCCACTCACACCACAGCTCAGTCACGGTCCTGATGGACCCCGCCCCCAGCCAAACCCTGCAGGTTATTGGACCCCTTGATGGGCCCTGCTCTTGATAGGTGACTTATGGGACACCCCAAGCCTTATGGGCTAGATGCGTGGCTCCAAAACAGCTTTTTCCATGCCCAATGCCTCATGGATAGTATTTAGACGTTATCTCTTATGATGAGGCCTTGGTCTAGTTTGACATCTTGTTGTCACTGGACCCTTAGCCTCAGTAACTACACCCCGCACCGCTGGGGTCTCCACACTGTACTGTGCCCCAATGAGGCCTCCTCCTCCCCAGTAGCCTCAGCCGAGTCCCCCGGAGTACAAACAATCAAAATATGTTATATTATGTTATGTTGTATTATGTTATGCTATAACATAATACAAACAGTGCAGAGTGAGCTGTCTCTTTAAAAAAGGCAAACTGCTCCATGAGCATTAATTGCCTCACAGCCCAGAGTACCTGAAGAGCTCCAGGAGCCTCATTAGTCCTGTAAGCAGCATATCAGAAGGCTACAGCATCTCTGGGACATTCTTCTCTGCAGGAGTTCCTTCCTCTGGCAGCTGTGGGGGAACTAACAACTTCCAGTCCCAGCCTTGAAACTTATCTGTGCCCAAGGCCCTGCCTACTTCCGGTTAGGTGACTGGATGCAGGTGCAGGCTAAACTCCCTCAGTAGCTTGCTGCCACAACAACCTGCACCTGTGGGCGTCCTATCTGGCTCACAGGGCCCTCTCTCTAGGCAGTTTCTGCCCTTGAAAGAGCAGGCACACCTTAGTGCCCTGCGACAAGTATGCTGTTGGCCTTTTTTTTGGTAACAAACCCTGCACTCAGTCCCATCATCCAAAACATTAATGAAGACATTACAGCTACTCATTTAATATCTGATGACTAATTGGTGAGTATGATGATACAACCACTTCTGTATTCACAATTCCCTGCAGATGTGAGTAGGGCATAACAGCAAACTAGGAATCTGGACAGATGCAACTTTAGCCCCCCTCTTCAAGGTACACTGATGTCACAATTCACACATTAAGCATGACATAAATGACAAGGTTGCTACATAGGCACCCAATTTAAGGTTCCATAAAATGGCAAATGTGTTATTAAAATGTTCCACATATGACGTACAAAATGTTTATGCCAAATCTGTATGGCACCTTAAATTTAAACTTATGGCCAGGACTTTAAACCCCAAACCACACAGTTCTGACCAAGCTGCCAGGCATGGGGAAGCAGAAGCTCCCGGTATGGTTTTAAGTCCCCAGAGGGGTAAGCCCTTTGGTTCCTCCCTCCCTCCCCATCCCCCAGCATCAGGAGCCTCTGATTTCCCATACTCAGCAGCCCAGCCAAAGCTGCTGGCAGCAGGATTTTGACAATCAGCTGATTGTCTGCCCCTGCCCACACAGACTTAAAATTTAAACCAGCTTAGCTTCTTATATTTATACCAGTATAAGAGCAGACAAACATAACCCTTATATTGGAATACTTTTCAAAACATACATTTGTGCCCATATAATTGTTACATGCATCTATGGGTTGCTCTGCACTTGATCCATGCTGCTGTCAAGGCTCTCATCAACAAATAAATAAACAAAAGCTTCATCCACCCACTCCTGGTTTGCATGCAACAGACCCAGAAATACATCAGTAAAGATGCTCCAGGGGCATCCTTCACTGCTGGTCTTGAAACCTACTTCCCCCAGATCTCATGCATAGTAGCACGAGCTTGATGGGGAGGAAGAAGGGGAGAGAAAAGGAGGAGAACAGGGAAGGAACTTCCACTGCAGCACACCCTCACTATCATATTCCAGGTGTGGACCAGGTAAAACATGAGTGGGAGGGCAAACTTATTTTTCAGTAGCTGTCTATAATAGCATGGAGCTAGCGCAGACAAACCAAGTTACTGACACATCTGGAGCTCTTACAAGCTTCTAGTAAAAGGCAACTTCTACAGACCAGCTTTTGTAGCATTATTACTCACATGAGCCAAACAGGAAGGTTTAGGACAAACGATTGTAATGTATATTGGAATCCAGTTTAAAAGAAAGATACCACATAAAAGCAAGATCATTTCAATAGTCAGTCAGCAGGTTTCCTTTTCAAGTACAGAAAATCTGATCCTGCCAATGAAACTCAGAATAATTTAATTGGAGCAGTTTTTTTCCAGAAACAATTTCACCATCATTTGACCTGCTTTCAAATTTTTTAAAAGCTTTGCTTCATTACTGACAAATACAATGCAACTCATGAACAGTTAGTTGTTGCGAACTATGCTCCATACAGTCACAGAACTCTGAATGGAAGCTCTAGAATATTTTAGTAGAAGGACAAAATCCTTTGTGAAGTATGTAGTGGTTTTAGCTTTTATTACCATATGGCTGATCCTTTCAGACATCTTTGACTAAAGGGCAAAATAAAATGCATTTAAAAAACAGAAGCTGTCTATAACCCTATCCATTAGCTGACCAGGAAGAGAGACTTAAATGTCATAGTTTTTAGATGAACTCTGGTTTATCTATAACAAGAACTGAAGAGCCTCAGGTTTTGTGTTGCTCCTGATTCAGTTAATGATTATACTAACACCCGAAAGAAAGAGATGCATTTTATATAAAAGTTTTCAGTAGTAATGAAACAAACATCAACTGCAACAAGTTAACGAAGCAAAAGAGCAAGGGTTCTTTGACTTCAGTAACTGCAGAAAGAAATTTTGTAACATTTTATTTAGAAATATTTTGTTTTACTGGTATTACTGAGTAATGTTTTTCTTCATTCAAATATAAGAAACTTGAGAATTAATTTTAACAGAGGGTGCTTAACACAAAGAAGAATCACTGTACAGCTTCCTGGAAAGTAAGTCCTTTGGCACAGTCAGAAGTCACAAGTTTGTGTTCCCCACCCCCACTCCTCCTCACATAAGTTTTTGGTTTCTCTTTGAAAATTTCACTTGCCCAATTAGGTAAAATGCCAAAATTATAAACAAGGAGCTTCAGACCACAGGAAAAATAAATGCACAAAGGTGTTTCAGAAACTAACCAGCAATTTTAAAATAAAACCATTCTGTGAGCAACAGCCATTTACTGGACCACATCAGGAGTTTCCCATTTTGCCATAGACATACAGCATAGTCAGCCATTTTGCCACTGGTTTCTAAAAGTATGTGCCTCATTCACAAATAAGTGTTAACCTTTTAAGGAAAAGATCTCTAACACTTTTCCCTAAGTATCCCTTTCTTCATGTTTTATGTTTTACTATTCATTTTGCAATGCCTCTTTGACCCCAGGTGCCCCTCCCCCCTGACCCAGGAGGCACCAGGCGCTGAGGCAGGGGGAAAGGAGGGGCCCAACACTTGATCCTCGCGGGACCCGGAAGTGGACTGGAAGTATTTCTGGTCTACTTCCAAGCACACTGGGGAGCCCCCCATGCTTGTGTGGGATGCTCCATGAGCCCCAGCATCGCAGCATTCACAGCCACCTGCTTCCTAGAGGTATGTAGAAAAAACACTTAAAGCTGTGCTTATGTCTGAATTGCCAAATCTTTCTGCATTGATTCGGAGAGTTCCGTTTCAATTCAGACAGATTAAAAGGATCCTCTGATTTGACTCAGATTCGGAGATTCAGCCATCCAATCGAATTAGGTACCAAAGCTTCACACAGCCCAGTAGAAAATAATATGTTATATTGTTATGACTGTATCTACACCAGGCGAGTTGTACCACTTTAATTTTTCCTGCACAGTTGAGACAGAATTTTTCTGCATAAAGAAGTGGTAGACTTTCAGCTCTAGCCAACAGGTTACCCAGCTACACCCTGTAGAGAACAAGAGTCTGGCCTTTACTTTCTTATTTTGTAGTCTGTTTATCTGTTATTGCAAACCACTCTGAGCCTTCCTGGATAGATTTCATAGATTTCATAGACATTAGGGCTGGAAGGGACCTCGGGAGATCATCGAGCAGGATATACATCTAAACAACAAAAATAATTTGTGAAGGTTAGTGTGGACACTCCCCAAACAGTTGTTTGTCTTACAGCTTTCCCTACCATCAGTTTTACCACCACAATGCTCTTTAAGTAAGTGCATATAAAAGTGTTACTTCACAGTATTTAAGCTTGCAGTGTGAGGCTTTGATTGGTTTACGTCCTTTGCCCTACTCCAGCTGCCCCCATTTCCTTTCCAATTATAACACTAGGTCTTACTATTTAGGTAAAGTACAATAGTTAAAAGTATGGAACTATACCAGAAAACTTGTTAGAAGGAACTCATGCTAAAATGAAACCCAAAAGCTAGTGTCACAAAAAAAATGACATGAGTAACTCCTATAAATTGCTAGAATAGTTTTCTTTACAAAACGTACAAATCAAATAAAGGCATGATATAAAAGGTCTTATCCCACTTACTTGAGACAATCTACATAATTTATCTGTGGTTTCCTTGCTCATGACTCTCAAAATCTAATAATCATTCTAATAAATGATTATTGTGTTTTATCATGTACTCATTAGCATCACTTAGTACAAACAACATTTCTCAATCCAGCCTCTGAGTGGAGCAACCTGGATGTGCAGGTACTCCCTCCTATGAATAAAAGGCTCCATATCTCAAGCCGTCAATCTTAATTGGTAATTTACTGCACATTAAGAGAGAAATTCTAGTATAAGGGGCTCAGTCTGTCTGTGCGTCCGTCTGTCTGTAATGTTTTTGGGAAACTGCGCATGTGCTCCGAGAGGGCCAGCAGTGACTGGCTGCAGGGGCTCTACCTCCTCAGGCAGGGAGGTGAGAACCCTGCTGCTCCGCAGAAGGAAGTGAAGGCAGAGGCAGGTGGGTGAGCTGGAGGGAAGGAGGGAAGCCCTGCTGCTCTGCAGGAGTAGGTGGAGGCAGGCAGGAGGGAGAAAGCCGCCACCACCTCCTCCTCAGACGGGGGAAGCCCTGCTGCTCCATGGGAGGAGGCAGAGGGCCTGTTTACATGGCTGGCCCCAAAGGATGAGCAGGGAGCAGGAGGGGCCATGTAAATACTTCATCAAGGATGAGAGGGCTGTGTGGGCCCAAGTTTGAGTCATTTCCAGGGAAGTTTGTGGCAATGGTGAACACACCCTGGCCACCCAAGCAGTAGAGCTTCCCCATGACTCCCTGCTTGAGGGCAAAGGAGGGGGTCGCGATGGCCATGGCCACTCCCCGCCTGCTGCCCATCCCTGACACCCCCTGGAACACCTGGCAGGGAGGGGGAGATGGCAGGCAGAGAGGGAGGGAGGAAGGAAGGGCAATGGGAAGGGGGCCACGACAACAGCTGGCAGGGAGGGAGGAGGCAGCGGAGAAGGAAAAATGCACAGGCCTGGAGAAGGGTTAAGGTGGTGGCTGTTGTTGGGCTGGACAGCAGGGAGGGAGGGAAGCACGGAAGGAAGGACAGAAGGATGGACGGACTTTGATTTTTTAGCTACTTTATTCAGGGGGTTTGAGTACAAAAAGTTGGCCCCTCCAGGTCCAATATACAAAACAAAGACAAACAAATTACCATCAAACCAAAAGCACCATGTCATTACATTCATAACATCACACTGTGACAGACACCTTTGCAGTATTACATGCTGTGCCTACCATGCTGTCATGTGGTGGGGGACACCCAACCACACAGTCATACAGACCAAAGCCCCCTATAAACAAACTATTCCTACCCTGCTCTATCCAATCATATACATGACAAAACCTTCAAACTCCTTACACGAAGAAAAAAAACAAGAAGCAGCCTGGTAAGGGCCCAGGGTGCAGCATGAGCTTGGAGTTGCAGTCTGCCACTGAGCCCGTCTGGTCACCCAGACTGGTCATGACATCAGAGCACGTAGTGAATATGGCCGTCCTCCATATGGCACAGCGCACCCTCAAGGGCCCAGCATGCCTCAAAAGCAGGCATCGCCCTTTGAAGCATAGCATGCTCAAACTCCAGCACCCACACCAAGAGGCCAAAAAGCCATAGGGCATCGTCTGAGCCAGTCCCGGCTAGCCAGCTGGCTCTTGAGGATACCCATCTTGGCCTGACCCAGCAGGAAGTTGGCCAGCCAGACAGCACCCCATTTGAATGCCCAGTACGGGTAGGAGCACACATCAGTGTTCTCTGAAAGGCTCCTGCCCAGCACCCACAGCAGTGGCTTGAGGGCAACAAAGAGCAGCCACAGGTGGGGACAGTTGAGGAAGTCATGAAAGAGGTTCTCCTCAACGCCCCCAAAGTAGTTGGGGCAGGCTATCAAGGCAGCTGGGTCAAAGTGGGATGCAAATGTGCCAGTGGTTAGGATGCCATGCAGCAACCACCACTGCAGGTCACCAGTCTTCTTAGCAGTTGGCAGCTTAGACCATGTGTGCCAAGCCGGGTGGGCTAGTGGGGAATCTGGCGGCCCCAGGCACCACCACCATGGTGTACTGGATCAGCCCGCCAGCACCTGGGCATGGCAAATGTGAATCACCTAGGCCCACCCTCTGCAGGAACCAGCACACCATTGTTGCCAGGGTAGGAACTACTCACCACAAAGAAGTTACTAAAGGGCTTGCAGGCAGAAGGTGACCACCTTGCTTGCCAGGTTGACCAGGCTCTGGCCCCCTTAATGACAGGTAGGTAAAGGACAGTTCATGAAAGCCAGTGGCACCCATACCAGAAAAAATCTACCAGGAGGTGCTGGAGTCTCTCGAGTAGATCTGTTGGCAGGTCGAGTACAGTGCATCAGTGCTACGCGGTCGCCACCACCAGGTTGTTAGTGATGACGACACGTCCATGGTAGGAAAGGCTGGATAGGCACCAGCACCACCATTGCAAGTGGGCCTCCACCCCCTCATCAAGGCCATCTCAGTTGTGTGACATGAAGGTCAGCGGCCCCAGGAACACATCCAGGACCTTGAGGTCCTCACAGGTGAGGTCCCCTGACAAGTCTAGGGGGGTCACGCTGGTCCATGCACCAAGAAGGACAGTATCACTCATGGCCCAGTTGATACAAGCCAAGGAGGCACACTCATAGGCTTGCTGGCAGTTCATGAGGGCCCATGTCTTCCTGGGTGTTGAGGAAGATGGTCACGTCATCTGCATATACCGAAGGCCAGAGCGGAGGGCCAATGGACAGGCTCATGGCCAACAGCAAGGCCACACTGCTCAGGTGGTGCCGCAGTGTGTGCAGCAGCGGCTCAATGGCCAGGGCATACAGCATGCCCGACAGGGGGCAGCCCCAACAGATGCCTCTGTGCACGGGGCATGGGGCACAGAGGACACCATTCACCTCGAGTGGGCTGTGGGTGTCTTGGTACAAGACCCGGAAGGCCCCGGTGAAGAGAGACCCAAAGCCAAAGGCCTACAGGGTCTGGAAGAGATAGGCATGGCTCACCCAATCAAAGGCCTTCTCAGGGTCCACAGGGACTAGGCCAAATGTCTAGGCTGAAGAATTTGCTGGCTGCGAGTAGGTCACACAGCAGGAACAGGCCATCTTGGATGGTCCTGCCCAGCACTCAGTAGCTCTGCTCAGGACCAGTGACAGAGGCCATGATGGTGCAGAGGTGGGTCATCAGCACTTTGGCCAAAATATGTAGTCGGCACACAGCAGGGAGACCGGCTGCCAGTTGTTAATGCAGCCAAGGTATCCCTTCTTGGGCAGCAGCGTGAGTACTGCTTGGCGGCAGCTGACCAGTAGGACCTTGTTGGTAAGGCTCTCCTGGGAAATGCACAGGAGGCAGGGGACAAGGAGAGGTCAAAAGGTCTTGTAGAACTTGGCAGGTAACCCATCGAGGCCTGGTGCTTTGCTGGGGGTAAGGCCAGTTGCAGCGGTTGCTAGCTCCTCCAGAAACCATTCCCACTCAAGCTCACTGGCCTCCAGGGCACAGAGACATGGCAGGCCCTCGTGGAGTTCCTGCGTGGCCTCAGAGCAGGACAGGTCAGCCACAAACAGGTCATGATAGAAGGCAACGGCATGCTCATGTATTTAACCCGGGTCCATAATTACCTGGCCCTCAAGGATCTTGAGGTGATCTAAGGCTTTGGTCACTGCCCACTGCCACTCCAGGTTGAAGAAGCAATGGGTTGGGGCATTACTTTCCACCAGCTCTTGGCAGCAGGCACGGATTAACGCTCCACTCCACGGGTTGTGCTCTCTGCCAAGTCACACAAGCATTTACTGTGGAACTGGAGGCTCTCGCACAGCACTGCGTTGCTGCTAGAGGCCAGCGGGACAGCCTCGAGCTCTGCCACATCTTCCTCCAACTCTCAGATATGACGGCACAGTTCACTTATGGCCAGCTGGGTGTATTGCTGGCAAAAAGCCCAGATCTGTACCTTGCCCACATCCCACCATAGCTTCCAGGAGTAGCTCAGTCTTGCAGCCTCCCAGCCCCGCCAAAAGCAGACAAAGCAGTCCCGGAAGTAGGAGTCTTGAAGCAGGCTGAGGTTGAAGCACCAATAAAGCGCTTGTGTGCAGGCTGTCCCAGACAGGCTCAGTTCACAGCTAGCCAGGCCATGATCTGACAGGCCTGAGGGAATGATGCGGCCACTGTGTAGGAGTGGCAGGTGGTGCCTGGTGACATAAATGCGGTCGAGGCAGGCCATAGTGAGACCCCCGGCACTTATCCTGGCCCAGGTGTAATGGCGCGCATTGGGGTGCAGGGCTTGCCAGACGTCAACGAGGCTTGCAGTCTCCAAGATGGACTGCAGCTTGCGGGCTGAGGGCAGATGAGGCTCAGGCCCCATACGGTCAAGCGGGGTATCAGTGGTACAATGAAAGTCCCCACCTACAAGAAGCAGGTCATCATCCTCGCTGACGTCGCGCAAAAGGCCAGCCAAGGTCTCAACGAAACTGACCCTCTCCTGGCCATCAGAAGGTGCATAGAAGTTGACGAGTAGCAGATGGTGTTGTGCTAGGGTGACGCGGACCGTCAACAGGCGGCCAGGGACAATCTCTCATGCCACCACCACGTCATGCTGTAGTTGTGATGATAGGAGAGCTGTGACCCCAGCACTAAGGTTGGTGCCATGACTCAAGAACAATTGGCCTTGCCAGGCAGCATGCCAAGCCAACTGGTTGAGCCTGTTGGAGCGTGTCTCCTGGAGGAAGGCAACAGCCAGCTGCTTCTGGTGCAGGAGCTCCAGGACGGCCTCCCGTTTCACCGGATCTCGACAGCCATTGATGTTAAAAGTGCCAATGGTTGTGGCTGCCATGGGTATGGGTACGGGAGAGGAAGAGCGAGGTAAGATGTAGACAAAAGAGCAAGCCCCCAAGAGCAGCGCAAAGGCAGAGACAGGTCGAAAAAAAGGCCTATCGTGCCCTACTCTACTCCAGGGACCCCGCCAGCCCCACTCATCTCTCACCCGCTGGGCGAGCTGCTCCAGACAATAAGCCATCTGCCTAATGCCCAGATCTTGCTGCATTAGCTTGGCTGCAGCTCTGGCAGCCTTGATAAAAACTTTAGGGTCCGCACACCATTGGCTGATGCGTGCCAGTATATTCTTCTGTCCTTTCGTTTGTTTTAAAAAGGTCAGGAGCCCCCACAGTCAAGACTGACCCAGGGGAGATCTGCCAACACGGGCTGCACGTTTCCAACAGAAGAGCAGCAAGGCTGCACACCAGTTGGGAGCTCTGCATCTACACCATCAATATCTAAACCTATCAACCTTCTCTGATCGTCCAGGTCAAGGTCTGGTTCTTCAAGAGCAAGCCCCACCTTCTTGTGGGGGAGAGGTCATCCTGCTCTCGAGGTCACTTGCGACACTCAAAAAGCTGGATTTCCATCTCACTAGCCTCCTCATCTAATTCAGTGACCTGGGATATGACCAAGAGGTCAGCAGACTCCTCTGCTGCCCCCTGGGTCAGACCTCCAGAAGAGAGACATTGTGAATATGTCTTTCTGCCACCCATCTCTGAGTGCTGGGAGATAGGCGAGGCGTTAATGACCCCTGTCTTTGCCTCCCCCACCTCCAAGCTGCCTTCATCCCAGGTCAACAGGGTCGTTGACATGACAGCTGGAGCAAGGCCAGGCTCTCCAGCAGGGGCCTCTCCAGCACCAGCTGAGGAAGGACTCAGTGGGGATGGGGAATCCTGAGGGGTCCCTTTCACTTTCTTCTCTTTGTTCTTCTTCTGTGTGGCAGATGGCCCATCCTTCATAGAGGATGGGCCAGACTGCTTCTGGCCTGCCTCCCCAGAGTCAGCCACCTCAGACAAAGCCGCTGTGGAGGGCAACTTGCAGGAGGCCTGAGCCCCATCGTCTGACAGGGCTTTGATGCCACAATCGCTGACCACCCCCGCCTTAATCGGGGAGGTCAGAGCAGGCGGGGGGGAAGCTGAAGCATCCGCCTCTCTACCTGGTGGTGTCTCTGTACTGGTGGGGGTAGGCACTGTAGGTGGAATGAGTTGGGGGGAGGGTCGGGGCCTAGTCCCAGCCCCTCCGCCAGATGGCACTTCCACGCCAGAGACTTCAGCCCCCTCAGGCGGAACAGGGGTAGAAGGAGGTCGGGAAAAGCTCTCAGCCTCACTGGGTGGGGCCTGCTTCCCAGAAGCAGATGGGCCATCCGTTGGCATCACTGTAGTCACTGATGTTTTGGCTGGTCCCCCCCATGGGCACTGAGCTGCTAGGTGGGAAGAGCTCCCACACTGAAAACATGTGGTCTCCCCAAAAGAAAAATAGATCACATACCTCCACCCATTGAACATGAGGCTCAAGGACTGAGGCAGAGACCGTGGGCCCTCCCTGAAAAGCATGAAAACGCTCAGGATCGCACCACGCAGCTCCAAGCAAGCCTGGTCCGGTGCATCCAAAGCAGAAGGGAGGGAAGGAAGGAAAGAAAGAAAGACTTTTGACTTTTAAGGGACGTTTATTCCGGGAAGGGTGACAAGTGGTGGGCAATAGAAACGATGTACAGTTCGGTCTGAGGACCTGGGCATCGAGGACAAGACCTGGGCTCATGGTCTGCAAGGCCTGCCCGCACACTTTAAGACAAAAAAACCCCCAAGAAAACACAAAGAACAAAAGAAGTATATACACATATGTACAGTTCTTGCCAGTGGGGACACCCAGAGGGGGCTCAGGACATCAGAGGTCAGCCTATCCGGACAAAGCCCAAGGTCTCATCTTGCTGGGTGCACCTCTGCACCTTGAGGAGCTGGTGGTGTCACAGGGCAAGGTGCAGGCGTCCCGCCTCGACTCAGCACAGTGCTCCGTCGACAGCCCGGTGTTACTTAAAGGTGGACACCATCCACCGGAGAACTGCATGGTCAAATTCAAGAGAGAGGCGGGCCCACACCAGCAGGTGGAACAGCTGCAGGGCGTCGTGCATCCCGGTCCCAGTGATCCGGTTCTGCCAGCTCTTCAGCGGGGCCATCTTGGCCTGGCCCACCAGGAAGTTGGCCAAGCTGACAGCGGCCTGCTCAGCTGTGCAGTACGGGAAGTAGATGTAGGTTTCTGCAGAGAAATCTCGGCCCAGTGCCCAAAGCAGCGTCCCGAGGGCGGCAAAGAGCGGCTGCAGTCGGGGACAGTCAAGGAAAGCATGGAAAATGTCCTCTTCCATCACCCCGGGCAGAAGGGACAGGCCACCGAGGCCACCAGGTCCAAGTGGCGCACAAAGGTGCCAGTGGCCAGGATGCTGTGCACCAGTCTCCACCGGAAGTCACTGGTCTTCTTGGAGGTGGGCGCCTTGTAGAGCGTGCACCACGCTGGGGTCCCAGGCTAAGCCAGGCGCCACTGCCACGCAGTGTTGGGGCGGCCGGCCAGCACCTGGGCGCATCGGGTGCACACCAACCACACGTAGAGTCCCTTCTGGGGCAGCGTGCCAAAGGGGCAGCCCATAACGCTGCTGGGGGGCACAAGGAGCCTCAGCAGTGTGTTGGGCCAGTCAGCCAGCTCGGTGGCCACCGCTGGGATGATCGGCAGCAGTGGGAAGGTGTCACCTGCAGCTTCTGTGGTGGGAGGGCCTGGTGAGCCTCGAGGTAGCCTTCCAGGGCAGTCACTGCTTCTGTCAGGAGGGTGGCCCTGACGCCGTGCAGAAGCCAGCCCGCGGTGTGGACAAAGCGCAGTGCCATCCAGGCAGCCAGGGCTTCAGGTAACAGCCAGCCCGAGTGAGCAGGGTCCAGAAGGTGCCCCAGGCAGGTGGTGCGTGCCTCGATGACAGCAGCCACGAGGCTGGCAGAGGCCAGACTAGGCACGACATGCTGCAGGGCCAGGTTGTGGACCAGAGGCTCCTGAAGCAGCTGTGGGAAACACACGCGCCTGGCCTGGGGGCAGAGATGGAAGGCAGCCCGCCAAGCCCGCACCATGCTGTGGGAGAATGGGGGGAGGACTGCCCCGTTCAGGAAGGTGAGGTCCAGGAAAAAAAGCTCCCAGTCAAAGCCAAGGCCCCCCACTCGATACAGGAACTGGCACGCCAGCTGCTGCCACGGGAGGTGGCCCTCAGCATACAGGAGCCACTGGAGGGCTTGCAGGAGGTAGGCAGCCACCTGCTGGCCAGGTTGATCAGGCCCTGGCCCCCTCAGAGGGTTGGGAGCCAGCGACAGCCAGGCAGTGCCCCGGGGCCAGTGCCAGCAGGGCCCAGAGCAGGGTGGCAGGAGCCTGAGGTGCAGCTGGCTGGTTCTATGGAACCAGGCTGGATTGCCCCAGCAGGAAGAGAGAGAGGAGCCACCCCACTCGGGGCCCCACCGGCACTGGTTGCCACATGCCCTCTTGCTCCCAGTACCCTGGCCAGGTGGGGACCAGCATGCACAGCCCCACTCCAGCACAGGCGAGGGAGGAGAAAGGGGGCGGGGCGGGTCAGGCCCTGTTCTTCCAGGAGCCTGCTGTGGCTTCCCCTGGGTCCTACTGCCCCCGGCTCCTGTCACTTTTGACAGGAGCTAGAGGTAAATAAATATCAATTTTAAAAAATTTTCTAGGGGCCCCATAGGCCGGATAGAATAGCCTGGTGGGCCAGATGGGGCCCACAGGCCATATTTTGCCCACCCCTCTTCTAAGCAGCACATAACCAACTTAATACATAACATTTGGAAAAGGCTAATTTACTAATCTGAAATATTCTATTTTTATTTTACTGATGTCCCAGTTTTCCCTGATAGTACATTAAATGATGAAAGGCATGCAGAAAAAAAACACAAATACATTTCAACATCTCTCTTTAATGGGTAGACATACTAGAGTTCATAAAACTGATGCTCTCTTAACACCCTGTAGGAGTTAATGTAGTCAGGCTTCTGGCCTCCCTGACCAGAAAAACAGAAACCAGAAGTGCTGATACTGCTTATTTCAGTTATATGGTTTGAGATAAAAAATCTTGCATGTCTTATTACTCTGTGCACAGATGTCCAATTAAGTAAACTTGTTTTAGTTTCTTCAAGGTCGTATTTTTTTCTCTTTATCTGTCTTAAGTATAAAAATGCTTGAAAACTTGGAGAAGGGGAGGATTCCTTTGAAACAGACAAGTGAGCGATTCCCCTTACTGTATAAAATCCTCTCTGTGATCACAGTATAGCCCTAAATAAAGAAAAGCTGGCTCTGTCAGTTCTGATTCAACCACAATACGAAGTTTGATTTCTTCCACAACCCTTAAAGAGTTGTCAAAGATTTACTCATGACAAAGCAGAAGCACAATTGAGTGACAAAAGTTTCTGAAGTGTTACAAAGAACCCTTCTGTTCTACAGATTGCAGCTCTCACCACATTACAGCATCATACCTATCAGAAGGATCTGGAGCAGCTGTCAAAACTGAGCAAACAGAATCACAAAAATTATGTCAGGTCTGAATATAACCACAGCTCTTCAACATGCAGGCAACTCCATTATGAAAGCAAGTTCTGCAACACAGTTGTACGGTAATCTAGATCAGGGGCAGCCAAAATACAGGCCATGGGCCGCATCTGGCCCACCAGGCAATTCCATCTGGCCTGGGGGCACCCACCAATTAGGGAACATCCCGTGGCACACAACCCCACTGCCAGCAACAGCAGACAGGGGCCCTCAGGGCACTCATGGCCTACCCAGGCACTGCTGCTCAGTGATGTGCAGCTCTGGCAAGAGCTGAACATGGCAACAAGGCAGCAAAGTTAAT
Organism: Crocodylus porosus; assembly: GCF_001723895.1. Taxonomy (NCBI): domain Eukaryota; kingdom Metazoa; phylum Chordata; order Crocodylia; family Crocodylidae; genus Crocodylus; species Crocodylus porosus. Next base: position 80,306,357 of record NW_017728948.1, read on the forward strand.
ATGGCAACCATCCTCCTCCTCCCCCCCACCCCCAAAGAAGGAGTTCCAGGAGCAAGTGGAGGGACTTCCAGTGGCAAAGGTCAGGGGTTAGGGATGGGACTGCCAGTTCCAAGATTGTGACATGAGGGGAACGCACTGATTAAGCCACAGGGGTACCTTTGCAGCCCTCGACAGCTCACCAAAACTCATTAAGTGCGCTCCAGCTGAAATAAATCCCCACCTGTCCTAGATGCTCATGTAGCTCCCAATTAAAACTAAGTGTTAATAAATAAAAAAAACAAGATTGACATGAACTTGAGACCTGAAAAAGTATGCACTGCATTTGAAAGACTGTCTAGGCCCATACCAACCATGCAGCTGGTTTAATAAAATATATTATCCACAAAAATCCTTGCCTCGTGTCCTTTTATTAAGTTCCTAAACACATTATTTTGGATGTCAGAGAAAGGATATGCTGGCAGCAAACCAGTTATAATTCCTATTGCGTTTCTACTATGTACTCCCAAACCCTTTAATCCTGAAGAACAACTGCCACAAAACATAGATCTAAGTGATCACAGACAGCGGAGATTGTCTGGCTTACCCTGTTAAAAACCGGCAGCATCATATAAAGTTTCTCTTCCTGCTCTTTCTGAGTCATGTGCCGAGGAGGATGACAAAGTTCTGTGAAGAGGCGCCGCAGGTGCATCAGCCCTAAAGCATTATCTTGAGGGCCACAATCCTCCTGCCGTGGCCGGCCCATGATCCTCTTCACCATATTCATCTTCGTTGACTTTGGGAAATTCCTCTCTATCCTGTTTAGAGAGAAAATCAATTAGTTGAGTGCACAGACTAGGGCAACGATCACAAATCTACTTGGAAAAGAAATTCAAAGTGTCACTATCCCAAACCCTATCACAAAGAGAGCAGCTACTTTTATTGAAAGTACAAGATAATTTTATGCACTAAGAATCTAACATTACATGTCAGGAGGAAGAAAACTGGATCTTTTAATTCAGGCTTCAAGTTGGAAACTCCAGGAACCAGAAAGGAAGTTGCCAACTTCCATAATATAGAATACATCTGATTAGGTATACTGTGCTGACAAGCACTGCTTATTTCTGAGATTGAAAGATAAATTCTAGAACAAACTAATTTATTGTAAATCATTACCAAAATAATTCTAGAATCAATGATTGTGTACATCAAATTGTAAGCTATACAACTCAATCACAAGTCAATTCAAAACACCAAGATATTTGCTCTATGATGAGACTAACTACAGAATTACTCTTTTTTTCTATCTTAGTGTACAAGCTTCCAAAAACAATGGTTTTCCATTTCACATCCTGAATGTACTCCAGGAAACAGCAGACCAGGGGAAATTTCTACAGCCCAGATAACTCTGTGAAACAATCTTCTTAAGCCAGGCAAGCATTTATAATTAGCATTACACTGCTAGAAACAAAGAATGCAAACAGATGAATGACTTTCCTGATTTATAGCAAGCAAGCTACTAGGGCTGTGTGAAGCTTCAGTAGCTGATTCAATTCAGAGGGGATGCGGCCCAATTCGGGGACTGAATCTCCGAATCCAAATCGAAGCAGGAGACCAAGTAAAAGCTCCAAATTAATTCAGAAAAGCTTCAAAAAAAAAATTTGGCCCAATTGGAGATTCAGCCATAGACTAAACAGGCAGCTAAGAGCTGCCTCCAGCTGGTAAGTCTGTTGGGGTTGGGGGAGGGAAAGGGCATGGGGAAGGGGATGGGATAAGCTGCCCAGCCAGAGGAGGGAGGCACATTACTTGGGGAGCGGGGACTGGGGGCATGGAATGTGGGCGCGGCAGCAGGGGCTCTGCCCTGCTGGCGCTTGCCCAGCTGGGAGGGGAGGGGGCCAGGATGTGGACATGGCTCGCTCCAGGCAGAAGGGGCAAGAAGCAGCAGGGTCTGGCCCCCACTCACAGCACTGCCACACCTGCATTCCACGCCAGCTGGCAAGCAGAGACAGGGCAGAGCCCCTGCTCCCAGCACTGATGCAGGCACAACAGCGCTGGGAGCGGGGGCTATGCCCTGCTACCGCCCAGAGTGAGCCACACCTGCATCGCTCCCCTCCCATGCTGGCTGGGCAAGAGGAAGCAGGGCCTAGCCCCCACAGCTTCCCACACTGGGGCAGAGGCAGGCACAGTCAGGGGAGCCTGGAGAGAAGCCCCCATGGCTGCCCTGCCCAGCTGCATCCCCTGCCCAGCCCAGCCTCCCAGCATTAACTAGCTGCAGCCCCGCACTCACTAGCTGCAGCAGCAGGGATCAGGGCCTCTGGGTGTTCTTGGTAGAGCCCTCCTGTGCAGCACGGGTCAGTGGGGGGCAGTGGGGATTGCCCCCTCCACCTGGCACCGGCACAGCACCTGCCCCATGGCACAGGTGCAGCACGGCTCAGCAGGGCTCTGTGCACCGTTTGGGAACTGGGGCTGCTGGGACTGAGCGGTGCCAGGCTCTGGCTGACGCATGGAGACATCCCAGCTCCCCAGCAATTGGAATGGGGAGCTGGGGAATTGAACTGGGGGCTGGGGATTCAAGCCGGCCCAACTCTTCAGCCCCTGGCTCGATTCACCTGGGAGCTGGGGTGGCTCCATGTGTCAGCCAGAGCCCAGCACTGCTGAGCCCCAGCAGCCCCAGCTCTCAGACACTGCACAGCATTCTGCCGAGTTGCGCTGCACCCACGCAATGGAGCAGCTGCCATGCAAGTGCAAGGCATGGGGGAGCAATCCCAGCTGCCCGGCAGTCTGTGTGTGTGTGTCAGGGGGGGCTCTGCCACAAGCACCCAGAGGCCATGATCCCTGCTGCTGCAGCTGGTGAGTGTGGGGCTTTCTTTAAAAAAAAGCTCTAAGAGGCTAGGCATGCAAAAACAAGAATTCATACAGAAGTCAGAAATTACCATCCTAAACTTGAGATTCTCTTTGGATTTCTGTCTAAGGAAACATGATAAGACAACCCTGTAATGTTTTCATTTCATCAGCTTTATTACAGGCCTTACTTTTTTTAAAGTTAAAATCAGAACAGTATGTTACATCCAAATATGTTTCAAGTTGAAACAGACAGTGCAATTTTCAGAAGAGGCCAAAGCTCTCCCAACTTTTCATGAGACTTAATGATGTTACTTCAATTGCTTGTTCTAATATGTAAAATCCAGAAAAATCAAAATAGATTATTCTGCTTCAAAATAAATAGGGACATTTTAGAATACAGCTGTTCACAGGTGAACAAATTCATTTCTTTTGTTTCATCTTAATGAAACCTCTGACATTTTGCTTTAAATATATAGGCAGGAAATGCTGAGAACTCTAAATAAAACAATATAATAACTGCATGTTTGCATGCAGGATAGCAACAAAAGGAAAATGTTGTTAAGGGAGGGAGAGAACTATTTGGTAGCAATCTTAGGTCTTCTGCTTATTAACTCAGTGGGCAGAGGGGTCTTTCACATTCTTCATAAGTATACCCTAACCACAAGATATTAAGACTGCCTTATTAAAAGCCTAGCTAAACTATGTGCTATGAAAGAACTTAACCCCTACACACCATCCTGTATTTAGCACTGACATAAGTTATTGTGAATCATGAAGACCTTGACTGAGACAGATAACATAGTAAACACATCCAAACACGTTTAGAATATGGATCGGCTGAAAATAAAAATAACCCTGCACTGGACAGCTCTCAATGATCCCTCATCTAAAAGAAAGGCTTAAAAAATTCCTAAGATTGGATTCTATTCCAGATCTACAAAATTCTTGTGCACCCATGGACGACAGTTCTTCAATTCAACTTCCTTGCAAGTCCCTGATCTAACCTAGAGTGTTTAAAGATCAATTCACTGCATTTGAATGCATAGACATTACAGTACTAAAGGACAAGTTAACACATAATCTGCCTGATATAGGTCTCTATATTTTACTTGCCAAATTTCTGATGGTATTAAGCATTTTTCAGTCAGTTAATCTGTACAGCAAGGAAATGAACAAATGAATAAATCCATGTACATGCCATTAAAGTCAGGACACTTCATGGAATCCACCATTTGCAGTAGACTTCTAGAAAAAGAGAGTCAAGCATTTACACAAATTGCTTTTATACTCTCTTCTGTAACTTTCCTTTCACAAATCTGAAGGCTCCAAACAAACAGAGGCCGGCATTAAAGGAATTTATGCAAGAACAGCAGTGAAATTATAGCAGGTCAAATTCCTAATGCAGATTGCTGTACTGGCAATGAATAAGGCTTTCATCCATGCACCTTAACCTGGGAATATATCATATTAAGCCATACTGACATAAATCCTGCTCTATGTTCATGTAGCACATCTACATTAGGACTTTGCACTGATATAACCAGATGAATGACTTTCCTGCTTTGCATATTACAAAGTATAATCAATGCAGAGCTACTTTCCAGAGGCTGCTGTAGACAACATGCAAAAAAAATCACTGAGGGTAGAAACAGATACGTATTGCCTGACGTTGCAGTCAGTACCATAGCAAAGGGGGGTGGGGGTGAGTGGGGCAACTGCCCTGAGGGCCGAAGCAAAGGGGCACCAATGGACACTTGCTCAACCAGGGAAGGGTGCAGGATGGAGTCACGAGTGGCACGTTTGAGGGGGTGTGAGGACAGAGGGAGGGTGGCTCCTGCTGCTGCATGCACCCTCAGGTAAGCATGGAGGGGGGGAGGACATATGCCCCCTGGATCTATGCGTGGGGCAAGGGCAGGCTGCTGCTGCTGGCTTTGCCCCAGGTGCCAAACTTCCTTGCCATGGTATTGGTTGCAGTTCCACCACCATAAAAATTATGGCAACACAAATGGTTAGCAAATGCCACATCCCTATTCTCTGCTGCACCATATCAGAGGCAAATTAGTGTCTTGACAAAAAGTAGTTCCAGGGAATATCTGGCACCCTGGCCCTCCATGCTGGAACCTGCCTACTCAGACCTGCATCTGGGCCCTCCAGAAATCTGTTTAGTTAGACATGAAAACTCTGACTTTCCTCCTTAGGCAGAGGAGTCCCTGGAGATCCCAGGGGTGGGTATGGAGAAGCAGAAAAACCCTGACTTTCCTCACTTATCCAGCTCTGCCCCCAGAGATCACAGAATCAACTGTCTAAAGTTTGGCTTCTTCATGTTTGGCTGTTCTAAACTCAGTTGAAACATCTCAAATGAAAAGTTTAAATAATTTTCACTGTTATCTAGTCTAATTATGGTTCCATAAGGAAAGTGAATAGAAAGAGTCTGGAATATTTACTCACTAAATTATAAATATGATTAAAATTTGAGACACATTAACTTTTATCTTTGCCGTATAATTCATCCTTGTTTCACGCAGCATTTGCACATACGTTATAATTAGGTATTTAATTCGCAATTTTGCAGAAACTGAAAATCGGGCATAGTCTGCAAAATCCGTGGGGAGTCAGGGGGAGGGACACCTTATTAAAAGTAAAATGCTGGCTCCCCAGTAGGAGCCAGTGTCCCTCACGGCCACTGCAGCATGGTCTAACAGCTGGTCAGGGGATAGGCACAGGGAGCTGCCAGTGTGACAGGCCCTCTGCACCCTTTGCTGCTGACTGGCTATAGGGGCTTCCAGTCATGCAGACCAACACCTCACCACCAATCAGTAGAGGGGTGGGGCTGTGCAACAGGCAGTCCTCTTGGCCAATCAGTAGTGAGGGAAAGGGCCACCAGGGCCTCTTGGCCAGAGGCAAAGGGGGACTCCGCCACAATAAGTCCACAAAAATGGCAACTGACCCTGTGATCAACCTGTGAAATTGACTGTCTAGCTCCTCAATTTCAGATCCTTAATTATAATTCATTACTTTTTACCTAATTATATATGACAAAAGCAAGATGTCTAGCATGCCAATTTACATGATGCTACTTAATATATGATGTATTTTACATAAGTTTGTACAGATAAAATTGGAGGGCAGCTGCCTGAACAGCAACTAAGCAACTGTTTATAGTGGAGAGAAAAAAAAAAATTGCAACTTGAGTGTAAAATCATCTGTTTCTCCCAAATGTCAAAATGTTAGAAAACCAATCTTTTATACAAAGATGCAGAAAAGTTAGCATCCAAACGAGAATGCAGGACTCCTCAAACTTGTCCTGACAGCAGATGCTTGAAACCCATTTGAACTTGTTGTTAACCACACCAGCTAGCAGAATCAGTTAATTGCAGCAAAGATTCAAAGGATGTCAGTGGATGTCTTAGTCCACTGGCAGACATTAATTTAAATGTGTGATGGGATTTTATTCCAGATCTGGAAAAATCAATCAATCAGATCACATGTCCTGCCATGCCAGATGTTCAAGACCGACAAATGCGCAGTTTCAGGGATCTAGGGCTCAGATCCCATCATGCATCTGCCAGTTTGTAGGGAGCCTGGACCAGATCTGGGCAGACAGATCTGGGCATGCTGGGCAGCCAGGCACTGGAGAACTGTTTCTTGATGCTGCCCTCCTTGGCACATGTTTACATTTCCTGGTGCATGAGGAGCCCAGCATCAAGGAGCTGGTCCCCAAGACAGGGTTTCCCAAGTGCCCAGACCTTTGAAGGACAGCCTGTAAGGTTCCTGATCCCCTCCCTTCTGGTGGAGGTAAGGCAGAAGGGAGGGAAGGAGTATGAGCATACATACTTCACATTCAAATCAAAAGCATGATTCAAACCAGCCACAAAATGTGTTCCAAATTTAGCAAATAAAATAACAAGCCAGCCACAATACCACACAATAAACTGCCTGTAGGTGTAGCATGTTAATTTTGTGATAAACAAACTGCCAGGGCCCATAAACCATAATGAATGGTTTTGTGACCTAGAAACTACTCTTCCACTGCTTTGATGAAATATTTAAGAGCTTCTTGCTGAGTGACAAGGCCAATTAGGCTACCCAGGATGCTGGGTCAACACAACTACACTGCTTCCTGTCTCAGCTAAGGCCTGCCTGGAACGCACAGCCTATTTGAAGACAATGTTGCCAATCATGGTAAATTTATCATGCAGATGTGGCTGCCGCCCTAAGAAATAAGGAGATGGAAGGTGCACAGCAAAAGAGAAAGGCTACGGAAAAAATAAGTTGCAGGAAAGATGATTTGTTGGTTTGCCTGGAGCCTCAAGAAATTCACCAAAAGAAAAAGGAGTCCAAACCAATCTGGCAGAATCCTCTCCAGTGCCAATAGTGGGACAAGACAGCTAATAACTCAAAATAACACACAAAGTCTGGAAGGACTGACTTGTGACTCGCAGCTTCTGACAATCTCATAGCCTTGTCGACTGACAAGGGTTTGGAAAAAGCATGCGTATTAAGAGCCCTGAGATGCAACATATATTAACTAGGGTGTCTGGGATAGGAATGGTTACAGCAAAAACTGATGCTATTGTTTGTCATCTAAATGGTGAGATTTTTTTCCCAGTCTTAAGTCAATAATTAGTGCCTTTAGAAAAATACTTCCAATACTTGTCAGTGCTGGAGTTAGAAGCAACAGATATTTAAGCCTATAGGCAAAGGGACTTTAACTTGTCAGCAAGATAATATTACGTTAATCATTCCCTCATTTTCTTCTATTGACTGAAAGGCAGGCATGTGTTAATGGTTTTGCATTACTGCTTCCCAATTTCTCTACACTTCCTATGCCACAAAGGCAGACTCATTTTAAAAAGGCCCTGAAATAAAAATCTACAGTTCTCTGCTTTAGTCCCCACTCCTTCTCTAGAAACATACGAAAATAACTGAATTCCCTAAGAGCTGATCTGATACATAGACAAGGAACACTTACTGTAACTATTACAAAGGATACCTCCTCACTTACATGAATGAGACAGTGGCATCCATTATTAACATTTATTAAGCTTTAAAGGCAAACAGGAGGCAGACTGCTTATGCAGTAGGCACACTTCATAAAATAAACATATAAAGAAGTTCACAGATTCATAATAAAACAACAGTATATTGTATATACACAGTAATGAGGAACAATTAGGGTGTGGTAATGGAGGAGTAATATTAATTGGAGATATCAAAACATTTGTTAAAAGAAAAGTAGACTGATAGAAGCTACACAATCCACTCTGTATTTAGTTTCACAATAGCTATTATAGGCCCAAGCAATGCATCTACAGCTTCAAAAGGGTGTTATTTAAAATAAGCAATAGATAATTATCTGCATTGTAATTAGTCAGGAGTATTTTTTCTACCATTGCACTGGCATTTAAAAAGATACCAGTAATTAAAAAAAAGGAAACAAAACTAATTCTGTCTTCAAAATTATTTATTTCATTTGTGTTTTATAGTAGAAAACTGGCAAAATTAATCTAGACACATCTAGATTAGCTACTAGGAGAAGCTAATGGACCTGCATTTTTAATTCTTTTGTGGGTTACATTTCAGAATCAAAAAGACCAAGCAGTTCACAGTAGAATACTTAGATACCTTGCTGTTAGTTTTGTCAAGAGGAAGGTCAAGCAACCACATGAAAAATAAACTCTGTAGATGAACATTTTACCTTTTAAGTGGGCAAGAAGAGGTGGTAAGAGGTGTTCTATTCATTTGGAGTATTTACATAGTAATCCTAACATTTCTAACAAACAAATCCACTATATACCAGTGATTCTCAACTAGGGTGTACCCTGGGGTGATGCCAGATTTTTTGAAGAGTGCTATGAGGTGTGAGGAGATAAATAGGTGAGCCCAGCTAAGGCTTCTACCTGCCTGGACCACCTCCCACCCCTACTGCCCAGCCCCTGTATAAGGAGGTAAGCACTGTAATATACAAATTCATTTGAAATTGGGTGCCACTTAATTCATAAAAGTTATGGAGGACATCAAGTCTAAAGAGGGGTGCTTCAAGCTCAGTGAGGGGTGCCTTGAGTACAAAAACGTTGAGAACTACTACACTACTTTTTCCTTTGGAGCCCCAGCTTGTCCTTATGAAATGCTGATGACCTGCACCTCTGAATAAAGGACAAATTCCACTCATTCCCCCCACCCCAATTTTAACAGGAGAATAATTTTCTTTCTAGAACTGGTTTCAGCTTTTTATTGTGCAATAGCTTCTCTGCACATAGAACTGGTCTCAAAGTAATGGCACAATGATTTTGTGCGATACCCAGTTATTTGTGCAGTACCTGTAATGTATAGCGGGGGCCTAATATTCAGACAACTAAAATTAGTACCTGGTAATCCAAAAACTGGGTCAAGGCAAACAATTTTTTTTTTAAATTATCCACTTGTTTTTAAAAACTGAATTTTCTAAATGTGCATATAATACTTCCAGGCTTCAAGTATCATTATCCCATATAGAGCATATTTCTGTTTTTCTCATAACAATGAATGTATTTGATTAGGTGCACAGCCTCCGGACTGAAAACAAGCTATACACTTACCCAAACTAAGTGTGTGCAATGCCCATTAACTACAGGGACAAAAGGGGCTAAAGCCTTTCAGACTATTCATTAATGTTCTTACCTTATTTCTCAGAGTTCCTCCTGTGTCTAGTAACAGCCTTGAAATTGAAAAAGCCTAGTCAGTTCCAGTATGCTTTTGAGTCCTTGAAATTGATGGCTGTTTCACCAATTATGTAGTTAAATGGAGTAGGATTACCTTATGAAATAGACAGTGGGCCAAAGACTTCCTTTAAACTTCAGCAGTTTCTGCCCTTAACTGAAACACAGAAATGGAGAGACTGTTCTAATATAAAGAGGCAAAAAATTAGGGCTAACATCATGTTCAACAGTTGCCTGGTATGCATTAAGTAGAGTGTACTATTACCCAAAAAATGGCAATAAGAACTATAAAATTTGCATGGCTACTGCTGAAAGTATATAGGTGGAAATGAAATTTAAGGCTTCATGATTTCTGTTCAGGCATTGCATAAAACCATAAAACTTATTAAATCCAGTCCTCAAATCAGAATTTGAACCTTCTTTGCCAAGCAGCAGCAGCAGCACTGTTTCCATAATATCTAAGATACAATTCTGGCTGCCAACTGATATATGTTTACAGTTTGCTTCCTATATCTTTATTTATCATAGAAGAGAAGTTAAATCAATGCTCTTGTCAGCAGTGCATATGTAGCTCTCAAATGTAGGTTTTTTGTTTTGTTTTTTTTAGAAAATGTACTTTTTCCCCCTGCATCTCAGCACGACTCCCACTATTCAAATAAACATTTTAAATTCTGCTTCCAGAAAGTAAAATTTCCTACCACGTTCTATTTCAAATAGTACAATAGTAGTTTGTAAGATTTCTTTTTTTCTTCAAATGTGTTGACTTGCATACACCTCTTATGCAGACTTAAAAAGGCATAAGCATGTTAACTGTACCCTCTTAATCAATGCACAGCAGACTCATGGATTAGGTTTTTCTCCACTCTGAAGACTAATAATTACATTTTTGGATTTTTTAAAATTGTTTTGAGCAAGTTTATACAAAAGTGAGACAAGGTTGAAGAAAAAGGGGGGAAAAACCTTAAGCATAGTCTCTATATTCTTACGGCCTCAAATTCGGTCTCTAAGCAAGCTTCACGTTAGTAAAGATAAGAATTAAACCATTTGTTTCAGATTTGACAAAATTAACATCTATCCATCAACCAATTTCTATATAAAATACGAAAATTTATGTTTACAGTACAGTCGCAACTTACGCGTATTTAACTTAAGCGAATTCAGCTTTACACTTGGGTGCTAGAGCTGGGTGCACAGCATGTAACACAGCGCCACATGGCGCCGCATGGTATTGCCTGCACACGCCGGCATGGCTGGAGGGCTGGGGGGGGCTCACGCTCAGCTGCAGCCTTGCCTGGGCCCGGCGGCAGCAGCTTGGCACCGAAGCCCGGCAATTTCAGCTATACGCTATTTCCAACTATACACACTGACTTCAGAATGTAACCCCCACGTAAGTTGCGATTGTACTGTAATGTGTACAGTAATTGTTCAGTTGAATGCTAAATGATGAATCTGGGAAATATTTGTATTTTCTAGAATCGTAGAACTGAAGGACCGGAAGGGACCTGTAAGATCATCAAGTCCAGTCCCCTGCCATGGGAAAAAAGTTATTGGGCTCATATGAGCTCAACAGGATGCTTGTCCAGCCTCATCTTGAACACCTCCAAGAATGGTGACTGCACCACTTCTGCTGGGAGTGTGTTCCAAATTCTGGTGACCCTTACAGAGAAAAAGATTTTTTCTTATGTCCAGACTGAATTTATCCTCTATCAGCTTAGGCCCTTTGGTCCTCGTCCTCCCTTGAGGTTCCTTCCCGAAGATCTTGGTGCTCACCCCTGATATACTCGTAGGCAGCTATCAAGTCACCTCTCAGCCTTCTCTTACTTAGACTGAACAGGCCCAGTTACTGGAATCTCTTCTCATTGGGCCCATCCTCCATGCCCTTGGCCATGCAGGTGGCCTTTCTTTGTACCCTCTCGAGCTTATCCATGTCCTTCTTGAAGTGCAGTGCCCAGAAGTGGACATATAGTACTCCAGCTAAGGCCTCACCAGTGCTGAGTAGGGAGGGAGGAGCACTTCCCTGGATCTATTGGTGACATATCAGCTGATGCACACCAGAGTTCTATTTGCCCTGCTGGCAACCTTATCACACTGTTGGCTCATGTTCATCTTCCGAGCGATTGTAACCCCCAGGTCTCGCTCAGATGCTGTGCCAGCCAGTGGACCGCCACCCATCATGTAGTTATGGTGTAGGTTCTTCCTACCAAATGAAGAACCCCTGCACTTCTCCCTGTTAAACCTCATCCGATTATGTTCAGCCCACAGAACCAGTCTGTCAAAGTCATCCTGGATCCTTACCCCTATCCTCTGATGCACCCACATTTCCCCACAGCTTGGTGTCATCCACAAACTTAATCATTGAGCTTCCCACACCCTCATCCAAGTCATTACTAAATATGCTAAAAAGCATGGGTCCAAGCACTGATCCCTGGGGGACACCACTGAAGACGGCCCTCCAGGATGAGGCCATCCCAGCCTCTAAGCCAGTTTTCCACCCACCTCACTGTTGGCTGGTTCAGTCCAGTACCCTCCAGTTTGGTTGAGAGTATCCTGTGGGAAACAGAATCAAAGGCTTTACTGAATTCTAAGCAAGTGACATCAACCTCGTGTCCCTTGTCCAGATGGTTAGTTACCCGGTCATAGAAAGACACTAGCAATATTTACAAGCAATATTAAAAGGGGATCAATAATAAAAGCAATATTAAAAGTAGAAATAATAAAAATGTCTACTATAATTTGTTTTTGTTTTTAAATTTGGATCTTACTTCTTTCTACCTTCATGGAACCCATGTTTTCTGAAGACCTCAATTTTTAAAGGCTTTTTCCAACTGCTTTTTCCTTAGTGTATTTGATAATAAAGTTGAATGCCAGCATGCCTTGAAACAACAAACAACTTTCAAACAGTGCTTTTAATCTACAGATCACAAAACAAGGGAATATTTGCTTTGTTCCACAGGCTAAGAAAAAAGAGATGTCTTAAGCTCCGGCTGATGTTCTTGGGCAGTATGGATATGTCACAGTATGTCCAAGACCAGACAGAATCCATGTCCTCTAACAAAGGAGTGGCCTATTGGCTAAGCCGATACTATTTCCCCAGATAACTTAAAAATAGACCATTCGATCTATTAGCTGTATTTTTGTCCTATTTATCCTTTGGAAAAAAGCCTTTAAAAGTCTTTACTTTGCTGATACCATATTTTTAAAAGAACCTTGGTGTACTGCACCATTTACATATTGAATTATTCTTGTAAGTAATTAAACATGTATGCACAACAGCCAGTCAAGCAAACCAAGCAGCTACTTAATCCACATTTAAAGTTATCCTGACCTTTTATAGTTATCCTTTTAGAAATTGTGGGAGCAAGACAATAAGGATTCTAAAGATAAGAACTAAGACCTTGAGTATGATTTCAATTCAGCTGCTACAGCACCAGTGTGCAAAAAATGGCCCACAGGCCGGATCCAATCTGCCATGGGATTCTATCCAGTCTGCAGTAACTCGCTTGGTTTGGGCCATGGAGCATGCAACCCACCCTGCTGCCCCTGGGTGCACAACAGGGCTGGAGTGGCATAGCAGCCAGACTTGGCTTCCCAGCAGCGGCAGCTCCTTCCAGCTGCCACTATGAGTCACTACTGGTCCTGGCTCCGCTTTTCTGGGTGTCCTGGCCCATCCACCCTGCACACCGGGCGAAGCAGGCAGGAAGGGTCTCCAGGGAAACCAAACCAGGACCCCATGGGCAGGTCACACTCAGCTGGGCAGAAGAGATGGGCCTGCGAGCAGGTGGGGACTGGCATCTGGGAGTGAGATGGGTGGGTTGGGCAGGGGCCAGGGCTGGACTGAGAAGTGCAGGGCTGACTCCCAGGACAGAGCTGCAATCTGCTCCCTGTGCATCCCTGCCTGTAGAACCGGCGCCCATCAGAGGGATATGAGGGGAGCAGATCACAGCTCTGCCCCAGAGCAGGGTCAACATACCCACAACAACTCACCAAAACTCCTGAAGTGCCCCTCCAACCCAAATAACTGCCCACTCTTGTGCTAAAGCAACAGAAACCAGCTTTTATTTACCCTGGAAGAAGTACTGAGGCAGATCCAAGTACAACAGCTCATCTCTGGGGTAGGCTCTCATCCTCAGCAGCCTCTGTTGTTTCACACTTCATGCAAGTTATATCATATCAGTACTTCTTCCAGGGTAAATAAAAGCTGGTTTCTGTTGCTTTACCACAGGGGTGGGCAATTATTTGGGTTGGAGGGCCACTAATACACACACACAGGGTCTTCATAAAGTCCTTGTACACTGTTAAACTTTAATAACTTAGAGTGCAGGTATAAGAGAGACAATTTGTAAACAGCATTTAAAGGCAAATTTATTAAAGTTTTAGGACAAATAGACTTCATAAGTAATAATGACTTCATCCTTTGACACACAAAAAACTGCTACTGTAGACGAGAAGGTAAACTGTGTCCTATGGCTAGCAGAATTGCTAGAGGTTTCTTTCCATCTCCTCCTATCTTGCAAAACCTCCTTCCACTTCCATCTTGATCTATCCCTCCTGGATCAGTTTTTATGTTATTACTGCCTTGAGGTCTGTTACCCCCCACCTCAACTTCCAAAATCTGTCTCATGCATCCTCTCACCAGTTCTTGTGATATGCTGCATATTTCATTCTCTGAAATCTCAGCTTATTCAAGACAAGTCTTTTCTGGCCCTGAGCCTGGGCTGGGGCCAGAGTCAGACCCACAACAGGCTCCTGGCCCATCCTACACTTGTCCTCTGTAGCTTCCGTCCCCACCTCTTCATTCTCCCCCTCCCCAGCTACTGTCAGACAGCATGCTGTGGTCTGTGACATAGCACAGAACAGAGCATGAGCAGTGCCAGACAATAACTGGGGGAGAGGGGGAGGCCCAGCAGAGACTAGGGGGAGTGGGCGAGAGGGTGCAGGTGACAGGAGGGCAGAAAGGCTATAGGGTGAAAAAAAAAGTGAGGGGTGCAAGCATATAGAGGGGCCACCTGACGTCTTCCCACAGCCACTGTTTTCCCTGCTGTAGCAGTTGGGGGGGGAGGGAGGGAGACCAATTCAAGACAATCCTGCAATCATGAGTTTCAATACCCAGAAAATTATAACACATTATTTAAAATTTTCAATGTATAGAATCTAATTGATTGGGAATTGTCTTAAAATTCAGGGTCACCACAGATTCCAGTAAATATGGTATTGTTCTAAATTATTTACATTTATCTACCTTTTCCACAGTCATTCCCTAGCCTTATCTTCCTATGATTTTAAGATTTATTTCTGAATGTGACTGCCTATTTAGTCTTGCTGACATTGATAACAAGCCCAGCTTCTTTGGCATTTGATCAGATCATAAGCTGATGCATCTTTCTTGAACCTGTACTGGTAAATTTCCTTCTCTACCAATGGCTCCACTATTTCAACTTTCACTGTTTGATATTCAACAACTCTTCCTTTGTTTTCATACTCTGCATTTACAAGTTCTTCAAAATATTCTTTTCAAGCCTTCAGGATTTCTTATCAGATTACCATTTCTGTTGTACACCACTGTCGACCTTGGCTGGTAAGCTCTCCTTTCATTAACTCCTCTAAACAGATGTCTCTTAGATTCTTGATTACTCTCTTCTCTTGCATTTCAGCAACTCTGTTTTAGCTATGATTGTTTCTTTTTCCTGATCAAATTCCTTGTTTCTCTGCAGTAGTGTTGCCCTGCACTGAATTTTGCTGTGCTATATTATGTCTTCTTATGCATACTGCTTGTTCACATTCTCCAGTAAATCACTCTCTCTTCTTGTTTCTCAATCTTACTCCTATCTGATTTACTCCTGATTTCTTCACTGTCCTGCTGAGTGTTTTCTACTTTCTTCAATATCCATATCTTCCGTATCTCTCCTAGGGCACAATATTTGCTGTAGAGCTCTAGCCAGTATTCTTTTCCTACTTGCACATTTTTAAAAGCATCTGTGCTGAACCACTCTACTTGATTCCATTGGTTAAACTTGTTTTTTCTTGTTGTTGTTGTTAATCTCTGTGTAACCTTTACTGCCACAAGAAAGTGATCAAACTCACAATCTGCTCTGTATTATGAGGATACATCAAAGGACCAGTACTGATAAGTAATTATATGGTTGGCCTAGTCACAAATTCTTTCATGAGGAGAATACCAGGTATCTTTATGTGTTTGGGAATGTTTTGGTTTTTTTATGTGGGAATGCGAAAAGTTATCAAGGTGCAGCATGAAGAGCATTTTGGGTGACTGAAATGCTAAGATAGGAAGAGCTACCTGGCCAAGTACAATAAGCAAAGAGAATCTCGGTGATGAAACAAGCAACAGTGTTATGAAGCTAATAACATCTGCTGCTTCACAGAAGACAGTTAAGAACACAACAGACTGCTTTAGTTTTTCATAAAATTCAAGTCTTTGCCTTCATCCTCTGCAGGGGCATGGACAATTGACCAAGAAGATATCACACTATCTTCCTCTTTACTGCAAGCATCTTTCGTTTATCAACTCTACCTTCTTGATTGAAGTTTGATATTTCTTCTCCACTATAACCCCTGTACCCAAATTACGAGCATCTTTTGCACCACAGAAGAGTGTACAGTTTCCTGACCTAACATCTCCTTATTCAGACAGTCTTACTTCTTGGATAGTGAAGACGTTCTTCTTATACCATTCCATCTCTGCTGATAGACACTTTAAAGCTCCAGGTATACAGAAACTTCTAACAATACAAGTTCCAAATTTCATATTTGTCCAAGGCTTTAGTTTTGGTTTCATAACGTTACAAATAAAAATATGTATATACATCTGTACAAATTTGTATAAATATAAATTCCAAACAAAAAACATTGGGAATACAAAGACTAAGATAGCAGTATTTAGCCAAAACAAGCACATGGCTGAATTATAGGTGCAGTAAGGAAGGAAGTTAAAACAAAACTCGATGATCTCCCAAGGTCCCTTCCAGCCCTGATGTCTATGAAATCTAAGAACTTAACATCAGATACCCAATTTCACTCATGAAGAGGTTGTATCCCTACTCTGATTTCAGTAGGGTCAATGTCCACTTATTTTTCAAGACTTTATTCCTTCAACTTCTCTGAGATTTGGTTTTCTTACCATCTAGAAGAAGCACACACATAAGGTTGCCTTAAAAAAACTCGTAAACAATGCCTTCTACTAGACTTCCTTCAAAACTTCCTCCATCCTAGCGATTCCTGGCCCAAAGAGATACTTGCACTTGATTTTACAACATGTTTGCTGAACCCACAAGTGATCTGGAATCAACACGAACTATCACATAAAGGATTTGTATCTTTCTTAAAAAACTAAGTGATTACTGCATGAATGCATTTAAGTCTCCTCCCCAAGCTTCTAATTTTCTGTTTGAAATGTATATTCCCATTTCCTCTCTTTTCATTACACTCTATGCCAACACAAAGATAGGTTTTTTTTGTAAATACTGAGCGAGAAGTTAGTCATTTGTTTAAAACAAGGTTTGGATAATGTCATGGAAGCTTCCCAGATTGTTTCCTTGGTGTGAAAGCCAAGCTGTTTTTGGAATAAATTAAGTCCAGAAGGAGAATCACATCAAACAAAAACAGAAACAGGGGTAAGATGAGAGATCATCATTCCTAGTTTACCTAATTTATGCACAGCTCAAGGGCAGATAATTTGGTCCAATCGTAAATCTACCTGAAGTCTGCATGCCTGCCAAGCTTTGTGAAACTCGCCATGATGTGACATTTCTTGAAGTAATTTCTACAGAAACATATATTTATCTTTTTTTAAAAAAATGTATGCATCCCTGGTAAACATAGTGCTCCACTAGCTGGCAGGGCAGCAGCTGGGCAAGCTTCTCAGATGCCTCCATGCCAATATATACTTCCCTCCTGATTGAGGTAAGGATGGAATCTCATATTCCATTGCTCAAGCACTTACACTGCCAATTAGCAAAAAGCAAATCAAATCAAATGCGTGTTTTTACCTTTTTTTAATCAAGGCAGTTATAGGCCCTTGAGGCCTGTGAGACCAAACAGAGAGAACACATTTTTAAGAAGGTATAAAACTAAAAAAAAATACCTCATTAGTAATGTGAGGAAATTTTTCTGATTCTGTAAATTTTGGAGTGATGCCTGTAGGTTACATATTAAAATTTCATTTTAAAGTTTTGCAATTTAAATCATTAAGAACAAATGCCATTCTAGTACTGTAAGTGAAGCACAAAAATTGCAATATCTGTATTGCCTATACTGAGTTCAGAATATTGGCTGCCTGTAGAAACTACCCTAAAAGGGATGAACATGCCATCTTCATTTACACGAATTCTAAGTAGCAAAGTGTGAAGTCATCAATGCTGGCCTAACCATATCAACATGGAAGCATTCTCGTTTCTGTAATGCTTTAAGAAAGGGGCTTTCAACCTTTTTGGATCAGTGTAGCCAACCTTTTTGCATCAGTGTAGCCCCAGTGGCTGGACACAGAGCAATGTACCCCTGGTGGCCAAAGATAGAGCTGCAGCAGCTGCCACATGCAAGCTTGCCCTACCCACCCCCATGTCCATCTGGGTGGGTGGGTGGGCGGGCCTGCACAGCAGTGCTTTCTCCCCGCCTGCCCGCACGTACCCCTGGCTGACAACCCCTGCTTTAAAATACAGTCTTGGCATGAAACCCATTACTATTCCATGTCCCCCGGATTACACAAAATTCCTCCTACTCTCCAGCAATGAGACAAGAAATCTGTTTAAAACACCAAGCCAGTTTTATTGAAGTTTCCCACACAGAGAAAGAAAAAACACAGAGATAAGAGAAATACTAAGTGGCCAGGAACAGGGAAACAAAGATAAAGATAGAAAATTCCATTTTAATTTCCCCCCTCACACTTGTATTACTTTTGGTCACTACATAACAATTCATCTTTAATAGGTTTAAAAGTATCAATTTAAAGGCCAAAATCTTTGGCTTCCCGTGCAACCAGTTTTGGAGCTAAAAACTAGTACACTGTTAGTCCTTCTTACTTCTGCTAAATTAAATTCACCCAATTAATATTAGACTGCCATAATTTTTACCGTCCATTAATGGGATTAAATCACCACCACGTCACAAAAATCAGCCAATGAGATACTGGGGGAGGGGTAGCGGGAGAAGGGGAGAACCCCAAGCATTCCAAATTATCAAGAGTTTCACTGTAATCATTGAAGTTTATTTTCTGTTAATCAGACACAAATTATAGCAAAATGAATGGAAAAACAAATAACTCTGTTTCGAATTCATGCTCAAAATCCTTAAGCAAAAGCATTTTAAAAATGGAAAATGTAAGTTGGTGGTACATGTCATTTATGTAGCATTACATTCAAGTGAATGTTATACTAAAGAATATACAGGAAATATTAAACCGGTTAACTCTTGACAATGTTTTGATTACAAAGAAATCAAATTATTTCCAAAAAAGAAAAACAAAATCCTGAAAACATTCACTTTTGTTCATTTCTGAAAAGTAATTCATTGCAAGAAATGATTCCACACTTTTTTGGAGCTTTTATAGTGTCACAATACTATATTCAACATCATAAAATATTTATTAAAATGTATTCCCTTCCGCAACTCCCGTGCCCCGCCCCCTTTTTTTTCCCTTCAAATAGAAAGCAAGCTTTAATCAATCAGATCTCAAATTTCTCCCTGGTAAAGTATTACCATGTTGGACACATTTTCAAAGGCTCGAATCAGAGCATTTGCATTAATGGGACAAACAATGCTAGTTGTATCCTAGTTTGATTTATTTTGGAAAACTGAAGTACATGGCACAAGCTAAAACACCGCTTCTTAAGACAGAAAGAGATGCTACAAATCTCCACAAGATATTTAAGGATTAGAAAAGAAAATGGTGAAGGAAAAAACACTGGGAAACAAGAGAAATAAACATGTGCTTCATTAGTACACAGACAAGAACAAAGTAACTGAAATGAGCTTTCCAAAGAGAGCTCTTACATCAGCAGTAAACAGAAAAACAAGACCAGGCCTTACCATATAATTATTCTGCTCAAATGAACAAGATGTTACTCAAAACTGAAATGTATTGTAATCTACAAAGGAAAAGTGTTGAGGGGGGAAAAAAAGTGAATCTTAGAGAGATTTCCAAGCTCTCTGAAAGGCACGTGCACTGAATGTGCATATTCTCAAATAACGTAATAGCCAAAGTATATAAAAGACACTGCAAATAGCTGGCAATGTTTACCACAATGTGAACTAAAGAACTTCTTCCTTCTTTCACCTGTGTGTACACACACACACACACACACACACACCCCCCCCCCCTCTTCTTTAAGGCTAAGAGAAGAATTGCAAGCAAACAATAACTATCAATGGTTAAATAAGATTGGTAAATCGTCTTTATTTCTATTCCACAAGAATCTGTTTTAGGTTCAGTACTGTTCAACAGTCATTAATGACTTGACTACAAAAACAGCAAGTATACTGGTCAACAGCAAAACTTGTGACAGGGTACAACACACATTAGGGACCACAACACAAAATTCAACTAATACAAATGTATAGCATTAGGAAAGAAAAACAAACAAACACACAATGGTAGATAACTGGGCATGGCAACAGCACTGCCAAAAAGGATTTGTAGCATATGGTGGATCACAGATTCAACACAAGTCAATAATGTGATGCTATCACAAATCAATTAACAGATCATTGTATGCAAGAGACTCAGGAAGTGACAGCACCACTCTACTTAGCATTGTCTAGGCTTCAGCTGAAGTCCCGTGTTACAGTTAGGACACTGCAGTTTAAGCAGCATTTATGAAAACCAGATAAGATCCAGAGGCAAGTGATGAAGATGACTAAGTCACGTGAATACATGTCACATTAAAAAAGGCTGAAAAAAACTAGCTGCATCTATTTTGGAGAAACGGAGATTAACAGGTCACATGATAGTTTTCAAATAATTGAATGGCTGCCATAAAGATGGAGAAATGCTACCATTCTATATCACAGTGGGCTGAATAAGAATAAATGGATTGAAACTACAGTACAACAGAATTAAATCGAATGCAAAAAAAGCTCCCTAACAGAAGAAACAATAGGGCAATGGAACAAGCGCCCTAGAAAAGCTATGGAACTTCCCTTGTTTTGAAAACAAGAAGGGGCTAGATAGGCATATATCAAGGATAGTTTAAGAACAACAAATTCTGCATGGTGAAGGAGGTTGGATTAGGTGACCCCTAGGAAAGGGACAGACATGAAAAGCTGGAGGCTGAATTGATTCAATTTTTGCATGTTAGTCTAACCCAGGGGTTAGCATACCTCTGGGGGTACTCTGAAAGGTCCCATGTATGTGGGGGCAGGTGGGGACAGAGCGCCACCACCCCATGCAGCTGCCTCACAGGAACAGGGCCAGGGTGGGGCATGGGCAGGGCTGCCACTACCCCCTCCCCCCTAAAGAAGGGGCTGCTGGGGGTACACTTATTTTAGAAGGTTGAAAACCCTTGGTCTAACCTGCAAAGATTGAACCAATTTGCAAGTGAACAGACTTCGCAAATAAACTTTTGATTCCAGAAATGAAGGCACATGCCTGCAGTGGCTCAAGCTAGAACCTGGGGGGCACTAGAGCAGCCCTTCCCTTTCTTCCTCAGCAGCATCAAGGCTGGGGGAAAGCTGACCTGAGGGGTATGGCCAGGCCCCTGCATGGGCTAGTTACGATTGCCGAGCAGTTTAAACCCCTACCCTGGCCTGTAGGGACCCCAGCCAGGGTATACCTAGAGGGAGAGGGGGAGAAGCAGCCCTTGCCAGCCTTGTCCCCAAGATCACACACTGGCTGGGGTGGTGCCTCACGGAAAGTGTGGCAGGAGATTAAACTCCCCCATCTCTGGGCGGGCACAGGACCCCAGCTGGGGTCTGCCCAGCTTTTCCCTCTGCTCCTGCTCGGGTGGCGGGAGGCTTGGCCAGAGCCAGGTGGCTTGACCCTGCTATTGGCCCAGGGCTGGGACTGCAAGGCTGAGTCAAAACTGTCTGTGGGTGCTGTTGAGGGCACACACAGAGGGGCCAAGCCCAGGCTCTGCTATGGATGCAGGGCCCTTCTCAGCCAACTATGGCTCGGGCTGAGAGCTGCAAGGACTACACAGCCAGATTGCCCCCAGCTCCCCAGCCCAGGCTGGGTTGGGCTGTCACAAAACTGCAGCCAGCTGGGAAGAGCCCAGCAGGGCCGGGCCGGGCCAGGCCAGGGCCCTTTCTAGTCAGCTGGGACTCCATGACAGCCTGGCCTGGCAGCATGGGGGGCTGGCTGTGCAGCCTGCTGCCCAGGACAACTCGGAGGTGCCAGCAGGCCCCGAGCCTCGCAATGAACCACCCAGCACAGCTGCCACTGTTGCCAACCCTACCCCTGCCGCGCTGTGCTGCTCCGGGTGGATGCTTCAGCCCAATGGCTTCTTCCCAGCAACTGGAGCTCTGGCTGCCTGCCACCCACTCTGCCTGCCCACAGGGGCTGTTCACTGTCCCAGGTGGGCAAAGCGGGTGGAAGGTAGCCAAGAGCTGGAGCTCCACCCTCCCCCACCTCCCAGAGCAGCACACCAGGGACAGGAGTGAGAGCAATTTTTTGCAAAAAAGCTCTTTAATTGCTAGCTTTGAGGCACACACACCCTTCATCAGGCATTGAAGAAAAGATTATAAAAGTTATCCTGGGTAGAAATGAAAGTTTATATTTCATAGGATTTCACAGAGAAGTCAATAGACGGAGAACTCTTCTGAGCAGGCAGTTCATAGCTGGTATGAAGCCTTTGTTTCTAAGGAATTTGCATCCTCACAGATCCTCACAGGAGGTGAGGAGGTGGTGCTACCCAGACCAGACAACACAGCCCACGTGAAGCCACAAGCTGAGGCAGCAGCGGCAGCAGCAGTGAGGGGTTTCCCAGCCTGCTGCAGTTGCTTTAGGCACTGAGAGGGAAGGAACAGGCAGTATGGATTGGTGATGGGTTTAAACTTTTAGCCTGTTGTCTCCCTCCAGCTGCTTTCTGGGCACCTGTGAAGGAACAGCTAATGGCTTAACTAACAAGTCATTCAGCTGCCTGCTGCTGTTTTACATTTTAACCTCACAGGTTACGGGTACTAATCCCACCTCACCTCTACACCTCCTCACATCCTTGCTCCTCCCTCCTTCCTGCCTTCCTCTTCCTGAGGCACTGTATCACTTCCTCTCCCTGCCAGACTGTGCCCTGCACTGAATGTTAATCAGTAATGCATTACTGGAATAAATATACTTGTTGTTTAAACGTTTAACCATACACGTCCCTACAGGTATTAAAAAACCTACAAGATTGTATCTTAGGTGAAAACTAAAATCCACTGCGAAGATGAAGATGATATCTGGAAAGGGTTACAGGATCCCTACTTAAACCCACAGCTATGCAGTTTATAAGGAAGAAGCAGCTGGGGCAGACGGAAAGGGCATTCCCTCTTTCCCTGTTGCTGGGGAAGGGAAGGCAAAAGCTTCTAGGGGAACTGTAATCAACATGCACGTTTCAGATATGTTTTGTTTTGTATTCTGTCTTTTGCTTTAAAACCATAAATTATGCCCTGAGGCAAGGGCCTGTGTTAGGCTCCTATCCTGACTGGTAAGCAGCCCACCAACATCTAACAAAAGTAGACTGTTGCTCATGAAACCTTAATAATTTCTGAACAAGTTAGTCTCTAAAGTGCCAGCCTGTCCTGCCTTCTGCCACCAACACACACTCATGTATTTCCCAACTGTCTTTGAGGAAAGAGAGAGAAATAAAGAGGGGAGAGAAAAAAGTAATGAGGAAAAGAACATAGTGAGTCACCGCCAGGTAACAGGATAGTGGTCTTAGCATCTCTTGCTTGCTCTTTCATTAAAGCAAGACAAAAGAGAACAGTAATCTGGATTCTGAAAGGGGATAACTGAGTAGTTTTGCAAATGTATCCACGACACTGCTTGGTAGAAGACAAAGAAAAATTTGAAAATTTAACAAGGACGAAAATCACAGGCCAACCATAAAGATGACACAGTGACCTAGCACAAGACAGAGAGAGCAAATCATCTTTGGTGCAATCCTGCTACATTTTTCAAATGTGGAAGGAATCAGAACAACAAGAGAGTTTCTCCCTGCTTGCAGCTCCAACCCTGCTTTACTCAGCACTCAAATAAGAGGCTCTCTTTTTGAGTTCTGTGTTACCAGCATTTTTGAGGCATTAAAGGTCTGTCTTTTCTCTCTCTGGCCAGTTTCAGTTTCTCCTCCATCTATACCCCTTCTACTCAAAACTCTTCCATCCACATTGGTCCAGTTTCTAAGTGGCCTCACAAGCATACACCTTTAGTGCGAGTGGTGGCATATCTAAAAGGACTTCATCCCAAAATATTTCCCGAAAGGAGCTTTTCTCTTAGAACATAATGAACTGAAAGGTGACAGCTACAACCACAAGTTCAGATATTTTACCCAAACAACAAAAACAATTTGCAAAGCTTGATGGCCTTGCTATAGTTTTAAGAAGTCTCATGCAAAAAGAAACAAGCCCTACACGTACTCCTGTATAGCAGAATAGTTATTCCCAATATCAGTTGAATTTCCTATACAGGTTTCCCTCATTTTATGCTGTACACGTGTTCCTGGAAAATGGAGCATAACAGGGACCCACTTCACAATGTAACAAATTTAGGGGTAAGTTCTAAGACCTCAACTTTAATGACCCTCATTCAAGTGGTAGAAAATCCATTTCTACCACTTTTACAAGATACATTTTGGTACTCGCCAACAGCAGACAGTACACACAAGCACAGAGAGAGGGGTAGCTGAAGCTGGCGGGATGTTTAAAAGCCATAATGGGGATGGCAACTGTAGAAACACGTGTTGCAGACAATGAATGAGAAGCACAGATTCACAAAGGAGTCTATATTTTCATGCGCATCACTTCCACAAAGCAGCTGACTACGGGCTTCCACCACACCTGTTGCATAGGAGTGAATTTACCTCACATATAATGAATTTTTGGTATAAAAAGAATCATTGCATAAGAGTGAATTTCCACATACAGAACCCGCATAAAGCAAGGGAAACCTGTGTTGCACAGATCACATGACTTTCACATGCTCAAAGGGGATTTGGATCAAAAAACCTTATCACAACGTCTCTCACAATTACAAGATTTCAGTTCTCATGACAGCCGCTCATATAAATGATTAAATACATTTTTTTAAAGTAGCCTAGGAAATAGGATAACAGCTTTACAGCTTAAAAAAAAAAAAAAAAAAAAAAAAAATCAATAGTGGCTTTCTAAAACAAATGCATTCTTTTAGATTGACCATTATAGTCTAAGGGAGCACCTTACTACACCACTCTTTATCCATAAAAGGAGGTATCACCAAAGTTGAAACATTCTAGTGTTCCCTAATAAAATTCTGGGAGCAGAAGAGTCAGTCATTAAACACAACACCATTTTCAAACTGTAGAACTAAAAATTCATTTAATACAATTTTAATTCTGTATATATCTATATCTATTACCACAGCTACTCGTTTTAAAATTAGATTTTGTTTCTTCATTGCCCATTTACCCTTGCTTGACAAGGAAGCCAAGTCAAAATTGCTATATCCTTTAGCAAAGCATCACGATGTCAAACAAATGTTTGATATTCACTGCAAGATTAAACCAGGCAGATTTAGGAGGTAGATCTTTATCCAAACACAAATTCAGTGTGCAACTTCAAGAGACAGGTGCAGAAAGTTATTCTGTTTTTTATTATTGTAAAAAGTTGCTTTTCCTGTTTTGTTCTATAATGTCTTAATATCAGGCATTAACTTTTTTGACATACTTTCAAGCTATCGTTTATAGATAATCCAGGTGAGAAACTAACTTCTTATACATGTCCTAAGATTTTTAAGATTACAGTGCAACCTATATTTTCCCCTATATAAAACACAGTGTCCCTACTTTTATAAACATCCCCCGTGACTATCTTTTTTAATTACATCTGTTAATTGCCACCATTCTACACACCATTATTAATATTGCATCATAATAAACAAGAGCAGTCTCAAAAGCAGCAGCTAGATACTGGGGAAAAAATTACTAAAAAATTATATATTTTAATATCAAGCTTTTCCAGAAAAAAACTCTCTCTCTCTCTCTCTCTCTCACACACACACACACACACAAATGCAATGATTTGCATGTGTATCTTATCCTACCTAGTATTTTTCAATTCTTCAAGCATCTTGGGTTTCAGACCTGCTCTAGATTAGACATTAACAGTAACACACTGCTATTTCCTCTGTAAAAACATTACATGGAACTTCACTGCCAACAAGTCACTACCAGCCCATCAAGAAGTAAACATCTGTCTGGCAAGTCAGGCGAAATTCAGAGCTGTGCACTGTGATCCCCAGGAGCCTATTGTACCAGTGTGCAGGCTAGTTTGATTATACAGGCACAGCTGATCTCTCCCTCACTAGTACAAGATTAATTAGCCACATGACTGGAAAGAGCAAAGAATGATCCATGTTGCAATGGATTCTGTTTTCATGATATTCAAGCTACAATAATGTATATATTTTTTAAATTTTACCACAAGAAGAAAAGCAAGTTACTTATATGTAGTGTAAAAATCTAATAACTGTTCTGAAACCATTCACTACAGTTTGTACTTAAAAGATGTGACCAAGAATTCTGGTTTTCTTTCCAAAACTCCTAGGAGAGAAATTCTCAATCAAATAAAGAATTAAATTTTAAAATAAACTACTCTGAAAGAAAGAAAAAGCTTGGTCATCTAAGTCAACATGTTAGTTAGATGCGACTACAGTAGCTACAAAAGGGATTTGTAAATTAAACATTTGCAACATTATTTTTCTGCACAGCAGCCTATTTAGGTCAACTATATATACTGCTACACATTTAAAAAAAAATCTAAGTTCTTGTTTCATTTCCCATGATAGCTAAGTGTCTATAAGTATGGTTGCTCATATTTCGTGCCTCCTCATTGCTGGAGTCATTTTTCCCATTTCGTCTTTTTTTCGGTTTTGGGGAGGGGGGTTGGGGGGGGGGTTGTTTTTTTTTTTTTTTAAAGGGACAGAAAGGAAATGTGGATGACAAGTCCACACCTCAACAACAGCATACTCCAACTAGGCCATTCACAATCAAGACCCAAACCCAAATCTTTAAGTGTCTCATGCTAGGTGGTAATACCAAGTGCTAACAACATAAAGACTGAGAAAAAGGTGAACTTTATTCCTCTCCACTCTCTCTAACATTGCCTTCTATTTTCTATCAGCAATATTTTATATAAATTGCAAGGTTTTCAAAGTGGGATTATCTCACTCTCAAAATACTAAAGATTAGGTTCAGAGGTTTTAATTGCTAGCTGGGAAATGGGAAAGTTCCATACATCCAGATAGGGGACACTCCACCCCATCCACCCCCTGGCATCCAAATTAGGGCTGGGCTGTTCCCCCACACCTCAACACATCTGGATTGGGCTACTCTGTGTCCAACCCAACCTGACATAACGAGATCAGAGCTGGGCTGCCCCTCACTCCCCACCATATCAGCATTAGGGTTGCTCCAACCTATCCCCCATGCATCCAGTGGACAGATCAGGATCATGCTGCATACTTGCCTGTGGTAGGATCCTCCAGCCCTGTGTCCCAGCTGACTTGAACCCACTAGCTACATCTACCCTTGCAGCCAGACCTGGCACTACCCATCCAGCCCACAGGGTTGAAAACATTGGGCACCATTGCTTAAGAGCACTTATTTTTTAAAATCAAATTGTTTAATACAGGGAGTTAGCCAAGTGAAGACAAATCGGAAACAGCTACAAGTGGTTCTGAGAGACATAGACTCTACAGAGGCAGGCAACACACAGAACCACACATGCACACACAACAAAACAAAAGGACACAATACCAGACATACGTGCACACGTGGCCAGGCTGCAGGACAAAAACTGATGAAACAGTGCCCTGGGCTTGCCACAGCCCCTGTGCTTCCCCAGGGAGCCTGCCCCCAAACTGCACCTTGGCCCACTGAAGCCCTAGCCCCAAAACCTGCCCAGCAGCCACTTGCAGGGGTGGAGTGGCGAGGGGGTGGGCCATCACCACCTGCCTGCCTCCTGAAGCTGAGACCGCAAAGGTGCAGCGCCCCAGCAGGGGTGACACCAGCCTCTTTCCAGTAGGGGGGCCTGGGCTTGAAGCAAGTGGCACTGGAGGGGTGGCTACAGGGGTGGGGGGCAAGGCAAATTCTGGGGTGCCCATAGCCCTCCCAGGCCTCCCCCAGTGCCACCCCTGTGGGCTCCAGAGCCCTAGCAGGGCTTTGTATAAATTGGCAGCTGCACACTTGCAGCCAGCACGGAGCTGATGCCAAGGTGAGCTGAAGCCACCCACTCCCACCCTCAGTGCAGTCCTCCCCAACCCCTCCCACTGGGAAGAGGCTGGTGCCACCCCTGCAGCCAGCCCAGGCTCTGGGCAGCTGCTGCCAGCCATGGAGCTCAGGCGGGTTGCAGCATGGCTTGCAGATTCCCAACTATCTACTAGAAGCAGCCCAGGCTCCTTGGCTGGCAGCAGCTGCCCAGAGCCCAGACCAGCAGTGGCACGGAAAATCAAAATGGCCTTGCGTGCCATGCTCTGGTATGCATGCCAGGGGCTACCAATCTCTGAAGCAGACAATTGGAGCACCAGGATTTATAGTACTTAAAGCAGAGAAATTTACATAACCCCTGTTAAGTTCCTAAAGATATAATAACATTATACAACTCTACAACCTGACTACATAATAATGGCCTTTCACCAGAGTGCGGGGTTTAACATTTTGTATGACTGGGAAACAACTGTACAGTGAGTGCTGACTTGACCTTCAGAGCCAGAATTCAATAAATTACATTATTCAGAAGTAATGATATAATTGTGAGTTTAACTGCACAGAACCACTGAATTCTGATTTGTATGGCCAGTATCATTTCAGTGTAGGGTACTCAAATTTATCATCTCACAGTATTCTTAATAGTCTATAAACAGTTAAGTACAAAAATGCATATAAATAAATAAAATTTCAGTCTGATAAAATCAGATTTTAGCACAGAGATCTAATTATTACAGTATCCAAGAAGTACAGTATTTCTCAATTAAAAGTGAGGGCAGCACTTTACAATAATTACTGCTGCATCTACAGCAACAACACATTTGAGGCCGCTTTCAGACAGCACTGAGAAATTATTTTAGAGTAAAAAAAACAAGCAAAAGATTACCTTTACCTTGCTTCAAAGAGGAGAATACTTTCACTTATCTCCTCCTCACCCTTCTCCAGAACTTTTGTTAGCTTTACTCAATGGTTGACCAAAGTCAGAGGCCCTTCTACCACGTGATTAATAGTTAGCATCCTGTCCCTTTTTATACATGTGTTTGAGGTCCTTTGGCTTTTGGCAGTGCTACTGGTTAGCACAGCTGCATCCCTTTGACCCATCTTTGCTATGACGGCAACATACATAATCTGCTTGCAGCAGTTTTTCTACAGTGCTTTCTGCACAGCCGGCTCATCCTTTAAAGAGATTAGCAACCTTATCACGAGTCCAGCTGAATGACTGACGCTGTTGTAAAAACATCACAATAGGTTGGAAGGGTGGCTGATCTGCCCAACCATGAAGGAAGGTGGACCTGCACAAAACGGCACCACAAATTTTGCCTTTCATTTATATTATGATGTGCTACATGCTTTGTCTGACACCGATAACAGTCAAGGTTATGCCTTGCCCCCCACCCCTGTAGCCGCCCCTCCAGTGCCACATGCTTCAAGTCAGAACTGTTGTCTCATGCAAAACTATCAGCATCCACAATGGGTACACCCTTCATCTTTTTATTAGTAAATACAAATATGTATGTTCTGGAGCATGAACTGATTTCACTTCACTTTATAAATCTACTGGATATGAAAACTGATGGACTCAGTATAAACATTGGATTTATGGTGCACTATAACCTGCCTGACATCTGACTCTCCAGGTACCCCTTCAATTTTACCTGCTACAACCTCCTCCTGGCCTCTCACCCAGATGTCTCAATTTACATTTTCACTGATTGGCTTTCTTGCATATCAGCCTAGCCTCTGGCTTCTTTAATATTCATTCCATCCAAGAAGAGCACACACCAACTGCAGATGCCTTCCTCAGCCTGACGAACAGTTTTTAAACCCGAAAGCTGGCCAAAATATATTTCTCCAGCTATTCAACTGGTCTAATAAAAGATATCAGATTGACCCAAAGAACCTTGTCTGCCTTGTGTGTTAAGGCAGAGCAGGATGAATGCAGCAGGAATGATAGCCTGTAACAGGGGGCTTTCCCCAATGCTGGTTATATCTTGGCCTGCCCACCTGTTTCCGGGACAACCACCTGCCCCTCTTTTTCCCGCTGTGCCTTGATGGAAAAGTGATTCAGATGTTACCCAGGCAGGAGGCTGCCCATTTAGGCCCCTGATGTCTAGAGATGACATCCATTCCGCAACTCTCTACCTCTCTCCTACACTGCAGCTCAAAGCCTCACAGATGGCTTTCCCCAGCCAGGACTGTGCATGTGTGTGGTGGCTGGAGGTTATAAGGTGCCTCTCACCAAGGAGGCATTTCCTGGAAAAATTGCATTTCCTGGGACTGCTATGCCACTGGCAATCCCAAAAGGCCTTCCTTCCTAGCCTGGCAGGGTTCAGTTTCAGATAATGCCCAGTACCTGGGGTCTCCTCCTTCCCCACAGCCCCAGCCCACACCTTCAAGTTTGTCCTGGCATGGGAGCTCAGCAGGGAGATGTTCTTCCCCTGCTGGCTGATGAAAAACTGCCACATCCAGCTCTGAGAACAGGGCATTAAATGGTTGTCAAAGAAAATTAAAAAAGCAAATAGTTGCAGAGTGAGGATAGTGGCACCCACTCTATCTGCAGGTGGAGGTTGGAGAACACCAGCTGCTCCACCAAACCAGGATCCAAGGAGGTACGGTGGGGTAGTCACAACATCCCCAGCTATGCTGAACTCCCTTTCGCTTGAAACGCTGGTCGGTGGACAGGACAGGTGTTCCCAGGCAATTGTGGCCAGATCCTGCCACATCTAGATGCAGGTTGCCCCAATAGGCCAAGGGGTTGCACTGCAGTCGCTCCATGCCCTCAGCAAGATAGGTAGCCACCGAGGCCTCCGCGCTACCTGCCTGATGGTGGGGTCTGGTGCCTCTGGACCCTAAAACTGCTCTTGGCCCACACTGGCAGTGGATGTGGTGGAGGAAACTGGCTTGTCGTTGGAGCGCTGGCACGAGAAAGTGGATCCCCTTCTTCCACGTCCCCCCACCTCTGCCCTTCTGCCTCCTGACCCTGTTCACCAGCATCCAGTGATCAACGGTTTTGCTGATGCAGATGCTCCCCTTCACCCTCGGGTTGCACATGCCCGCCAGCACATGGACCATACTGGACCACAACAGATCCAGCCGTTTTTTTATGCCATCCTTCAGCCGCTTCACCAATGCCTGCACCTCTGGTAATGTGGCCTGCCCCAGCCAGGAACATTGATCCCCTAGAACATCTCCATTTCATTCTCAAGCTCTTTCACTACAGGGATCACCTGGCTAAGGAGGGCATCACCAGAGCTGCTCAAGGAACAGCCTGAGGACCAACAAGATCTGGGAGATGGTATCCCACCCTGTTTTGTTAAGGGGGCTGCTGATCCCAATCTCCCCCACCAAGGCCATTTCATGGATGGCTTTCTGTTGCTTGACCAGACTTTCCAGCATCAGGTATGTGGAGTCTCCACATCCTGTAAGATTTTGTGCTGCAGGATGCTTAGCTCCGCCTGTTTCTTCCACAGTATCTTGCCCCCCTTGATGCTCCAGTGAAAGTTGCCCGCCACCTTCCAGCATTTCAAAACGAGCTGGCTGGTCATGGTAGTGATGGCGGCATCCCCCTCCAAGGCATCCTGGACTATGAAGTGCAGCTTGTGTGCTGCACACAGCAGATGCCAAAAAAGTTGGCATCACGGACTGCCTTGACCATGTTGGCCCCATTGTCGGTGACCATGAACCCATGGGTAAGCTCACCCTGCTCAGTGAGCTACCCCTGCATGATGCAGTTCGTGGCCACCAGGATATCCCTTGCCATGTGGGACTCATCCATCACCTTGGCTTGAAGGAGAGCCCAGCAATGGCTTGACTGATCTCACCAGTGCCCTGTGAGGGTGAGTTAGGCATGACCTCCACCCCATCTGCTCCAGATGTCTGAGGTGAAGTATAAAGCTACCTGCAGCCCTGCTTTCTGCAACTCCTCCCTCAAGTACTCTCTGCATGCCTCCTACAAGGAGGGCACCACCGTCCTGCTAAAGGTGGTGCATGCAGGCATTTGGTAGTATGGGTCCATGAGCACCATGAGCCACCTGAACCCTGGACACTCAACTAAGGAGGTGGGCTGGCCATCCCAAGCAAGCATCTCTCCAATGCTCTGGGTCACCTCTCTCTCCTTTGGAACGCGCCCTCCTTTGTCTGCAACTTTTCCCCACTGCTCCAGGATGGCCAACCTCTGCTTCATGGGGATGGGGGCTTTGGAGCGACAGGGGGGCTTCCCTTTAGGCATGCTCCCACTGATGCCAGCCTGAGGAGGAAGAAGGACAAGGGGGTGCTGCCTTCTGAGATGGAGAAGCATTACCATGGTGGTCAACTGTTTCACCTCCTTAGCCTGGCTGATCTGACTTTGGCAGTGCTGGCAAGTAGCATACCTCAGATCATCTACCAACTCAAAATGATCCCACTCTATACTACCCACACCCACTTCTGGGTTGCCCCTGCCTTATTCCCCTCCTCAGCAGGCAGAGGCACAACAACAGGGGAAGCTGAGCTACCTGCCCCCACAACCTCTTTCAAGGTGTCTCCCAAAGAAGGAGACCTTGGCTCTAGGGGACCTTTGAGGGGTGTGGAGCACAAACTTGGATTCCTCCTCCTTCCCTGGAATTTCCCTGGCTATGACACTCAACTACCCTGCTTCTAGATCCAGCTCCTCCTCTGGCACTGGAAGGCTCATGCTAGGAGCTGAAATTGGGGTGGAAGAGACCATCATGCTGGTGCTGGTGGATATTTCTGGTGTTAGCGGAGGTGGGGCAGGTGCAGGGGCAGGTACTGCTCCCACCTCCTTGCTCCCACTGGCAGAAGACTCACGGCTGCCAGGAAAGAGGGTACATCTATGTTGAGGGGGTGGGGGCTGCAGGTCTCCCCTTAACCCCTCTAGCCCCTCTCCCTCCCCTGCCAGAAGACCTGACACCTGCCTTTCCAGCATGCTCCATAACATCTGCTGTGCTGGAAAACCTTGTGCGTTTGCCTCTTGAAGGCTCAGATCAAGTGTAGCATCTTGTATGTGTTCTATATATGCGTGTATGTGTAATACATCTTCTATCTGTTTAGTGCATGTGCGTGCATGCAATATATGTGCTTTCCTGCACCGCCAGGGAAAACATAGCTTTCTTTTTAAAAAGTGCGCGCGGGGGTGGAAAAAATAACAAGAACAAATAAGAGGATTTTGGGGAAAGAAAAAGTTGAAAGGAATGGATTGGACAGGGATAAGTAGAGGGATTCTAGGCAAGGGTAATTAGTAAGGTGTATTCAATCCTTTCCAAGACGATAGGCTAGCAAGAGAATGACTAGGAAGCCAGCCACTGCTGCCAGTACCTTTGACATGATGTTTCTTTCAGACAGACAGCTCACAAAATGCAGAAGAAGGCTTCACACAGAGTCTTATATGCTGTTTCTACATCCCTCCCCCAGAGCACTATGACTGGAAGGGAATTTAGTAAAGATCACAGTCACTGGCCACCTACAGATGTCAATCTCAGAGCAGTCTTTTGACCCCCTGCTTCCCCCCACGCCCTGTCTCAGTTTCTGTTTCCCTGCCACAAATTGCCAAATCTTTTCCAAATCTATTCAGATGCTTCAAATTGATTCAGAGCTTTTAATGGGTCTCCTGATTTGATTTGGCTACCGAATTGAGCCAAATCTTCTCCGAATCAAATCGGCAACCGAAGCTTCATGCACCCCTAGTTCTTAAGAGTCTATGATTAACAGTGAAGTATAACATAAGCAAGTCACATAAATGCTGTGCCAAAGCATCAAACAAAATTTGGCAGCTGAACTGGCAGGGGTGGGGACATGAGAGTGACCAAATTTACTGTGACGGGGCATAAACCCTTCACGAACAGCTGTTGCTCCCCACCCATTACCCATATGAATCCTACCAAAATCTTTGGTGATGGATTAAAGGATTTTCTGCTCAGAAGAAAGTTACGAGGTCCAAACTGTTGCAGAGGAAGAAAGATTTCTTATGCTGTGTCAACTCATATGGCAAAGAGAGAGGAAATAGCATTTTGCTATTTGCTAAATGTGTGATGCAACAGACAGACTGGAAACACAATAGGGCCCTCAAGTAGAGGGGTAGCACATGCCAGCTCTACCTGAATCTGTCTCTACAACATCCCAACTGATATGAAGGCCTTGAAGTTAATGGGACCCCAACTAACAGAATTGCCTAAACTCAACCTTATTATCATTCCTTCTGCTTCTCTCAGCTGAAGAATGAAAATTAGAACTTTTTTTTACCCCTACATGCTATACAGGTCTATAGCTGGAGTACTAACCCCACTTATGTAAATTTTGAATTCTAGATTTCTGAGTACACAATGCCATCATTAAAATTACATTTAAAAAGTTAATGGCTTACTTCCTAGTGTCTTTTAGTGGTTTTGTATTTTCTTTTTGGAAAAAACAAAGGCAGAAATCACTAAAATAGAAATGTAATTCTGGAAGGGGTCCTACACTGTGATTATTCTGCATGGAGGCAGAAAAAGTTATACTTTGATCATCCTGGCCAACTTAATATAGCCTTTTTTCTTTAATGGAGGAGAGAGTCTACAACCTTCCAAGATAGCTGGTTTCAATGATCCAACTACCCTTATAGTCGGATTTTTCTCTAATATTTAAACTGAAGTCTTTGTTGTTAGAAATTAAACAAATTTCTTCTTGTCCTTCTCCTTCCCTATTCCATGAATATGGAGAACAATTTAGTAACCCTCCTCTTCATTATAACTTTATATACTGAAGGATTGATGTCTATATTCCTTTAGTCTTCCTATTTTTAAAAGGAAGCAAATCCATTTCCTGCATCTTTTTCCCTTAAATCAGATATTCTAAACCTTTCATGTTTTGCTTTACTCTATAATACTCTCTCCAAGTCATCTATACTTTTCTTAGAGTGTGGTGTCCAAAACCGGACAAACACCCCAGATGAGTCCTCACCAGCATCAAGCAGAGAGAAATGATCACCTATCCATATACAAGACACCTATCCATACACAAGACATATTCCTGGTAAGAAGATCTGTTTTCCTGCAACAGGATCACAATGTTGAATAATATGGTAATGCCCAGATCCTCTTCTGCTGCCTACCCAGTTATTCCACATTTGGCAATTTTTCTTTCTCCCTCTAAAGTATATAGTATTCCAAATTAGCTTTTACTAGATTCCAGTTTGCTAATTTCATACCACTCCTCACTTTATAAATTCTGATCCCGTCTTTCACAGCATTTGCAAGCCCTCCCATTTCCATGAAATCCGTTAAGTTTTATAAATTTAGTCTATATTCCATCTTTTAAGTAATTTGGTAACTGCCTTTTGAATATGGCTTTTCAATCAGGTGAGCATCCACAGAACAGTGATTTCAGCCAGAACATTTCCTTAGTTTGCTTAAAAAAAATGCTACAAGTACCAAAAGCTTTGCTGAAGTCAAGTAATATTACATTCTATATCCCTTACATCCACAAGCCTAGTTATCCTGTTCAAGAAAAAGAGAACAACAACAACAAAAAGACAAGGACTATCCCCAGCCATGTTTCCTTTTCTAATATATATTAGGATAATTACTATTAGGGTCCTGTCCCTTGATTGCTTTATGAAACTCCTTTTTCTCATTAGATGGTCCTACAATAGGTAGAGACGTACTCTATTTGCGCAAACTGCAAAAAAGCAGTTTCCACAAACCCCACAAAATGGCAATCCCTGCAATTTTAGCACAGAATTGCTGGGGGGGGGGGGAACACAACCCCCTCACCCCCCACCAACAAAAATCTTAATATAATTAAAAATCTGGCACACTAGTGGAAGCCAGTGATGCTAAGGGCCAGCCTCGCAGCTTGCCAAGGGGGTGGAGGGGATGAAATAGCCATCATGAAGGGGAGCAGCAACATGGTGGCCACTCCCTACATTGCCCCTCACTGCTGACTGGCAGAGAGGGCTGCCCATTGTTCAGCCCCACCCATACCACAATCAACAGTGAGGGACAGGGCTACAGGATGAGCAGCCCTCTTGGCCAATCAGTTGCGGCGGTGGTGGGGAGAATGCACAAAAAGGCTGCAAAAATGGTGCCACCTCCAATTTTTCCTTCACCTCAGCAGGAATCAAGTAGATCCCTAACAACAGAGAAAAGCCCCTGCCCCCCACCTTATTTTTGCTCCCAAGACATTTAAGAAGTTTTCCTTTAATCTATTCCTGAATGTCAGAGTTTTGCATATACTAAAATTCAGAATCCACACAGACTTTCAAATTGTGAGTTTGAAGAAGTTAAGATGAGCAATATTTGTAAATCCTGCCTGAACCCCATAAAGTTTGTTTTGTGTTTGCTTACGTTTTTTGCAAGTTACAGAAATACATGCAGAAGACAATGAAAACAACATATGGCATTGTGCCCAAATAAGACATTCACCTTGTTTTTGTGAAGGCAAAAGAAAGGGGGGGTGGAATTCTAGAGTTATGGCTCTACAGAATAAGGACAGAACCTAATTTTCACTCATGTTTCTTCTCCTGCTTAACCAAAACCTGAAACTGTAGCTGCCTCCAGAGCCTGGCAGGCACAACCTGGTACAGGAAAACCAAAGCTGCCAGGGATCTCTTCGCCGGTGCTTGCCCCCCCAAACTGCCCTGGCGATGCACCCCCTGAACCTGCTGCTGCTTTGAGGGGCGCAGCCCCGCACACAGAACACACATCACCAGGGCAACCGGGGGGGCATGGAGGAGCAGCGATGAAGAAACCCGCAGCAGCTCCACTGCTTTCTGCCGTGCTGGGTTGCGCCCACCAGGCTGGGGAGGTCCCAAGGAAGGGAAACAGGGCAGCAGGGAACAGCAGCTAGCAGCTTCTCTGCATAGCTCCGCTGTTCTGCCAGGGATTTCCTCACTGCTGCTCACCCCTCTCTGCTGCCCCAGTGAAATATCTCCTGCACACAGGGCTGCAGCAAGGGCAATGGCATGGAGCTGTGTCCCTCAAAGCAACAGCAGGAGCAGGGGGCACGTCACCAGGGCAGCAAGGAGGGCAGGGGGAAAGAACAGTGGCAAGGAGATCCCCGGCAGCTTCACTCTTCCATGTTGTGCCAGGTAGTGACCGACAGGCTGAAGAGGCCCCAAGGGAGGCAAGCAAGGAAGAAGCCCATGCCTGCACCCTACACCTACCCAGCATAGATCTGTGGGGTGTGGGTCCCCCCCGCCCTCCAGGCATATGCACAACAGCAAGGAGCTGGTCTTTCCACTCCTCCAGAAAACACACCCATGGCCCCATCCTGCTCCCCACTGGGGCCCTGCAGCTGCTCATTGCAACCCCAGGACCCAAGCCCCACCCAGCTGGGCAGCAGCCTGAGTCCTGCCCAGCTCCTTACAATGGCCTCAATCCTCCTCTCCCCCCACACTTATCTCCTGGAGCTGTCCTGCAGGCTGCCTGGGGCCACGTGCATGTTCATGCACATGGTGCCCCATCTCTCCACCTTCCTTCCACTCCCTCCCAGCTCTCTGCAGGATGGAACTCCGTCAGCCTGCAAGAAGCACGTTACAAAATGGCAAAATCCATGGGTTTCTCTGGTAAAAGGAGAAATCTGCTTTGGCTTTGGGAAAAGGCAAAATTCGCGGTTTACTTCATTTTTCCATGGGAAACGGAAAAACATGGATCCCTGCTGATAAGTGGCAGACACTCTTACCATATTTTTCCTTGCATATAATACATACTCTGATTTCTAGTATCTGTTTTTAAAATAAATAACTAAAAAGTGTTATGTGTGAGAAAATACAGTAGTTCCTAGCATGGTTCTATAAGAGATGCAAACTTGTACCAACTGGTATTCTCCCTTGTTTACTTGGTCTTTTTCCTCCCATGTGTCATACAACTGGTCTCTTTTGGCAAAATAGAGAAATAATATGCTGCAGCAAGAAACAACAAAAGCGATAAAAATACATTTTGATCTATGTATTATACATCCTATGTACAAGTTACATTGACAGACATAACAATAAACGCCTGCATCAAAGTGACATCCAATTCACATTTAACATTTAATACAGGTGGGCTAGAGTAACACAGGTTACTAACTGCTAATAAAAAGCATGGAATTTTTATACTGCTGTCCATGGAAAAAACTTTGTTCTTTCGATAACTCTTTCCCTTGCTCCCTCCAGGAAAAATACGATTTGGGGTACTATAACTTAAGGGCAAAGGCAAGAATTCTTGTAGATAATATTTTTTATTGAATGATTGGCTTGGTAGCAGTCAACATAGGCAAGCTTTCAGCTGTCATGGTACCTTTCTTCAGGTCTCTGGGAGAGAAGCTGACAGAGCACAGCTAAGTAGCAAATGGAACAAAAGTTTGTGTAAAATGCCATATGTAAATAATGACACAAAATAAGAACAATTACCAGGGAGCAAATGAGCAAGAGAAACACAGTAAAAACCTGATAATGGAAGAACAAGATTGCTTAGGAAGGTCATTATCACCCATGAAGTGCAGAAATCATCAAATATCATCAGGGAGGTTATAATTAGGGTCCTACCTAATACACGGGGCTAGTCCTCAAATTTTGCAGGCAGAATGCAGGCCCAGGCAGCCATTTTGCAAGCAGGGTGGGGTGGGCCCCTCCATGCCTCCGATTGTACAA
>NW_017728948.1:80344963-80371160 GCF_001723895.1 Crocodylus porosus
CTGCCCCTTGCTGACTGGCCGCTGTGGCTGCCTGTTATGTGGCCCTGCACCTTACTGATGATTGGCTGCAAGAACTGTGCATCATACAGTCCCACCCTTCAGCACCAATTAGTGAAGAGAGGTAGGGCCACATGCCAAGCCGCCCTTGTAGCCAATCAGCAGCAAGGGGCAGGGGTGGCAGCCATCTTGCCTGCAGCCCTCCAAAAGGGCAGTCACCCCTTTTCAACCCTGCCAGGCTTCCACAGTGCACAGAGGACGGCCAGCTCCCTCTGAAGAGCTAGCATTTTCTTTTCAGTAATATCCACTCCCCACCTGCAAATTCATGGGCAATGCTGGATTTCATGGAATCCATGAAATCATGCATTTGGTAGGTCTCTAGTTAAAATAGACCACGAAGTCATTGTCTATGTGATGCTCCTGTACTTAGTGTCCAACAGGCTAATGAATTTCTGATTTCCATTTCTGTCCTGTCCGGGTAGATTTCTTTTGAGTACAAGAATAGTAAGGTCAGACAGGGAGGGATTTTTCTGTGAAAAAGGCTCTAGTGTGTGTCCTTTATTTCTTTTTCAGTGATCATTCATAGGTGAAAACTACAGAGAATGTTGTTGCCATAAAGGCGTCTGGACCACTGGATGAAATATACCACACACTAGGATAGATATATGCATGATCCATATATTCAAGTGGTTTTGTTGTGGGGAGTTTTGATTATTGGGGCATTGGAGTTGTGTTGACAGATTTTGAATTTACTGTTAAGACAGGGATGGGTCCCATTAGATGCCTGGTGATCAGCAGGAAGTTTACTTCCAATGGTGAGTTGGGAAAGGTGTCTAGATCAGTAGTCTCCAAACTTTTTTGATCGCGCACTCCAATCAGTAAAAAAATTTTTGAGCATGCACCCCCAATATATGTATATTTATTTATTTATAAGTTATATACATGCACTACTGTACTAGCAAATTACGTACATTATAAAACTTAGACAAAAAATAGAAATTAAAAAAGGATGAGATAAAGATGAAATGCACTATATATTTTTTTTAAATTATTTTATTAACAGTCCAAAAAACCTTTTTGCTCTCACTAAAAAAAAAA
Organism: Crocodylus porosus; assembly: GCF_001723895.1. Lineage (NCBI taxonomy): Eukaryota > Metazoa > Chordata > Crocodylia > Crocodylidae > Crocodylus > Crocodylus porosus. Next base: position 80,346,059 of record NW_017728948.1, read on the forward strand.
AAAACAAACAAAAAAACTATTATTAGTAATAAAATTTTTTAGTGAGAGCAATGTGATCGAATATGCTTCATTATTTTTGACACTGTGATACAGAGATTCGAAGGTCTGGTTCTAAGTTCAGTTTATTTCGATACTTGGTTTTAATGGCTGTCATAGCTGAAAAAGATACCTCACAAAAATATGTAGTTCCAAATGGAAGAAGTGCATCATTGGCTGCGCTTAGTAAATCATGATACTCATTTTTCAATCCCATCCAATTATGCAAAGGTTTTTGTTGAAATTTGGTTAGTAAATTTCATCTTCCCTGATGTCAATCAGTTGTTCTTGCAAACTAATTGGAAGGTGTTACGTTTTTATATTTTTAACAAGTGGGTTCAAAACCCACTGAAACTCTTCATTTGGAAGATTTTTAAACAGGTTAGAAAATTCTGTTTCCAAGTTTAAGTGTGCATATATGAGAGTTTTTACAGGTGATGCACTTACATTGTTTTCAACAAAGTCACATAATGATGGAAACATTTCCAAACATCCATTTACAAAATGCTCTCTCCATAGCATGAGTTTCTTTTGAAAAGCAGTTATTTTCTCACTCATTGTTAAAACGTCACCTTTACTTTGAAGGGACAGATTAAGTGTGTTTATTTTTTCAAAAATATCTGCTAGGTAGCATATTACTGACAGCCATGTGTCATTACAGAAACAGTCAGCAAATTTGGAACACTTGTCTTTTTGTAAAAGAAAAATGCATAACTCATCTTTACGTTTGACAACTCTTTTAAGCACTTTGCCACAAAATAACCAGCGAACCTCTGTGTGGTACAAAAGAGTTTCATGGTCACTCCCCATCTCATTACAAAGTATTGTAAATACTATTTAAAGGTCTTGTTTTTCTAAAATTAACCACATTGATAACATCCTGTAGCACTTTGTGCACTTCTGGCTCCAGCTTCTTTGCTGCAATAGCTTGCCTATGAACGATGCAGTGACTGAATTTCACGTGTGGTGCTACCTCTGTAACTTTACCCCGGAATCCTTTTTTTATTCCACTCAAAGCAGCCACTCCATCAGTGGTTACACTTGCACAGTTTTTCCATAAAACATTGTTTTTATTATATAATTAATTTACTGTTGAGAAGATATCTTCTCCAGTACATCTTTCCTTTAGTGGCTTTAGTGGCAAAAAAGTAGTTCTTCATGTATTTCATTATTGAAACAGAATCTAGCAAATACCATAAGCCGAGACATGTTAGAAACAGCTGTACTTCCATCCAACGTACAGCAATCCTCCCACACTGTGTAATTTGTCCTAATACTTGTTTCTTCAAATCTTCACAATGTTTTCTATAGGTCTTTCAACAGTATTTGCTGACAAAGGAATGCATTTTAGTTTGTCGCCATATTGTTTTCTGTATATTATTTCAGCCACATTTACCGCGGCAGGAAGAACAAGCATTTCCCCAGTGGTATGTGGATTTTTGTCTTTCGCTATTAAAGTAAGAAACCTCAAAAGAGGCTTCTAAACATTTATCGTTAAGTTTAGTGACATTTTGTAAAGTACTGGATTGAGTATCGCATGACTTTAAACATCACTGAAAAAATTGTAGAGGTTTGTCTTCATCTTCTGGATGCTCAGTTTTTAAACGTCTTGCCAATTGTGGTGGCTTCATACTATCATTAGCTAATATCTCAAGGCACAATATACACTTAGGGCGAGGTTCATCGTTAACGATAATGGATGCAAATCCGTATTTCAAATAGTCTTCTTGATAATTTTGAATTTTTTTGGCCAACTTCTTGTCAGATCCAATTAGATAGTCATTGTTTTTACCTTGTAATGTGGCTGACAAACAGCTCATACTAGGAGTAGGAGAAGTGTCAGCTCTGCCATATTCTTGCTGTTCGCTTGTGCTCGCATTATTGGTATCATCTTCAATCCGCAGTTTCTTTGCAGGAATCTTTTTAAGCCACTTGTCCATTTTGTGAGGGTTAGTTTAGTTAAAACTAGACAATATAATTCATAAGTCCACCTAATCAGGCACACGTAAACTGCAATACATCACAATACACTGAAAGTGAACGAACGCTTCTTCCCTCAGGATACCTCATGTACCGCAGGTGATACGTGACCGTCCAACATACAAACTGAGTAAGGATGCCAGTGTCAATCTGTATATTAAATATTAGTAAAGCTTAATTTCTTTCTTATTTGTTTTAGATAAAAAAAATAAATAAAAATATAAGTTCTAATATTTTCTTTGTGCACCCTATTGGATCTTCTTGCGCACCCCACTTTGGAGACCTCTGGTCTAGATAATTGATGTTGGTGTAGGAGTATTTCAGAGAGAATATGAATTTGATTGAAGGGTGGTAGTTACGTAACCTGCAGTGGAAGTCAGTAAGCAAATCCAGGTGTTCAGATGACACTTCCATCATCTTGACTATGTAGCACACCTAGGATGTCTTCCTACAAACCACTACATACAAAATCTACCTGATACTTGCTAAACTCTACACTTTACAGGTGGTAACAACCCTCCTGAAGAACCTTGTTCTTTCATTATCAGTTTTTTTTACTGCATCTCTCCTGCTTATTGGTTACCTGAATGTTTCCTTTATATCCTGCTTTTGTTCATATAAGGAGTTTTACATAAGATTTTCTTTCACCTACTACTTAGCTCTGCTGTGTCTGTTCTCTCCCAGAGGCTTAAGTAGATTTGGGTACTGTGATACCCAAAATTTTACCTATGTCTATGCCAACCATGCAATTGATTCATGGTGCTCATTTTTGGCTGGTGGGTCAGATGGACAGTATCCAGTCCCTATGTAGGCCACATTTGGCGGGACCCCATCTGGCCACACAGTGGCAGAGGGGGCGGAGGAACGGCAGCTCAGCCCAGATCCAACTGTGAGGTGGAAGGGGACTTGGACCACCCCAACCTGGCCCCACAGAGGGGAGGGGTCATGGGCCAGCCCTGTGGGAGAAAGGGGGCATTGCCCAGTCCCAACCTGTCTGGGTGAAGGGAAGGAGGCATGGCCCAGCTCCGCAAGGTGGAGAGGTGGGAGGCCCAGACTCAAACCAGACACTCAGAGTGAAGAGGCATGCCCCAGCCCTATGGGAGGAAAGGGAGCGTGACCCAGCCCTAACCCAGCCACGGGAGGGAAGGGGGCATGGCCCAGCCCTAACCTGCTCTACGGGCCTTGGAATTTTGGCAGCAGAGGTATGTGACAGTATGCCACTACTCTCCCAGCCCCTATCTCTCCCAACCCATGGGGAGCCCTGCAGGCCCGATTCCAAGGCTGCATTTAGCTGTAGACCCCTGCAATAAAAAAATATCACCTGAATTCTTGCTTCCCATGTTGCTGTGATGGTCCAGGAAATAACAGTTTAACACTACCTTTCAGTATCAGCATGATTTAACAGGTAACTGTAGACTTAACTATATATTTATAATGCTGTTGAGAGACTAAGCCTAAACCTTGAGGATTCTGGCAGCACACTTTCAGATTTGCTGCACTCAAAAATTCACACATTTTCTTCTTTGTATAACAGGCAAAAGAAGCTTCTGCACTTGTCATACTGTACAAATAAACCTGAACTATAATTACATGCTTAAAACATTTTTATTAAATGAAAGCTCTTAAAACATATATAATTTTCTGTCCCCTGTTCCAATCACTGACCTCTAAAGCATTCCGTGGTTCACAGGAACAGACTTTGTGAGAACAGGGTCCATTCCACTCCTACAATTTTCTTTGAGACCAAAGCTGTGCTCTCACTAGTTAATACAAGCAAAGAAATGAAAAAGAAAAAGATTAGTAAGACAAATGCCACCATCAGTGTCTATCTGGAAACAGACTGCAATAAGCAGACTCTTGGGACCACGTGGACATTCACAAACCAAAGAGAAATTTAATTTGTTAAAGTTCCTGTTCCTGAGACTAAATAATGTATACATTCTCACTAAGCTTAGTCAACAAGATCCTCCTCAGCAAAGAAAACTCCATGAGAACATTTGAACAGCTTGTTTGGCAAGTCTATAGTTCTATTTTAGTTACTACAGTAACAACCTGTGACCCACCCATAAGGGAATTCCTCATAGGGAGTGAGAGCTAGTACTTTCAGCAGGGGAATGGGGACCAGGATGCCCAGAGTTCCTTTCCTAACTCTGCTACCATCTGACCATGATGCTTAAAATACCTCACAACATATATACCTCAATTTACCCAACTGTTAACACTCTTTATCAGGTTTTTCTCTCATATTTTAGAGATCTACAGAAGCAAACCAACATAAGCTAATCAGAGGATGTTCCAACTAAGTAAACTGCAAATATTTAAAAATACAATTTCAAGTATCTCAAGCAGGGAAATATTCAAAGAACAAAATGTGTATGGTCAAAAATTACAGCTTGGTGGTAGAACTATCTTTTGAAGCTTTGTCAGAGCCCTAGTATTTATCAAGCTTAAGTAACTCAGAGGCATTTTGTGATGCTTTGTATCAATAAGGCACTTGGTTATAAGCGTTACTGTACATACTCAAATTGCAAATCAATCATTTGTTACAGCAACAGTTCAGTATTAACAACTGAACAAATGCATTCTCTTTCAAAATCATTCTTTATGACTATTAAGTCGTTCTCTACCTGCCCCCCCCCCACTAAGTGTTCCATTTAGACTCTCTTTCCTATAAAGGATGCATACAAACTTTAACGTACAACTCCAAACCCTTGCTTCTAGCAAAACCACAACTTCAAATCAAGCACTTATCTCATTTATATCTAGAATGTCAGATGACAGGGAAGCAGCAATGTTTGAAGAGACTACCAGAATATGCACAGGCTATACAAATTAGCAAGAAACTATAATGGATTCAATTCAAAGAGGATTTTTTTTGGCACCATGCTTAACATTCTTGGCTAAATATTTCACACTAATCTTGTGCACCCAAAACACAAGGGCTCTAATTCCTATTAAATATCTAAAAAGTGTTCAAACAAAAGTTTGTCCAAAGGTAACTACCTTACAAAATGTAATTTTCAGGTACATTTAAACTTCTGAAAGCCAGAAAATGAAGTTAACAAATTCCACTGCAACAAAACCTTAACTAACCCCTCTTTAAGCAATGCCCCAACACAGTCTTTGGCATACATAATGGCACACTACTTTAAATGCTGAATTCTTTAAGCATAGAGGACATAAGCACCATAAAATAGTGCAAAATTCAGGCTCATGTACAACCACATACCTCAGATCCCTCCTCTCTATACACCTCTGCGCTTCTCTGTTCTTCCCTGTGCCTCTTGAAATTAGTAGCACGGAAAAGAAAAAGGGTGAACCTGGAACTCATTCTCCACTACTGGAAGCAGCAGGGGAAGCTCGGGCTGGGGGCAGTAGAAAAGGGTTCTCCTCTCCCTGCAAGATCCCAGCTCATAGGGACAGCGGAAGGGTCTGGAGGAGTATCCCCACATACCCAGTCAACATGGTGATCCTGGCCCTTCATAAAATTAAGGATTGCTGTCATCCCATCTCCTCTTCCTCTGCATGAAGTACATCTCAGTCTGGTCCCTGAGCCACCATTCTGACACAGGGGGTATGAAATGGGAGAAGCAGCCACCAAGCAAGGGAAAGTGTTAGCCTGACAGAACCCTGACCCATCTCCCCTATTTTACATGCTCCATTCCCTCCCATCCATCTTCCTCCATTTACCTCTATCCCTACATCCCACTCTGCCTTTCTAGCCCCCACCACTTCTGTACTGCTCCAGCAACTGCCGACTACATTCTTTAGATTTACACTGCAATATTATAAAAGCCTAAGTCTATCTGCCCATAACACTTCATTTGCATTCTGATTGGCTGATGGAAACAGCCAGAGTGCTTCAAGCATGGGGGAGCACCACCATGATTCTGAAGCCGCACGGTGGACCAGACAGAGGGTGAGGGAGCCAAGGCCAGCGCTGGCCTTGGCTCCCCACTTTGCTCCCTGCAAGCAGTGCCAAGGACTGGACAGGGGTTGGGGCAGCCAAGGCCAGAAGAGGCAGAACAGCAGCAGCACTCCATCCCAGCCCCCTTATGCTCCCTCCTCCCCCTGTTATAGTCTTGACGGACAATTGGTCAGTATATACGTATGGGAAAAAGCAGTGCATCAAAAACCCTGTAACCAAATGACCGACAGACTTGCATTCCTTTGATTTCATTCAATCCTACTGCACAGGAAACTGGTGAAGAATATGCATCATGACTGCATTACCCTAAACACTTACTGCAATCTTTCATCTTTGCTTATTTAGTTCATGCTAATTTTCTTGATTACACTTCATAATCAAAACCTGAATCTGCACATTGACTTCAGCAGGTTTTAAAATATCACTTTTAAAATAGAAGTGTGGGTCTCTGACAAGATTTTCAAAACGAGTTTCTGCAAAATATAGCCACAAAGCAAGGAATTTGCACAACACAGTCTGAAAGCTGCCAAGGACAGGACTCACGCTGCATACAGAACGTCACTCAGGTTCACAGCTCATGTCATACAGCTAACAAGTTAATAGACTATTTAGATATCCTTTAGCTGTTGACATCCATTTTCTTACTGAGCAGGCACACTTCACTTCCTTTGGGTCTGGCTATCAATGCTCTGAATTGAAGTTCATAATACAAGTTCCTGAAAGAAACAATGTTTATATCAAGTCTTAAACATCAGAAATCAGGTCTTGATAACACAGGCTGCAACCCAGCTGATTGAACTGGCTTTACGTAAAAGCCAGCTGTGGACAAAAAGCACAGAAGACTGTTAGAACCACGACGTGATTTTATAACTACTAGATTCCTTGGGGCAGCTGTGTCTCAGGAACTTTTTGCTCAAAATGACAAATGTCAGTAAACATTTGCCCCTTCTTTCCCCTACCATCCTGTATGAATCACTTTTAAGGTCTATACCTCCACCCTATCAAATGCTTTTTTGTGGCATCACAGGAGACAATCTGCCACAACAGGAAGTTCCTGATGCCACACTCTGGACACTCCTATGTTCCCAAGAGGACTTACTCTGTCACAGAATTGTCCACAGCTTCGTAAAAAAAAAATCTTCACCTATATTCTATCTTCCAAAAACAAGGTGTTTGTTTAATTAGGGACATATGGTATACGAGAAAATGCAGTACTTTGAGTTCCTATTTTGAAGTTTGTTCATAGTTGGCTTTTCTGATTTTTTTTAATTTAACTTGTCTAGTAATAGTCATCCTTCATTCAACCAAATCTATTTTCTCCTTTCCTCTTCAAAACTATCCAGCTTGCCAACTTTTGTTGCAACTAAATGCTATGTTTAAGATTATGCTTCTAACCTCTATGTAAAATTTGTTCTCCGTATACCATTTCACAAATATACAGCAAATAATTAATACCAACCATTAAATTATGACTCCGTTTCCACTGAAAGAATTTATTCTGTAATGCAGCCTCAAACCTTTCACTACGTAAAGCAATTGCAATTTCCCTTAGGAAGAATACAAGCACTTTATATTGTAAGCAATTTCTTTATTCAGAAAAATGTTCGCATTCCACACGTGCCACTAAGCGCATGCATTTCTCAGCACGACAGGTGTCACCACTAGCTAAAAACTGACATGCAAGTATTTTTGGTGGGGCTTTTTGGTGCTTTTAGCTAAGCCAATTCAATAAGCTATTAGTTAAAACTGCCAAAAAAGCTCCACCAAATGCCTGAGCTATACAGACATTAGGAAAGCTGGGTGCAACTAACGTGCTGCCTCTTCTGGGCATAGGCTGGGCTCAGTGCAGGAGCACGTCAAGTTTAAAGTAAAGCACTGTTTGTTCTTCCCATGTCTGCAAGTAGCCAATATGTTTTAGTCAGTGGCAATATCTAGATTACAACTAAAGCAAAGTCAGCCTTCAGCTGGTGCAATGTATTCCATACAGCTACCAATCAATTAGGAACCTGCAACATTCAGCACCACTTCTCAAAGGGTAGTCACATTCAGGCTTATCATAAGAAGCTGGAATCAGGAGGCGGCTTATAAAAGCAAACCAAAAAATTCCAGTTACTTTACTAGATTTAACTGCAAAAGAAATGCTTCTTGCCATTTAAGTCATCTGAGAGCCAAAAGCAGCCATAAATAACAAATCACTCAGATGGATAGTGGAAGAAACATGTCCAGCCCCCATTTCTTCCAGACATTTACCTTACCCAAATAAATTGTAGCCTTTTACAGATCGAGTTTCATCCACCTTACTCTAAATTAAGACTTCAATTTAGCAAAGCACTAGGAAAAATAAATGAACTGCATCATCTGCATGTAGAGACACATCATCATCTACATATTAACAGAATGTGGCTCAAGTAGTCTCATTCTCTCTCCCCATTTCCCACTCCCCTCCTCCAGGAGCTCCAAATGCACATGGTACAAGAATGACAAAACAACTCTGGAAATCCCACAGAGGCAGATCTTGGAACTCATGAAAGTTTATTACCAACTACTTGACTCATTCTAAATGCAATTAAGGAAGAATAATCCCATCTATCATAGTCAAGAGAGATGCTGGTTAGAGACAACCTCAAGTTCAATATTATTAGTTTTCTGACATGTCTAACAAGAAATCAGCAGAGACACCAGACCTTTATTTCCACAAGGAGGAAATAAACCAAATGAGACTAATGAAGTCTTCATGCAAACCGAAAAAAGAACCCAGAACTCAAGTACACACTATGTCCATTAATTATTTCCCAGTTAAAATTTGTATATAGTAATAAGAACTAAGTTTTTAAAATTAATTTCTTTACTAATTCCAAGTGGTATTGAAGATGCAACTTCTGGCCCAAAATGTACAAAACTACAGTAACTTGTTTAAAGGAACCACTGTGTTTCATCCCCAAATTGCAAAACTCTGCTCATAAAATACTACTCTCCTATGAGGAACAGAGGACCATTCATAGATAATTGTACAAATACTTGTAGTACGAACAAAGTGATACATTGTCAGTATAAATAAGCATTTCAAGATGGTTTTACTAATATTGGTCTAAACCAACTTGGGTGACCGCTAGCAAGACAGCAGCAAACCACTATTGGCAGAGAGTAACAACCTCATAAGTAGGTACATTCACAGACACACTTTAAAAAATGAAATTAGGTTTTCCTCATTTTACGACATGTCCTCATTTTTATGATCAAAAAGATACGAAGCTACCAGGGTAGACCAATTTCTTAGACAGGTATCTGTCCTCAAAGCATTACAAATCTTCCATTTGAAATGTAAAATTTAAGCCAACTCAGTATTGAAAAAGTAAGATTTTAATTGATAAAAGAGCACCCATGTTCAAATCAATTAACCTACAATATTTATACTGCATATTCAACATTTTTTAAAACAAATTTTACAATTTTCTATTTTGACAAATAACATGACACTTACTGAAGGATCTTGTTTAGGTAAATCAAAGCCAAAGCAGGAAAGAGGATTGAGATGGGAAGGACATCCATGCTTATTTCAGGAAAAACAAAAAAAACAACACAAAAAAAAAAACGACGTTCACCTTCTAGACATGGAAAAGCCTGAGAGAGTCCAGAGAAGAGCCACCCATATGATCAGAGACTTGTAAGGCAAGCCATATGAGGAAAGGCTGAGGGATTTCATATGAATGAATACAAGCCCTTAGGATATGTAGCCAAACCTTGATTAACTGAACCCTGGATAAGAGAGAGGTCAACGTTGTATACCTAGACTTCCTAAAGGCGTTTGATTTGGTATCTCATGAAGTTCTCACAAGAAAACTGAAGGATTGCAGGCTTAACTGCTTGACAGTTAGGTGGGTAGGAAATTGACTGTGGGGTAGGACCCAGAGAGTTCTAATGAATGGATCCTGTGTTGCACTGGCAAGAAGTAGCTAGGAGTGTCCCTCAGGAGTCCATGACTGGTCCATTGCTTTTCAACATCTTTATCAATTATTTGGGGTAAAGAGTTCACTGGCCAAGTTCAAGGACAACGCCAAGTTACGGGGGAGCATGGTCATGCTTGAAAATAGGCTGCAGATGCAGGCTGACCTAGACAGGCTGGAAGCTGGGTGGATCAGAACCAGATGAAGTCCCCACCTCAGCAGCAAAAGCAGCCCTACAATGTTGCTCTTGTAGCAGCAGCTGGGTATACTAATGCCCTGCCGCTGCAAAAGCAACAGGTAGGGCAGGAAAACCATGCTGCGGCTCAAGCTGCAGCAGCAGCTGCCCCAACCAGGAACTGTTTTTGAGTTCTTGGCTTTGGTAAGACTCCTGCACCACTCCTCTTGAGCACTCAATGGCCTCCCAAAAACTCAAAAGGTAATGCCCCAGCCCTCCACATCCTCCCCTCACCCTTCAGGTCTCCTATAGGGTTTGCCCAGGATGCAAACCCTCCTCGTTATGCCTTTTATGCAAAGGCTGAGGGAAGAGAAGTTTCACTTTATTTCACAGCAGTAACAGTATGTTAAATGCCATGAAATAAGATTTGTGTGACACTGTGCATAAGTTACCAATGACCATCATTCAGTCATCTGAATAATCATTAACTATTAAAAATGGAAAGCTACTTGTTTAAAAAAAAAATATGTGCACTGAAATAATAACTACCATCACACAGCTCGCTGAACCTACCCACTTTTCATTCTCTGTGAAAGCACCTCCTCAGGCATTAGGCCTCATGACTTCAGCTCTAAGACAGCAACTCTACCATTCCCCCTACTCTTTGGCAGGCCTTGGTCTACAGCAGCCTATGGATCAATCATGTTTCACCCAGCTGGTATGACTAAATTTTTTGAAAACATGTGAAACCTTGATATACAGTGAACAGAAAGCCTCCCTTAACCCCAAATACTGATAGTTAACAAAACACACAGAATTTTTTTTTTTTTTTTTTTTTTTTAAAAGTAGGCTATATGGCTATCTACATTACTTAATGATTTATCACCATCTGCTTTAGGTTGGCCTAATTTTCAGCTACCCCAACAGGTATCTGTCTGCATTATGATCTGTGGTAGTAGATTTGGTCGGGCTTCTGGCCCGCTTGACTAGAAAAACAGACAGAGACCAGAAGTGCTGATACTGCTTATTTCAGTTACATGTTCTGAGATAAGGAATCCTGCATGCCTTGTTTAGTCTTGATATATTCCCTGTGCACAGATGTTTAAGTAAACTGTCTGCATGTCTGTGTGTAATTTACTATCGTTTTGTTTCTCCAAGGTCATATTTTTTCCCCCTCTTTCTCTGTCTTAAGTATAAATATGCTTGTAAACTTAGAGTCCGAGGATTCCTTTGAAACAGACAAGTGGGTGATTCCCCGTGCTGTATGGAATTCTCCCTGTGATCACAGTATAGCCCTAAATAAAGAAAAGCTGGCTCTGTCAGTTCTGATTCAACCACAACGCAAAGTTTGATTTATTCCACAGATCTGTTCACCATCAAACAACTCCCATGAAACTAAGCCCCATTTTTACCTGCCAAAGTTCTGGGCATTTTTATTATTTACCCCTCCCCTCCTCCCATGAACCACATTGCCAGCATGTCCGCCAAGTACCCCCTTTTTCCTTGTAATTCCCGCCTGCCACAACTTGGATCTTAAAGAATGAAATAGAGAGGAAGTGGTTGTTACATATAGAGGTACCCGCGGGAAGTACCACACTGACTAAAATCTATTTTTAGTGCTTTTATTCTGTGGGACTCTATTGTTACAGGAAGCTCCCCTTTTTTGGGAGGCTGCAATCCAGCAGACTATTTTTGGGGTCTCCAGCCTCCTGGCCAGCCCTGTTCTAATAACCCAGCGCACAGAGATAGCGCCAGGTCTTAGTCTCTGTTATTATTTAACTTATTAACTGCTTGTTACAGCCACCGTCTATCCTGCTATTGCCAGTAATTATTGAATTAGCAGCTTGTTACAGCCGCGGCCTGCGGCTTTTCCCAACAGAGCTGGCATATAGGCTCCATGCCTCTCCCGCAGTCGGGACTTGCCTTCCTGGCTCTCAGTGTCCCTCTCCCTTTGGGGTCCTAAAGCCACCCAGACTCTTCAGGGTCTAGGTGGGGGTCATCCCTCCCACTGCCCTCTGCCCCACCATACCCTTTCCATTTGTGGATGTCAGCTGCAGTTCCTACCCACGACGCGGCTCCGCTTCTCCCCACACTCACCACAGCTCTTGTGGACTCAGGGTAAGTTGAGGTGAGAATCTGTGTTCTGGGATCCGTCTGCTCCCGTTGATGTCCCTCTTCTTAGGTCTTTCTCTCTTTCTCCATGGTGCCCGAAGGCATCCCTCCTTCACCCTCTCTTCTGCTTATTCCCCAAGTCTGGTTGCCATTTTCTCCCTAAGGACCAGGGCCCACCCCCGCGGGGTAATAATTTCCAGCTGCCCCCCCATCTCCTTGGCAACAGGGCCTCAAGGGAGACCCTCTTACATGCATCATGATGATTTGGACATGTACACCATGATCCACATCATGATAAATTCAGCCGGCAGAGAACCACGATCCAGAACAGCAACCCCGTTTAGATAGGACAAGCAAGCGAAGACTATAATGATGACCCCACACACACGCACACACACACACACTCCTGGGGTGCATTCCTTGGAAAAAAAAACTAGTTCTGTAGTCTGAGTAGCAAAGGTGTAACTGGGTAGTTCTGCATCTTGCAGCAGGGCACAGGGCAGCAGCTGCACCCAGGCTGACAGCACCAGTCAGGCCAGCAGCACTGAGGCTCCTTAAGGGGGTGCAGAACTAGTTGACATTCAGGGTTGGTATCCCACTTGGTCCCCCACCCTCTTTTAGTTACATTGCTACTAAATGTAGAGGAAGTAAAATCCTCAGAACTGAAGACAAAGGCATTGTCACTTGCACTTATCTTTCCTTCCTATTTGGTCTTTACAGCTTCCTGTTAAACAAGCTTAAATAACAAACCTCTCAATAACCAGGTCAACATATAGTAGGTAACTGTTACAGAATAGCTCCAAAATCAGTCATCTTATTTATATAAATAACGCAATGGCAACTCACCATTAAGCTTTGAGCCAAATAAAAGAAAGAAGAGGTCCCTCTCAAACTTGCTGGTAGTAACTCTTGATAGAACCTGTAAATATACAACTTTACTGCAACCGGTACATCAAAGCAGAGACTCTTACTCAAGTCTAAGCCCAACCCTGCCTACCACATACACACAGAAGAACTACTCCTAACTTAACTTCGGTTTGAGGTAGTTTTAAGCCTGGACTTGCTTATAGTTGGGGGCACACAGAGTTCAGGCTCCCATTTAGCTCAGATTGGATCCCAATGTGCAGTGAGAAAAGACAAAGTCAACTAAATGCAGAAAGACTTCCACTTCTTTTCCCCGAATTTCCTCTCCTCAAGAAGCCAAACAAGTTTGGTCACAGCTGATACCTTTGAAAATGAAAGAGCCCAAGAACAATGTGGCACAGAAAGCCATTACTTATGTCTTAGATATATATGGGTAGGTGCAGAAATAGTAACAGCCAAGGACACGCTGTAGGAATGCCTAACCTGACTAATCAGCAGGGTTACCTGGACAATGAAGATATCGAATGACTACTTACGAAGTGAAAAGGAAGTTTATACCATTTTAAAATGTGTTTTATACTTTCCCATGGATCGCAACCTTGGCATGGCTTCCATGCTACCAATGAGTAAGAGCAATGCTGTCTGGAGTTCCATACTCCTGATAAGGTGATTCATGGCAACAAGGTTGAGAGTAAGGTTTCCAGACTAACAAGAAGTCCAAAAATAAATTAAAATGAAAGTCCACAACAGCAGAGCAGGCAGATAAAGAAAGAATGCTTCACATGGTCAAGGCTGCAACAGAATAGAAACCTCCAGTTTCCTAGGTTTTCCTTGCCATCAGATGAACGTTTCCTTCCTACAAAAAGTATCACCTGGTTGCCTAAAGGCAGACTCATGCAGGCATCTTCCTTTAATAGCAAGTCCAACAGTGCAGGCAGGGGAACATGAGACCCAGAGAAAAAGATTGAAGTGCACAGACTTTACATTTGTACTTCACCCACCTTTACAGTACTACTGAAAGTGGGTGTACAGACAGGTACCCCATTGGTACTGCTACAAAAATGTTTCCGTTTTAAACGAAAACTTCAAGTAGAACCTCTGAGAACAAGGTCTTGTATTTTCAGCCACTGGGAAAAAGTGGCAATGAATCCCCCTTGCCTTAATGCTCCTCCAAAAATCTATACTTCTGAGAAGTCAGATCCATTCAATTCCTTTCCTCGCTCAGAAACTTATATTTAAATATTCATTCAGAAAAAAATCCCCCCCGGCAAATTAGCACCTCTCTGCTTTAATCAGAAAAGGGTATGGAACAACCTAGCATAAACAGTATAATTCAGATTAGGAAAAATGTAAGGTTTCTGAAGAGATCACATTTAATTCAAGAGGGTATGACATACCATACTGCACAGGGTACAGGTCGACCCCATTTTTTTTTTTTATTTAAAAAAGTTAGGATTTTTGTAGATACAGTGTACGAGTCAACCTAACTTTTTGGAACAGAAATATGGGGTCGACTTACACTGGCCCCTGCATGCCCTCATTACAGGCAGGACGCCCAGGGGGTGGACATATGTCAGAGGGGCCGGGACTGGACTTGGCTGGCGCAGCCCAGGCAGCATCACTCACACGGGCTGGAGCTGACATTCACACTCCATGGGCCATGCCAACTGAGAGCTGAGCCCAGCCCTGGTTTCAGCCCCTGCAAGCAGTGCAACAGAGGCAGGCCAGGCAGGCTGCGGGCCTTGCCACTGTGCACAAGCAGGGGGTGGAGAAAGCAGCCAGCTGCAGCAAACAGGGTTTCCCCTGGTGATGCATGAGTGCTGGCAGAACTGTGAGCCATGGAACAGGCAGCGCCTGCACAGACCATGAGTGCCACAGCCTGCCAGCAGCTGCAAGCCATTGTGGGGAGAGGGGATATAGTGTGTGGACGGTCCCCACACCCCTCTACCTTCCCCCACACCCACATCCTGCCCACCCAAGCTCCATGCTCCCACCACCCCTGAGTATGGGCTTTGCATCCCCACCAGCAGCAGCCCCATGCTCTACGCTGCAGCTCCCCCATCCCTGCTGCTTCCCTACCCAATGCCCCAAGCACTGCAGCAGGGAGACAAGGAGCCGCTGGATGCCAGGGAAGCAGAGTACCTCAGTGGCTGCAGTAGTGGCAGCAGCCATCCTGCCTGGAAACTGTGCCCTGGATACTATGTATAAGTTGAAGTGAAAATTTAAGGGTCAATATTTGGGCTTCAAACCTCAATTTGTACACCATGAAATACAGTAGGTTTGTCTACATAGGGACACTGAGAAAATTAAATCTGAATCATCTCAAGGTTCAATTTTAAAATCTGATAATCTTCTCTAAACTATTGTATGTACATTTATTTAGAATTCAGGTTCATGTACAATGTTGTATTTAATCATAACCTGCTTTCCCCCCCCACTACCCAGTTCTCTCTTTCGTATGGCCCTGAAAGTCTCTTATTTGTCATATTTACTCAAATACAAGGTGACCCCTCAATAATTAAGTTTGTATATGTAAAACTTATAAATGTTATAATTTTCCAGATACAGAATCTTATTATTGGGAGTTTGCCATGAATTTGCTCCCCCTCGCACTGCTACAACTAAATCTCAGGGGTCTGGCAGCCCCTTCGCCCTATGCTTTCCCCTAACTGCTTCCCCCTGCAGTCCCTTCCTCCCCTCCTTACTAGCAGACTCTGTTCATCTAGAACACATGGAAGTGAAGAGCAAATTTGAAAACATTAACCTTGAAATTAAACAAGAGGTAGTAATTTGCATATAGTACCCAGACCCTTACTTCATCTAGAATTGATGCATGTTACCTTTTTTTGAAACTGCTACAGCCAAAAGGCTCATGATTTACTATATAGTTCACTGGGCTGGGTTGCACCAGAGGCAACAGCATTTAAAGCCATGGTAACCCCCCCAGTTCAGCACTGTTCAGTATGTGTGTATACTCCAAATACCGCCCACAAAGAATCCACAAGCTAAATAGCTACTCACTCATGACTGGAACCCAGTGTTCTTGTCATGCGTCCAGGGATCCTCCTAAAATGTATATGCAAATGAGTTGCAGGGCAACTTGGTCCAGCTTCACTTCACAGAGGGTGGAGCCACGCTAACTGTATACACCAGGCTGAGAGAGTGGGCAACAGAGGGATTCTGGATAAACTGTTTGGGGCCCATTTGGTGATGTTAGCTAGGCATTTAAGGCTGATGAAGAATCATTTGAAGTTGGAAAGAAAGATGCAACTCAGGTATGGGAGTGAAGCTGAAATGTATTCAATGTAGTGGCTCACCATGACTTGAAAAGGAGTCAGAGATGAAGGGGACTGCAGTCCACAGACACTACAATATGTTTGATTTGGATGGACTAAAATCCAAAATCAGCTAAAATTCAGCATCTTCCATGATTTTAAACTGCATTTCAGAACAACAAGGGAGTTTTTTTTGCCTCCCTGCCTGCCATCTGACACCTCCAGGGAAGGAATTCTACTTCATCAACACATCAAAGAGCTACTCAACACAGCTCACAAAGACACTCTCATGGAACCCAGAGGGACAGACTTCCATCTTCAGCTCCATCTGTGTAAAAATGAAATTTATTTCTTACCTACAGGGACTTTTTACCACCTTGTACCATCTACAATTTTCCCAGAGCCTGACAAAGGGACTTTGATCCCAAAAGCTCGCAGAAAAAGACAATTTTCTTGCCATTTTCCAGTTGGTCTAATAAAAAGGTATCATTTTGGAACCGAGAGTTGTAGTTTTTTGTATGTCTTGTAATGCTTAAAACACTTTACAAACACTTAACTGTTCCTGTTTCAATAAATATGGTATACTGTGCAACAAAATATCCATTCTGACACAAAAATATTAACAAAACCCATAGATATGGTTATGATGTTCTGATTTGGAGTTGTTCAAACCCTGGTATTTACATACAAATAAAATCGAGATGTTGCTGAATGTAGATATTAACAGATTCTATAAAGGCAATAATACATTTGTCCTGTTGATGATAGGCAGTTTACCACATTTATAATTCAGGGATCATTGTGTGGGTGTTTATCTTAAAAGGATAAAGATAAACCTCATGGTTCTTCACAGCAGACACTGGTGTCTTTAGGATAACTATGGAGAAACTACTGCAAAATGACTCTTATTTCCAAACTGAGGTTTACTTAATAGAGTAGAGAACTGAAGAAAGCCTTTCTGAAATCTGACACTACTAAAATAAAATTTAATAGCTTTTATGTTATCATTTTCTTCATTTACAGGCATTTGCAATCAGGGCTTTTTTTGTTTAGTTGTTTGCTTTAGTAGGGGGTTGCGGGTTTATTTTTAAAGGATGGCTTGTTTTTTTAAGGGTTTCTTTTAAAGTTTTACAAAAACTATATATACTTAAAGACTTTCACATTGGAAATTTAAATTCTTTTCTTGACAAAACTGGAAAAATCACAGGAAGTTTACATTAGTCTTCTTAAATCAAAAAGATGCATCTTGAACCTTTGAACAGTAAGGGATACCATCTTGTAAAACAGACATCAAATGTAAGGGGAGGGGGGGTTGGAGGGAGGGCGGAGGTGTTAAGTTTACTTCCGTCTTGAAATGTAGACGTCAGAAAATTTTATGTTGTTGCTGTCCAGGAGAATTTTGTTGAGGAGAGCAAGGCTGAGATTACCACTATCAAACCAAGCAATTAGGACAATCTCTCTCTTTCCCCCTCTCCCTTTTTCTTTTTTAAATAATATATACATGCCTCTGCTACCCGTTCCATTTCCATCTTTTACCTTTGGGATTATACGAATAAAGCCTTCTTACAAAGCCTAGAAATAAATAATAAGACTGACTCCATGTTAAATACTGTCAAAAGAGCCAAACAATGCAAAAACATTTCCCCCCAGAATTTATACATTGTTTTAAGTAGTAGGAACCATATTTTCACACAGAAATGTGATTTTTCAAATTGAAAGCATCCCTTCAAGTTCACAGGCTCTCACTTTAGGTATGTGCTACCTGGTTATTTTTAAAAATCAGCATCAGAGTAAAGTAGAAGCCACCATTTGAACTATGACATAAAACAGGATGGCTCAGAACAAAATACTGGGTAAAACAGTGATGTACATTGATTGCAGACTTTAATTCTGGAAGCCTGAAATTGGAAATGAAAATTCCAAGTTGAGCTCTGAAGAATGCTACTGAAACAGATGATATGCAAGGAACCTGGAATTAAATGTGTTGTACAACATTACAATTGTTGTTTGTTCATTACAATTATTGCTTTCTACACTCCTGTGATGTTACAGCTATATTAACTAATACTCTTCACACTGCTCCTTTGTTAGGGACCCATATTAAAATTTTTCTTATGAGAATATAAACACAATGGCTGAATTAGCTCCAATTCCCTTGTAAGAAGATTAGTAAGAACCAATCATTGGAAGTTAAGATAGTTAACCGATTAATAGGATTCAAATACCACTTAATAGGCTATAAGTCACAAATTAATCAGAACTTCTGAAAAAGCATTACTAAAACCCAATTGCAACTACTCCAGATATTTCTAATTTGTCTCTCTCACAGTATGGCAGCACCAATACATCTCTAGCTCATCAGCACTTAGCATTTTCTTTAATAGACCGTATCTTCTATAATAGAACACAAAATTACAAAAGTATTTTTATAAATACTTTCAACAGTGATTCCTGTTGATGTCATGACCATCTTCATACAAAACATTTCTTGTGATCTATTTTTTTTTTTTAACCAAGTTACTTTGGCTGGCTTCAGATCACCAAAAGATTTAGAATTAAGCTCCTCTCAAACATTCTTTATCTCGCCCAGAAAACTACTCCTTTCCAAAACAGACAGCTGTCATGTCACCAGAGGAGTTTATTACCAGAAAGATTTTGTTGTTTTCTTCTTTATTTTTTCCATTGAAGAAGCTGATGGTTAGGAAAATGCATCATTTTAAGAAATAAATCATTATATTTTTCCAGAAAGAACCTCTTTTCTGCAGAAGCTAAAGAAGCATTTCCTTCTAAATCACTCAGTTATAAAGATTTATAGCATAACTGCTGGACATTTTGAAACTCAGTAACTGGAAAGCTAAGGTCACTTGCTAATAATGGAGTTCCTTAAAATGTACTACCTCCAGAAATTCATGCTGTTGAAGCTGCGTATACAGAAAGCTTCAAAAGCCATAGTTAAAAAGCAGTCAAATCCTACCCAATGATCATATCACCTGAACTCAGAACTACATCTGTAAATGAAGACAGGCATGTATTGGCATAGTAAAAACTGAGCAACAGTGGTTCAAAAATTCTTTTCTGCAGCAACCAAGAGTGAGCTTCCTTCTAAAATGTTATACATTTTTGTAATTGAACATAACCGCTGACCATTTTGAAATTTTGTACATTCTCAGGAAATGCCTAAACTGACATACTGTTTTCATAGATTCATAGATTATATAGAGTCGGAAGGAACCCAGTGGATCATCATGTCTGACCCCCTACCCCTGGCAGGAAAGAGGACCAAGGTCAGACGACTCCAGCCAGGTGACTGTCAAGCCTCCTCTTAAAGACCTCCAAGTTATGTAACAGCACCACCTCTCTCTTGGAAGCCCCTTCCAGACTCTGGCCACCCTTATTGTAAAAATTTTCTCCCTAATGTCTAACCTAAATCTACCCTCCACTAGTTTGCACCCCCTAATTACTCCCTAAGGTGCTCTGAAAAACAGTGCATCCCCAATTCCCTGCTGTCCTCCCCTGATAAATTTATAGGTGGCCACAAGGTCACCCCTCAGCCGTCTTTTGTATAGGCTGAAAAGATCCAGCTCTCTCAACCTCTCCTTGTAGGGTCTTTCATGGAGACCACTAAACATGTGGGTGGCCCTCCTCTGAACCCTTTCCAGATCCTCCATGTCCCCAGAACTGGATGCAATACTCCCACTGCAGCCTAACTAGTGCTGCACAGAGGGAGAGCATCACCTCCCTCGTTCTGTTGGTCATGCATCTGCTAACACACAAGGTAAGATTGGCTTTGTTAACAGCCTCGCTGCACTGCCAGCTCACGTACAACTTTGAGTCAACTAGGACTCCAAGATCTCTCTCAGCCTCTGAGCTGCTGAGGAGGTTATCCCCCAACCTGTAGGTGTGCTGGGGATTCCTCCTTCCTAGGTGGAGTACCTTATATTTATCTTTGTTGAATTGCATCCTATTACGTTCCGCCCACTGAACTAACCTGTCCAGGTCAGCCTGTAACTGCTCCCTGTCCCCTGGTGTATTAACTTTGCCCCTTAATTTGGTATCATCTGCGAACTTGGAGATGGTGCTCAACACACCCTTGTCCAAATCACTGATGAACATATTAAATAATACTGGTCCAAGGACCCAACCCTGCAGGACCCCACTGCCCACCTCCTTCCAGGCTGAAAATGACCTGTCAACCACCACTCTCTGGGTGCGGTCCCTAAGTCAGTTAGCCACCCACCTGACTACGTAGGCATCCACTCTACAGCCTATTAGCTTCCTTATGAGAATATTTAAATGAGCATCTGGCCTACCTTTTGAATCCAACTTATGATATTGTGTATACTAAACAAGTATTAGCTATAAACTGCTAGCAGAAGCATAAAAGGTATGAAGACCTTTTAAAGATTTGTTTCCTTGTAGCAGGTCACAAAGTAAATAATCATCCATGCAAAACAGAGTGCTTGCACACAGTTGTTCACTGGCGCCCAACAATATACCAACTGGAAGATTTCCACACCATCCTTTATTAACGTGATCAGAGGAAGTCCCAAACCATTGCTTATGAAAGTTGCTGTCATGTTGTGATGAAGGAGTCTGATAACGGTAACAAGTTCTGGTGGATATCCAGTACTCTTCAGCATCTTCCATAGGGCCTCTCTCACTAGGTCAAAGACATTAGTCAGGCAATAAAGGCTAAGTAAAGATCTCTGCACTTTTCTTGCAGCCATCTAGAAATAAAGACCATATCTTTTCTACCTTTGAGTGGCCTGAAATCACACTAGATCTCAAGTACAATTCTTCAGTGAAGAAAGTGAGTCTACTGAGGAGAATACAGACAAAGATCTTCCCAGCTATTGGGACAGGAGTGCAATACCACCATAGATCGAATTGCAGCAGTTATCTCCTTTCTTGAATGTAGTAACAATTCTGGCATGTCTCAAGTCACTGAGAATCTGTTCGTGTTTCCTAATTTTTATAACAACAACAACAACACCACCACCACCACCATGTAGCCCATGAGAGAGCTTTTTAGAGCCTTACTTATAAATTGCAGTAGGTATTCCATTAGGACCACATGCTTTGTTCTTCTTCATCTGCTTAACAGCTTTCAAGGCCAGTGGATAATCTGGAGGATATGCAAAGTAGACCTTAATGGGTTTTCATGGAATGGCTTTGATTTATCATCTCTAATATTAGAATTTACATTCAGGAACTCTTGAAAGTTCTCCTTCCACCAAACATTAATGGTAAAACTGTCCTTAAGAAGTGCTGCTCCATCCTTGGACCTCAGAAGCATGGTTCCTTGTGCGCCTGGTCCATAGATAGCTTTGCTGTGCTGAAGAAACTATGCAGGTCATGGCTAATTTTTAAATCTCTTTTGATTTCTCCTCCCACTTGTTTTTTTGCTCTCTAATCTTTTTGCGGGTCTGGGCTTTTCCATGGTGATAACTGCCCTGCTTCTGTTTCAGAACTGATGGCATTCGATCAAGTTTTGAAGGCTCTTACTTTTCTGTCAAGGAGAGCTTGCATTTCCCTATCATTCTCATCACACCAGTTCCAGTCCTAAGGTTTCTTTACAGAGAAGCCTAGAGATGCTTTGCATTCCTCATGGATGCCTTTCTTTTGGTTCTCCGAAAGATCAATGGTGTTCAGATCATCAGGAAAATCAGAGAGTTTCTCACTAAGGCACTGCTGACAATGACTGCTTTTAGTAGGGTCTTTCAAGCACTCAATATTGAATCTCTTCTGTGGTTGCTTCTTTTGTGTACTTCATTTTGGGAGGATATGAATGGACACTGCGAAATGTAACAAGCCACATGATCCATCCAGCAGTTGTTTGTACTGATCATCCCTCTGGAGATACGGATATTACAACCATCTCTGGCATGCACTATAACAGGGGTCGGCAACCCCTGGCACACGTGCTGAGCATGGCACACGAGGCCATTTTGCTTGGCACGCCACGGCCAGCCCCGACTTTGGGTAGCTGCTGCCAGCGCCGAAGCCCAGGATGCTCCGAGCAGGGCTTACAGCATTCCAGCTGCCTGCTGTGAGCAGCTCGGGATCACAGCTGGCAACAGCTCCCCAGAGCCAGGGCAGCTGCAGGCAGGGGGCTCCAAAACAGCTGTCGGGCTCCAGCACCAGCTCCGCAGGGGCACACCTCAGAGCGGGCAGTGGGGGAGGGGCCTGAGGCAGCCTGTGGTCTCTCCCCTGCTCCCAGCATGGAGGTGATGAGTCCAGTACAGCTGTTTGCACTCTGCCCACTGCTTGCTGCAGCTACCCAGATCCTGGGCTGGCTACAAACAGCTGCACCGGGCTCATCACCCCCATGCTGGGAGTTGGGGAGAGACAGGGCTGCGCTGCCTCAGGCTCCGCCGCCACCTCTCACTCCAAGGCACGCTTGCATGCGCTGGTGCCGGAGACCGGCACAGCTGTTTGGAGCCTCCCAACAGTAGCCGCCCTGGCTCTGGGGAGTTGCTGCCAGCTGGAATCCCAGGCTGCTCCCAGCAGGCAGCTGGGACACTGCAAGCCCTGCTCAGAACAGCCCACACTCCAGCAGCTACCCAGAGCCAGGGTAGCTGCTGGCAGCCGCAGAACCTGGGCTGGGAGGCAGGGGTAATAGGTCTGGGGGACAGGGGGGCAGCAGGGCATCCTGCCATATACCCGTTGCCCTCATTTAGTTTTTCTGCCATGCCGGCACTCCGGCACCTTCTAAGGTAGGCATTATGGTGTTTTTTCAGCACTCTGGCCAAAAAATGTTGCCTACCCCTGCACTAAATCATAGTCAACCAGGTAAGCCATCACTGTTAGAACTATCAGTAGTCAATCAGATTCCTTTCACTATTAGGACTGGAAACAAGCGAGGATGTGCTGTGGCACCAACACTTTTCCATCTATATCACAGCTCTTCCGCACCTCACTGCTGAGGGACTTGCATCTGGAGTCAGCATCCAACATGGCATGGACAGGAATCTTTTTAACATCAACTGATTATGCTCCAAATCCAAGATTACCAACACCTCCAATACTGATCTTCAATGTGCTGATGACTGTTGTGTGCTCACTAAATTGAAGAACTCCAACGCAATCCCGATTGCTTCTGTAAAGCATACGAAATGCTTGGACTCACAGACAACTTCACAAAAGCCTGGATACTTTACCAACCTGCCCCAAACCAGCCAGATGCTCCTTTACATATTACAATTAAAAGAGAACCGTTGGAGAATACTGAGCATTTCTCCCAAAAAGTAAAACACAATATTGAACAACAAATAAAATTTGCCTGGCCTACCTGAAATAGTGTCTTCAGTGACCATGACATCAGAACCCAAACCAAATTTTCTGTCCACCAGGCTGTTGTCATCCTTACCCTGTTATATGTTGTCCAAGTTTTTCCACACCCATATCAGAAAAACCCAAAAGCTTTGAAATGTTACTTGCAGTACTGTCTTTAGTGCTGAATATCTATATCAATTGGAAAGGCCAAAGAATGAACACCAGCTTTCTGGCTCAAGCAAACACCACCAGCACTAAAGCCATGTTATATGGCACCAGCTCTACTGGACAGGATGTTTGACAAGCAGCTTCCAAAACAGGAACTATACTCACAACTCACTAATGGTCCTTGAAGGTCAATCTGAAGAAATGCAGAATTAACATTAATCCCCAGGAAACTCAAGAATGGCACCACTGAAAATAATTCAACAACTACAAGGCATCAATCATTTCAAGCAAACATGCCTCAATATGGAGGGGGATACACAAAGAGATGTGACATCACCAGGATCTACTTCTTCCTTATGGAACTATTTGCCATGCCTGCAATAAAACAGATTGGCCTCTTCAATCATCTGCAGACTCATTAATAACTTCTGTATTTACTGGAAGACTATCATCTTTGCATCAAGGAACTGCTGAAGATAAAAGTGCCTTTCAGACCCACAGTAAGTAATACAAGTCTCCTGTCACCCTTCAGAAAATATTCAGAGGTGGCAGGTGAACAGAACAGTCTAATTCAATCCAGTTCTGAATCCACTTCAGGGAAAAATTCAGGGTAGCATTTGGGAAGGTGTAGGAATAATTTGTAACATCTGCCAAACAGGTTGGCCCCACTGTTGTAATGCATCTATTGGCACATGAGAAATCCTGCTACCATCTTATGAATTTCTTTTTATATAGAAAGATGTTTGAGTGTGATGACAGTGGATCCTGAATCAGACAGGTCTAACTGAAATTGATATTAAAACTCATTGGAAGCTCCGAAGAAATAAAGTAGTTTACCATAGGAAAAAAAGAGATGGAAACTAAATTTGCAGCACCACTGACTGCTTCTACTATAATACAACATGATCATTTGGATGTGACAACACTGGAATTACAATTGTTTCATCTTGCATAAGTTGTATTCTAGCTATTGCGACTTCTTTTAAAGAAAAACATTCTAAGATAAATGTGGGGTAGGAAGGGGAATCATTTCAGCCCAGGGCTTAAACAGCTGGGGAGGAATGTTAGCCATTTTCTACTGTTCAACTATTTAAAATATCATAAATGTAGAAGTCTCTATCCTTTTTATATCTGAGCCCAATCAATACCTTTTCTTAAGTTAAAGCAGGAAAACTACAGTGGAAATGCATCATAAATAGGGACCTACCAAATTTGTAACTCCACAATTTTCACAGAAACTGCAAAATTTGGTAGGTCCCCTGTAAAAAAGGAGGAAAACAGCCCCTACCCCACTTGCTGGAAGGGAGCTGCAGAGGTAGGAATCCCTGGCATCCTAAAGTATGGG
>NW_017728948.1:80371260-80372669 GCF_001723895.1 Crocodylus porosus
GTGTGCCACACCATGGTTCTGGCTGAGGGGCCCCAGAAGTCCGGCCCCTTGCAACCTGTGGGGTCACCTGTCAAGCTGTGGGGTCTGGGTAAGGGTGGAACTTCTGGGGCTCCTCAGCCAAGGGCATGGTGGGGCCTGCTGCACTCTGCCATAATAAACAAAGGCAACCAGCATTGCACCAGGACCACAAAATCTGGAGGCAGTCACCCTAAAATTAGGATAGGTCCCTAATCATAACTACTGACACTTGAGGGGAAGCATCTTTTCTTACACGGCTCTGAAGCATCTAGCAATCTTATATCATACTATGATTTTTATTTGATTAAATAGGAAAAATCAAGATGTCATTCCTTCCCCCTCCCTCCCCCCCTCCACTGCCAGGGTTTAACCAAAAAAACAGGCCCCCATCTAACATGGGATGCGTGAAAAAAATTCCTAATCCATCAATTTCATTCTGTCTAAGGCAGGTGGTTTCACTTTGCAACAATGAAAATAAAAGGACTAGGACCAAGTTGAATACAGGAGAGAAAGAACAATGGGGGAGGGGTGTGAAAAATATAAATGGGAAGAAGCACACACAGAAATGAAATGAGATCATTTTACAAACAGAAAAAGAAATACTGGAGAGAAACAGCTAGTATATAGAACTTCACTTGCACAAAAACACTATCAGTTGCATAACTTGTTGCCTAAGAATTTATTATGTAAATACAACAGCCAGCTCTTCACTAGAGAAAGAAGTGATATGTAACCCTAACTGCTCCCTGTGAAAAATTCAATCAGAAGCAAGGCAAGATGAACTATAGTTTTGAAACGTGTTCTCTCGTCAGAGTTATCCTCAGGGGTTACTTTAACCAGCTAACACAGAGGCAGGCAATTATTTTGGGCAGAGGGCAGCTTATTGAGTTTTGGCAAGCCATCGAGGGCTGTATGACAGGCAGCCCAGGGCAGATATGTATTAATTTTCTAAATTTTTTAGGGGCCCCGCAGGCCAGATAGAATGGCATAGTGGGCCAGATCCAACCCCCAGGCCACATTTTGCCCACCCCTAAGCCAACATGTTAAAACACTGGTTTTCCCCGCTTACAGTACAAGATTAGCACTTCTGGAGGAAACAAATTATGTGTAGCCTTCCAAGTCAACAACACACAGCTCCAACCAGGTCCTGAGATGCCACTGCAGGAGCTCTTTCACCATCCTAGTTCCCTATTCCTAATTCACAAGACTACACTAAAATTTCAGGAAAATGATTTCCATAGCCAGATATCTTCTGACATTATAGGCCACTGTTGTTCAACCTTTTCCCCCACAGTGGACCAGATAGGCAGTGCTCTATCCATCCACGGGCCAGCCCCTGCTTGTGGCTCCGACCCAGCACCAGGGGAAGCATGTTGGACACCTTCTGATCA
>NW_017728948.1:80375046-80381291 GCF_001723895.1 Crocodylus porosus
ACTGTGTGGGTGTCGAGACCACAGTCCCCCAGTTTCTTAATGAGAACAGGGTGAGAGACAGTGTCGAAGGCTTTCCGAAAGTCCAGGAAGACT
Source organism: Crocodylus porosus (assembly GCF_001723895.1). Taxonomy (NCBI): domain Eukaryota; kingdom Metazoa; phylum Chordata; order Crocodylia; family Crocodylidae; genus Crocodylus; species Crocodylus porosus. The sequence goes on from NW_017728948.1 coordinate 80,375,140, forward strand.
ATGTCCACTGCTACCCCTGCATCTAAGGATTTGGCGATCTGGTCACAGAAGGCCACCAGGTTGGTCTGACAGGACCTGCTGCTAATGAACCCATGTTGATTGCCACTAAGCATAATCTCCCCTGCTGGCCCCTCGTGGACATGTGCCAGAATAATTCTCTCAAAAAGCTTGCCCAGGATCGAGGTAAGACTAACTGGCCTATAGTTTCCTGGGTCTTCCTTCCTCCCCTTTTTGAAGATGGGAACCACACTGGCCCTCTTCCAGTCCTCTGGCACCACACCAGAGCACCATGAGTGCTCATTAAGCCATGCCAGGGGTCCCGCACTGACCTCAGCCAATTCCCTCAGTACTCTAGGGTGGAGATCGTACAGACCAGCTGATTTGAATACATCCAGTCCCTCCAGAAGTTCCCTAACTAGTTCCTCACTAACCCTTGGCCTAGGTGTGCCTCCCCTGGGATCTAAAGGGGGCCCAGAGGGGGGCTGACTGTTCCGGTCCCTGCTCAGGAAAATGGAGGCAAAGAAAGCATTAAATATATTGGCTTTGTCGTCTGATGTGATGACCAAATTTCCTAGCGTGTCCTGCAGGAGCCCCACATTACCCGGAACCTTCTTTTTTTCCCCCTATGTATTTAAAAAAGGACTTCTTCTTGTCCTTGATCCAGGAAGCTAGTCCCACTTCCATCTCCACCTTGGCCTTCCTGACTGCCCCCCTGCAGCCCTGAGCAACCACAGTATAGTCCTCCCTGTTGATGGCCTCTCCCTTCCATTGGGTTTGCACCTCCCTTTTAGCTAGGAGACATTCCCACATGCTTTTGGTGAGCCATGGGGGCTTATGTGCCCTCCTGCTCCCTTTGATCCATGTTGCAATTTCCTCCCTTTGGGCTTGGAGGATCGTCTTCTTAAGGAGCGACCACTCCTCTTGGACACCTGGCTCCCCTCCCCTCTGGGACCTCAGTGCTTCCCCGACTATTCTCCTTAGCTCATTGAAGTCCACCCTCCTGAAATCTAGGGCTGCTGCCTTCGTGTAGACCTTTGCCACCTTGTGCTGGATGGTGAATTCCAGCAGGCGATGATCACTGTTGCCCGGGTGGTCGAGCACCCGCAGCCCCCTCACCAGGTCATCACCCATGGCCAGCATCAGGTCCAACAAGGCATCTCTCCTGGTGGGGCTGTGCACCTCATGGGTTAGATGGAGGTCCTGCATTCTGGCTAGGAACTTAAGTAAGCGGTCAGACCTGTTTTAGCCTAATTAGTCCTCTCAAAGACAAAGGATTAGAAGATATTAAATGGTATGAAAAGAACAAGGGATGCAAGTACTAAACTAAAATTACCAGTACAATTTTCTCAATTATCTCCCTCTTTTCTGCTAAGAGTCTGGTCCAGCTGGCTCCTGTCACCTCTGTGTCAGAAGGATAAGTTCATGTCCTCAGACCATGATTAGGGCTCACAGCCCAGTGCTGATTCTGCAATGCAGCATTAAGACATGATGCAGATTTATTCATGGAGTTCTTTGGAAAGGATATGAGACTTCTGCCAGTGTCTGGAGACAGTCCAGGTAGAATTTATGGACCCTGCAACACTTCTCAAAAAAGCAAATCTGGCCATCCTGGCCAAATTTCCTTTATTATGGAAGTAGTCAATGTACAGAGTACTGAACTCTACTTCAGCCTGCTTTTGCTCATCCCTAAAAATCCCAAATACAATATCATAAGCATTAGCAGCAGTTCCTGAAAGCAGCAGATCCTGCCTGAAGAGGAAACTAGAAAATAGCAGGAGCTATAGTACAACAAATACAAAAAAGGAGGGCAGAGTAGGGTGAAGGGACAGGAGACCTAACCTCTTCCCAAACCCACACATAAGCCGGCAGCCTGGAGGAAGCAGGAAGCAGTCATAAGGTAAAACAGAACCAGTAACAGCAGAGGAACAAGCTGAGAGAGCGAGCAAGGCCATGAGATGGCATCCTGGGGAACAGCAGTTTATTGTGCACATTTGAGCAGGATGGAGCCAAGCAACTGGCAGGAAAACCCAGCACGCTTTTTTCAGTTCCCTGTGCTTCACTCTCTAATACCAAGGACCCCTCAGATTGGCCAGGAAAATAAGAAAAAGGAAACAGATGCATGTTCACATACTATTCCTTGGTTATTTTTCCCCTCACAATGCTACTCGTTCTACCTTTAGCCAGCCTTGGCTAGAGCAAGACATTTCTGTCCACCTGTCATCTTAGCTTGAAGAAAGGAACTTGGAGTTCTGATTTTTTGCTTTGTTTTCTTTTAAGGAGTCAGAAGGACTGTTCAAATTGATGAAGCTTTGTAAAATAGAGGCAGTCTTATATATAACCAAAACAGTTTGTCTGGTAGAAAGCATTTCATGGTCACCTTCTGCCTACACAGTCACAACCCAACACCAGGAGCCAATTTGTTTTTTGAGAACTGGTTCCCAAGCTATGCTCTGATCATACCAGTCCCTCTCCTTTCAAATAGAAGACAATGGATTTGTATGGGATGGTTTGGATAAGGATGAAACTGCCTCAGGCTAGGCACTGGACTATATGACCTGTGGAGGTCCCTTCCAACCCTACTTCTCTATGATTCTATGCAAGATAGTCCATGAGAAATTTTCAGTTGAAATAATGGATCTGCTGGCTCAAAATGTGTGGTTTACAGACTAGGGAATAGAAAATATGTAAAAACCAGTCTAAATAAACACAAACAAGAAAATTCAACTGTTGGTTCATAAAGAAATTGATATAATCTGATTCATTCCAAATGATGATAACAATATATGAGCTACCTATTTGCAATTGCCAGATGTGTCCATGCATATTAAAATTAAAATTAATTGCTCACAACAAAGACTGATTTTTTTTCAGCACAGATCTTAAATTTCCATTCGAGTTAAAATGCAGCACTTTGTCCTTTATTCATCCTGAAATAATTTGAGAGTTGTGAGTAAAGGAAATTTCTATGAAAGCAAGACAGTAGCGACATTGGTCTTGACCAATGAACTTCAGACAAATATTCTGCATGCCTCCAAATACAGCTTTAGTGATATACTTAAAAGCTGAAAGAAAATACCAAAGCATGGATTCCTATGCTCCGTATTTTTGAATGCACACAACTGAGAAAGTCTAACCCATCTTATTTCCAATAAAAATTAAAATGCAGCAAGTCAAAAGACTACTGGGTTATTTCACTTATGGAATTTGCGTAAGTGATGCCACTTGCAGCTGTAAGAGAGGTTTGTGAGTAGAATGATACCAGCAAACAGTCTAGTATCGACTAGACCAGAACACCTAAATGAACTAAGTTAGTATTGTAAAAGAACTTTTTCTTCTATTTTTAGTGCATCTACACAAGGGCTTCTACAACTATAAAAATAATAGACCATAAGGGGAATGAGCCAACAGTGTGCTCTTGTTGCAAAGGAAGGCCAACAGGAGTGTTACTTGCAAAATAAGGGAAGTGATTCTTCTGCTCTATCCAGTGCTGTAACACCTTACCAGGAGTACTGTGTCCAATTTTGGGCCCTACACTTCAAGAAGGATGTGAAAGGTGTACACAGTTTGTAAAGAGTCCAGTGCAGAGCAACAAATATGATGAGGAGCCTGGGAAGCAAGTTTTATGAAGAAAGACTGAAAAAAAATAAAAGGTTATTCAACCTAGAAAAGAAAAAGACCAAAGGGGAGGAGGGGAATTTAATAAGCCTTCAAACACCTGAAGGGCAATTGCAGAGAGGATAGAGACTGGCATTACTCTGTTGCCACAGGGGACAGAACTAGGACCTCAAGCTGCAGCAGGGCAATTTTAGGTTGGAGATTAAGAGGAACTTTCTAACTATGAGGGTGGTCAAGCATTGGAAAAAACTCCCCAGAAAAAGCTGTGCAATTTCCATCCTTAAAAACTTTCAAAACCGACACTTGGCCAGGATGGTTTAGTTAGGGATGACTCGGCCTCGAGCCAGGGGCCATAACAGATGTCCTTGCAAGGCCCCTTCCAACCCTACTTTCCTCTGATCCTAAAAAAACACTTAAAAAACAAACAAACAAACCAAAAAAACCCTTACCTGTGACTTAGACCAGCAAATGTTTCTAATGTACACAATGCCTTATATTAAAATCTTTTAGTGACAGGAGGCAACTTTAATTTTATTTAATTTACCATTCTACTAAAATGTCACATATATAAAATTAAGTATTGAAAATGAGGGTCTGAAATAAGAAATCTGTTTAAACAGGAAGATCAGATGTACAGTTGGTATCTAAAACTAAGTTATTAAAATAGGAACAGCCTAAATATTAACTGGCTTACAGTTTCTTAGTGATCTATGCTAAAAGATATCCCCCTTTTGTCTGGTAATGGCTGTAGCATGCATCTTTAAAAAGGTTAATACCTACACCATTACAAGAATCCAGAGCCCCAGCCAGACACTGACAAAAGGCCATCTCGTGACTCTCTCCATGACCTTGCCCCTCCTCTCCCCACTTACTGTGGTAGTGGCAGAGGAACCCTCACTTCTCTCAGGGGAGACAGGGGAGCGGAGGTGGCAGCAAGACCGTACTTCCCCCTATCCACCCAGCATTACAGCAGTACCTTAATTCCCCTTGGAACCATACGCATGTCTCCAGTTCCTCTATCTGTTCCAAGAGGCACAGGAAGCAACTGAAAGCCTTTCACACAATTGCTGCAGAAACTGTGGTGAATAAGCTGGACTTGCTATACTCTTCTCCTCCTGCTACCCAATCTTCTTCTATGGATATTGAAAAGCAACCCGCTTTAATAAAATAGGTTTTGGAGTCAGTACCCCACTGAAATGCACTAGACAATATACACCTTTTAACACTATTGTTATCCAGGGATCAGTGTACTGTTTACTCTCAGGTCCTGTTTTCAAAAATATTTCTTCCCCATCATGAGAGCCAAAAACAGAATAGGGGAAGTTCTGATGTAAATCACATGATGACTATAAAAAAGTGAGGGCTGGAACCCCAGAAGATAGTAACTAAACTTTTAACCAGACTTGTTAGTGCTTCCTCTTCAACTGGCCAAATCAAATGACTTTGCTCCAGAAGTCAGATAAAGTTAGGCAACAGACAAAACCAAAGTCAAATTCTGTAACAACTAGACTTTGAAGACTTTACCTTAAAAAAAAATTTAGATAAAGATCCATGGGGCCCACAAAAAGGTATTTTTCCACTGTTACTACAGCTATGGCAACAGGTAAAAACAGAGGTCAGGAAACTCAGTAAGAGTTACAACCCTGACTCACTGAATGAAAGAAAAATTTGAAGCCAACTATCCTGTTCTTTTCAGATTTGAGGACAGAAGTAGATATAATACTGGACAGAAGTAGATATTCAGAAAGAAAGTAAAAACAAAATCTTGACTTTAAAGTAAATATTGTTAATACAACAACACGCCATCTGCTTGTCATATTTGATTATCAGAGGAAACCAAACTTCCCATAACATCTTTTCCCAAACTCCGCATTAGAAAATAAAACTAGTTTATCACTGGGACTTGCCGACTCCAAACACTTTGCATGTTAAAGTTCTTAGTTTCAACAAGTTGGCACAAGTGTAAAATGAAATCAAGTCGTGGCCTCTTAAAAGTCTGGCAGTCTAAGCACAAAGGGCACGTCCACACATGCAAGCACGTGTGCTTGCAGCAGCTCAAACAGAAGCGGTGCCTATTTGAGCCGGGCCTTTTTGCTTCAGCACACGTCCTCGGACATGCACTTTGTTGTGGAGCAAATTGTGCCACTTGGGGCAAAATAACCCTGCCTGGCTCCTCCCAGATCTACAGCCAGGGGGAACTAAAACCAGCACCTGTGCTGTCCCCAGCAGTATAAAAAGCTGCCCTGTCCTGGCCCCAGCAGTATAAAAACCCACTCTGGCAAGTAGCTCAAGGCTACTAGCTCTCAGGAGCTTCTGAGGCCCAGCCAATTGGTACCTGGGGATGCCACCCCTTGTGCCAGCTGGACTGCTGAAGCAGCCCTGAGAGTTCCCTGCACCCTCTATCCACTACAGCAGTCTGGCAGTGGGGCTGCTGCCTGGCTATGACCTGCCAGACTCAAATGGGGACTGCAGAGCCAGTAGAGGCATCTGCCCCTCTGGGCCAGCTGCCAGTGGACTGCAGTTGCAGGGTTGGCCTT
>NW_017728948.1:80382017-80398151 GCF_001723895.1 Crocodylus porosus
ACCCCAATCTGCACCATTACTTTAAAAAAAAACCAGGAAATGAACAGGATAAAAATGGGGGGGGAAAAAAAGCCTCAGAAGCAGGCGTGGGGAAACTACAGGGCCTCCTGGCAGAGCCTCCCCCCCCCATAACCTTTTATAATAATTTGAACACTTTTTAATCCCATAAGGTACTAGCTATAAAACAAGATTGTGAATGGCCCTAACGCCAGCAGATCAGCATAAAACTAGGTATAACAAGCGCGTGCGTCGGTGACCAACAGGGAAAAGGGAACAGAAAGGAAACTGCTGTTCCAAACCCAGACTCCGGACTCCCGGTGTGACTGAGGATCGGATCCTAACCAAGAAACCTTCCCCAGTAATCCTTCAAACTGCATCAATCAGGGACTTTGCTGGAATCACCTGGCACACACCTGGCATCGAGGGACTATTGATAAGTTGCCAACCCATGTCTGTCTGTTGTTTTAAACAGCCCAGGGACTGATACCCTCCCAGTGTCTAGCTGGCCTGCAACAGATTGATCTATTTATCTGTTATTATTTACTATTAGCTCTTTAATATTGCATTAACTGCTTATTGCACTTATCTTTCTGTTAACTGTTGTATGTGTGTAAGCTATAATAAATTTGCCATTGTTTTACTCCCAACTCTGCCTCCTCGATCCCAAACCAAACAGCTGAGTGGCTAAATTAATATACTCACAGTGCACCTGTGACAAAATTGGCATCATGAACAGGATGGAGGATGGCGAGTTTGGAGGGAAAAAAATGGTGCAGAGGGGGCAGAGGGGTGGACTCCGCTGACTGATTTGACAGAAGAGGTTACAGGCATTAAGAATCAGGGGTGGGATAAAGAGAGGTTGAAACCTGCCTGGAGCGATCCCACAACAGGACCCTGTCAGTGGGCTGCGTTCACTGCCATGCAGAGGGACAGACCTAAGAAGGGATGCCTGTCTTGGCTGTTGGCAACCTGCCTAAGACTGGGAGCGGAGGAAGCCACTTGGCTCCATCAAGAGAACCAGTCCCTAAAAGACTGAGTAACCCAGCTTGAGAGGGAACTAAGGGAAGAAAAGGATTCCAGCACTGTCGCATGTGCGGCTGCCAGAGCAGCTTAAGATCGACTAGAAATACTAGAGTGTCGGGAGGGAAAAAATACTAGTCACACAGGCAATCGCCTCCCTTGAGCAGCAAATGCAAGTGGCATGATCAGTCAAACCTTCCCCTGAAAAGGTCCGGCAGTGTCTTTATGGCAAAATTACAAAAAATGAGCTGTGGGATGACTCAGAAAGCAAGAGTCATGGTGAAATTGCAGAAACTAAACCAGAAAATAGTAAGTATGTGAGGCTTGCAGAAGAGGCCTGCGAGATTCCACCTCCTTATGCCCCACTAGCCCAAGAGAATTTAGGAGGGGAGTTAACCCAAACCTTCCCAGTACTGATAACCTGTGCAGGGCCACAGGGGGGCAATCTCCAGATGGAGACATGTTCCTTTACTCGCATAGAAATCAGAGAATTGCAAGAACAACATAAGGCCAAACTGGGGGAGCAAATAATAGACTAGTTAGTGCGAATGTATGGAAAAGGAGCCTCGGCAGTATCTGTGAGTCGCACTGAAGCACCACAATTGATTCTCTGCCCTGAACTCCAGTTGGGTCAGTGGGTCAGGCAGGACCATGACATTACTCTGTTTTCTGCAGCAATACAGGCGGCTGCTGCAGGTTACGGTAACATGGAAGAAGAGCTTAACCCTCCCCTGTGGGCATAGGCTAACTTAGAGGAAGCTATCCGTGGTCTGTATCAGCTGGCTTTAACTGAGCAGGAATGAAGAACTAATGACAGAAGCCATGTGGAGGAAGTTCTGCCGGTGAGCACCGACAGAATGCACTTCAGGCCCGCTGGCTTTACAACAAGAGTTAGTAACTCATCCGGTAAGAAAGGCAATCCAGCAATTGTTACAGCTTCTGCCCATTTTGTAGAAGCCAGGGCTTCCCAAACCAATAAAAACTGCCAAGACCATGGCAGTGGCCCCCAGGCCCCCAAGAAAGATGACCTGGCAGGGGTGCCCCCCCCCCAGTCCAGGAGGGGCACAGGGAACCCCCTACCAAGTAGTAGGAGTTGGAGGTGCCAGACAACCAGGACATGTAGTCTGACCCACTTTCACCTTGGCCTAACGGCTCCATAGTAACAGCAGTAATGCTCCGGGGAGGGCCGAATTGGCTAGGTCTGAACATGTTGCAGGGGCAGCAGTTTATCCTTAAGCAGGAAACCTGGCAGTTTGGCTGCGCCAGAGCCCAGGAAAGCGAGCAGGAAGACGCAATGATGGCAGTAACCCGATGTTTTAGGACTCCACTCACCCTGCCAGCCATGAAGGGGGTACATCAACCTCAACACCTCACACCTCCAGAACCAACACAACCCATTCAAGACATTATCGACTGGCAGCTGGACAATGGAACCATCATTCGAACTCATTCCCCATACAACCGAGTGTTGCGGTACATAAACAAAATGGGGATTAGCGATTGACTGTTGATTTTAGAGCTCTGAATGCCAACACTGACCATCTGACAGCCGCGGTCCTGTCCATGCCTGCACTGACGGAAAGCATTAAGTGTATAGTCCTCAGTGGATGGAATCCGTAGACATTAAAGACATGTTCTTTGCTATCCCCATCCATGAAAAATCACTGGCCTTTGTTTGCCTTCACATGGCTGGGACATCAGTACACTTACACCATCCTACCCCAGGGTTGGGTGCACAGCCCCACCTTGGCCCACGGAGTGCTAGCTGCGGTGGTCCGTGAAGTCCAGTTAAGCCACCTGAAGGTGCATGTCTGGCAGTATGTCAATGATGTCATGGTGGGGGGCCAAGACAGGGAATTAACCATTTGTGCTTTTGACTCCCTAAAGGAGAAGGTGCAAACATTTAAGTTCACGCTGTCCAGCAAAAAGATCCAAGAAGTCAGACCCCAGTGTGAACTCCTGGGAATCCAATGACAGCAAGGTGGGCCCACCATACCAGCTAAAGAGCTGCAAAGCCTAGTAAATACCCCTGCCCCCAACAATGTAAAGTAACTGCAAGCCCAGCTGGGAGCGCTTAATTTCTGGCATCTGCATGTCCCCAAGTTTAGCATGTTGGCCCGGCCTCTGTATAATTTATGCAAGAAAAAGGCACAGTGGGAATGGGGCCCTGAGCACCACCATGCCATGCCAACTACCCACGCCTCCCTAGCAGCACTATACCCAGAAGAGGAGCTCTGGCTCCATATAAACGTGTCCAACGGGGGGCACCCATTACAGCTTATGGCAGAGGGATACATCTAAAGCAGAGGGAAAGCCCCTGAGGTTTTGGAGCTGAGGCTAGAAGGGAGCTGAAACCCAATACACCCTGCTAAAACATGCTGTGTGCAGCAGCTGCAGCTTTAGAAGCCACAGAGGCCCTGAGATGGGAGTTGCCTACCGTCATAACCACCTATTCTGGGAATGGCATTGTCTGACTGACACCTCCTGCCCGGAGGGAGGGCCCAAGATACAACAGTGCAGAAGCGGATCTATTATATTTTAAGTCAGGCCCAACAGATAACCCCAAAGGGGCATTCACTAGTGAGGGGAAAAAAAAAAAAAACCCCACAGAAAGCACAGTTAACATATACCTAAACACAGCCAGCTCTGATGAGCCATCTCTCATCAAGGAAGCACCTCCCTTCTCACCTGACATGGAAACATCAGAAAACGTAGAGGTTTAGTTTACCAAAGTCTCAGCCAAAGGTCATATCTGGAGAAGTGCTCCCATACAGGTTCAAGATGGTAAGCAGCTTACAATGGGGGGAAACCGTCAAAGTGTGCAGTATGCCGAACTGGCTGCTGTAGTCAATGTGGCCAACTATGAACCATTACTAGGGTCAGGCTATACAAAACCCATTTATATCTACTGTGATTCATGGATAGTAGCAGAGGGATGCACCAAGTGGCTACCCCTGTAGAAAAAGGAAAACTTCAAAAGGCGAGGCAGAGACCTTTGGAGCTGTGATAGGTAAGAGGCTTTGTGGGCAATGGCACAGGAAGGCCTTCCCCTATATATACACATGACATGTTAATGCAGCACATGGGAGCAAAAAAGCTGAAGGGCCTGAAGCAAAGTGGAACAGGCAAGTAGATAAGCTAGCCAAAGACAGCACAGAAGCTTTTGTTGCTGAAGCAGGGGCTCAGCCACCCTCAGGGAAGGTACCCAGCCCCTCCCTCCAGTAGACCCCTGGAGTGCTAGCCGCAGAATGGCTGCATCAGCAGCATGGGCACCCCGGCTACGATGGCACTGCTTGCCTAACAGCCACCTGGAGCATTCACCTAACTAAGAGGGAAGTGTAGGAATTAGTCAACTCCTGCATCACCTGCCAGTAAGTCAAAGCACGACTAACTCCTGCCTCAACTACCCCTTTGTCATTACACAATGGGAAGGTAATATAAAGTTACATTGCTAAATTTGTTATAAGCCCACTTCCCTACACCCCCAGAAAGCGACAGTATGTGTTTATAGCAGTGGAAGCAGTCACTAGAATAATATTTGCCTGGGCCTCTACCAAGCACTAGAAAACCTGTTGGTCATCTATCCACCTCCTGTAGAGCTGCAAAGTGACAACGGTTCACATTTTTGCAACCATCTTGTCCACGAGTGGGCTGCAAAACATCACGTGCTGTGGACCTATCACATTCCCTATCACCCACAATCTAATAGACTAGTAGAATGAGCCAACAGTATCTTAAAGTGCAACCTGTGAATGGCTGCTAGTTTGGCCCTCAAGGACTGTGACCTGCACCTGAATCACTCAGTCAACTGGGCCAACAATCAGCCCCGCACTGGAGGAAGCCCCATGCAGCAAGCCTTTAGTCAAAGCAGGCCCCACGAGCTGGCAGTGGAATGGCCAAGTGGCGGTTGGGGGAAACTCCAGATGACAGACCAGGTAGTAGTTAGGCATCTGCAGGGGAACAAATGGGAAGAGATGCTAATGGCATGGGACATACATAACTCATGGTGGGTGTCAATGTCAGATCTATCTAATGGGAGCCAGACTCCATTTTATCTTGTTCCTGCATATTAGGTCCGTCTGCGGGCACAGCCTCGGGCTACTCTGGAGTCATCATCCTGTTCCAGAGTAACACCGCCACCCTCATCCAGCAATGAAGGGGTGGAACGCCATGACGGGACTGCTAGTCGTTTGCTGTTATTCAACTAATGTAGGGCATTCCCATACTCCCACACCCCAGATCGCACCCACTGCTAAGGCCTCAGACTCACTGAGATACTGGGAGCGCCCAGCTCCAATTGAAGACGTGCGAAACTAGTCTCTCAGTCATTGGCGATGGATTATGAACTGGCAAGGGGGAACCTGTCAATATTACTGTGAGACAGGGTGGTTTCCTCCCATATGCCAGAATCGGGAAAAACAAGTGTGGAACAGGGGGGAAACTGTTGTAGCTTCTTCCAATAGCCCTGGTGCTGTTATATTCTGCCTGCAGGTACACTGCGCGCCCCGGGTCCCGATGTAATCACTGCCGCAACCCCACCTGCAGCTCGAAGTTCTACAACCACCTGGAGCCAAGCAGGCGACAAAACCTCCGACACCACTTCCACAGGAAACAACTGCTCCACCAGTTTCTCTGCCCGATGATACTTTAGCACAATGGTGTACAGCTCACCAAATACACCAGTCCTCCAGGTACAGCAAAGTACTATGATAGTTTAAAAACAGCTCTTATGCTGTCAAAGTACTAGTCCATGGAATGGGAAGCCAACAGGTCCCATGTTCCAGGTATTTTGTGGTTCCACCATATGGATGAAGCGGGGCATGCTCACAGAATTAAATATACCATAGCCACATATCGCCAGATAGTCTGGGAAAGTCTGCAGGGCACAGCCCTAGTCAACCCAGAAAAACTAGCCGAACCCATAGGGGGCACCGTGCCAGAATCATTTTTGCAAAATACCCACACCATAGTCGTACCTGGACAGTGTGTGTTCAAGTACGCACATGGACATTCACTCCAGCAAATAAACCAACCTTACTTGTCTAATGTCACCCCATGGTATGGTCCCCAAAAAAAATCTCAAAATCTCTATCAGTGCGTCCCTACAAAAAAAAAACAAAAACAAAAAAACAAAAACCAACCCTCATAATTTCATGTGGAGCAAAGATCCAATCCACAGATCACGTAGCCTGCCGTGCTATGCCTGGGTCTTAGACTGACCCTCATGCTGTATGTGGTACATGTCAGGCCAGCCCTAGTACCTGTGCTAATCATGCAGCCTTCCAGAACATACTGGAGATGGTAAATTGTGACAGGTAAAGTATCAGTATAGAATGGTGTGGACCACTTGTGAACTAGGCACTGTCCAATATCATACATTTTGGTAACCAAATGAAAAATTATTCATCTAGAAACAAACCAGTGAGGACATAATTAAACAGTGTATATTCTGAAAACCATTGGTTCTGAAAGGACTTTGAAGCCAAGTAGACAGCTAACAGAAAATTGATTTATAGTGAGACAGTGAAACCAAAAAGGATCAAATTCAACAGGATTCATCTGAACAGAAGAAAGTAGGAAATATTACCATATTGGTGAATTAACCATTTCAAGCCACTAATACTGGAATATATTGTCCATTTCCATAGTACACACTTCAGTATAAATTTTGTACATCTGAAAAAGGTACACAAAGAGGTACAAGAATGATCTCTGGTCAATAAACACTACTGTAAAATCAAAATAAGTTTAAAAAAATATCTTTTTTGTTGTTGTTTTCGTCTCTACTGGAAAGAAGTTTGATGCATCTTTAATTGGACCAGACCTAAAGAAGGGTACTTGGCATCAAAATACTTGTATAGCATGCCTCCCAGCTAGACAGTTGGTCCAATAAAAGATATCATTAAAAACAATTCTTGCTCATCTTAAAATCAAACTATGATGTTTTTGATTCTCCAGATTATTTTACATTTTAAAACTAAATTAACACATTTTTGGGCCCAATATTTTTTTTTATTCTCTTGTCCTTCCTGTCACGATCACATCTTACTTTCCAACTTCCCTCTAAAAGAGAAAGAAAATGAGATTCTTGCTCAACTCTGGGACACATGTATAATCATTAAAAGAAGCTAGCACTGACACATTTGCAGATGAGGCAATTGTCACTGCTATGCCCCACCTCCTATACAGATCTCTCACTGAGCCCAAGTTTGTGCCCATTTGCCAAAATTATAATAGAATCTTGCTGTGAAGACAAAGCACCCTCATACAATCAGCTAATCAGTTCATAAAACATGCCTACAAATGTTCAGTCAAAGTTATTCTCAAGAGTTTCAGAAGAGCCCGTATTTGTCAAAGCAAGGTAGAACAACATATATCCATTGTAAGCAGCAAGCATACACACATGGGAAGCCCCCTTTTTGAAGTCCAATGACAGGATGGGCCAGGGGACATAAAATTGAAGCTTTCAAACAATCAGTTTGTGTACTTGGATTAAAGTGACATTGCTGAAGTGCTATACGCAAGAATACTGCCACATCACAGTAGACTTGCAGTCCGAATCTCATCTAACCTGAACTATCAGAGTGTGTTTTGTTCACCAAGAAGCTTTGATGACGAAGATGAAAGACAAACTATAAAAAGAGGTAATTGATGCAGTTGTAGAAGTTAAGACAGTTACTACAAACAAGCCTTCATTATTTTATAAGACAAATGGAAACTTGACACCCTCAGTTATTTCTCCTCAAAGTTGCTTGGCTCTCTCATAGCACTTATGCATCTTTTTTCAGCTCAAAAAATGTTATTCAGGAGTTTTCATGGTCACAGGCTAAGCACTTGCTGAATACCTCACTGACCAGTACTGGGTTTGCACTGAATGTTTCTCTCTAGCAGCCATGTTTCAGGGGTGCAGGTTTAAGCTGTGTTGGTCTAAGGACATAGGCAGACAAAGTTCTCTGGGTAAACGCAATATCTTTTATTAGACCAACTCAAATATTTTGAAAATTTCTCCTTAGCAAGCTTTTGGCCACAAACACCCTTCATCAGGCTGACAAAGCATCTGCAGATGGTCTGTGCTCTTCCTGGATGGAGTGGTAAGTAGTCAGAGGTCAGTACATATGCAAGAAAGCCAAATGATGCAGCCAGGAGTAGTCTGAACCATATCATGAGTGACTACAGGGCTCTGGGGGCCAGGCTTAAGAAGACAGGGGCACAGGTGGTCTTCTTGTTGATCTTCCTGGTCAGTGGTTGTGGTCAGCATCACAACACCTGCATCAAAGAAGTCACCCTGCAGCTCCAGAGCTGGTGTCATTGTGAGGGTTTTGGCTTCTTTGAACATGATCCACACTTCCGTGAAAGGGGCATCCTGGGACATGATGGTCTTCATCTCTCTTCGAAAAGGTAAGGGTCTGTTCTCTTACAGGTTGGCTGATCTCCTAAGCAGGGCTTTAAACTAGGTTTGTCAGAGGACAGGGATGCAGACGACAGAGAACCCAGCATCAATAAGCCACGCACTACAACAGCCCACATAAGTACTAAGGGGCCCAATGGGCATCAGAACAGGGAGGTACCAAGGACACCCAGCAGGGGGCTCAAGTGTCTCTATACTAATGCCTGGAGCATGGGGAACAAGCAAGAAGAACTCGCACTCCTGCTTGCAAACAAAAATTTCAACTTAGTTGGGCTAACTAAAACTTGGTGGGACACTACCCACAACTGGGCAGTAAGAATTGAGGACTATAGGCTATACAGACAAGAGAGTAGGAAGAAAAGAGCAACACCACCCCACCGGCTATGTCAAGGAGCAATATACATCTTCCATAATCAAAATGGGACCAGAAGAGGGGCAAATTGAAATACTGTGGGTCAGAATGCAAAGGGGTCAGGAGGAAAGGGACTTGGTAGTGGGAGTCTATTACAGGCCACCACATCAAGAGGTGGAGTTGGACCTGGAATTCTCCAGACAGCTCTCAGAGGATGAAAAGTCAAGGGACAAGGTTGTCATGGGTAACCTAAACTACCCTGACATCTGCTGGGAAGAGAAGTCAGCTAGATCCAACCATTCACATAGGTGAAGGTCCTGTATGCAGGTTAAGAACCTAACGCAGGAAGTATACCAGTCCCACTAGGGGAAATGCCTTACTGGACTTGGTACTGGCTACAGGGGGAGGACCTGGTGGGGGGGGATATACTGATGCAAGGTAACCTAGGGAACAGTGACCACAGTGATTTGACTGAATTCACCATCCGGTGTAAGGTGGGAAAGATAACCAGTAGAGCAGAAGTGCTAGACTTCAGAAAGGCTAACT
Source organism: Crocodylus porosus (assembly GCF_001723895.1). Classification (NCBI taxonomy): domain Eukaryota; kingdom Metazoa; phylum Chordata; order Crocodylia; family Crocodylidae; genus Crocodylus; species Crocodylus porosus. Next base: position 80,391,344 of record NW_017728948.1, read on the forward strand.
ACAGTGTGCTCAGGAGATTAGTTAGTGAGGCACTGAAGAACAGGAGCATTAGTGAGATGGGAGTCTAGGAATGATGGTTGTTCCTAAAGGAAGCAATCCTACAGGTGAAGAAGGAGACAATCCCACTGCACAGGAAAGAGGAAAAAAGGACCAAGAAACCCTCTTGGCTGAACAGGGAAATCCAGGAAAGCCAAGGGGCAAAAAGAGGCTGTGGAAGCAGGGGGTAGCTACCAAGGTGGAGTATACCTATTTGGCCCACACTTGCAGGGAGGCAGTCATAAAGGCCAAAGCAGAAAAGGAACTTAGGCTGGCAACAAAAATTGAAGACAACAAAAAGTCCTTCTTCCAGTATACAGGGAGTAAAAAGAAGGTGCAAGATAGCACAGAACCCCTACAGGATAAACTAGGGCAATTAGTGACAGATAGGAGAGACAAGGCTGAGCTCTTCAATGAGTTTTTTGTCTCTGTATTCCTGAACATGGATCAGGCCATATGTCCCAACTGGATCACAGACAGGCACAAAAGGGAAAGTCAGGCCACCAACTGTTAACACTCACTTAGGGACACTTGGAGGGACTGGAGAAGGGCCAATGTGGTCCCTATTTTCAAGACGGGGAGGAAGGAGGATCTGGGTAACTACAGGCCAGTTAGTCTCACCTCTATCCTCAGAAAAACTTTTGAAAAAATTAAGGACCACATTTCTGGGAGACCAGTGGGAAAAACAATGCTGAAGGGCAGCCAGCACAGATTCATAGCGGATAGATCCTGCCTGCCTAAACTTGTTTCTTTTTATGACAAGGTCACAAAATGTTTAGATGCAGGGAATGAGGTAGATGTCATCTACTTTGATTTCAGAAAGACTCTGATACGGTATCTCATCCTATTTTCACACATAAACTGAGTGGCTGTGACACATATGATTACATGGTCAGGTGGGTGGCAAATTTGTTTAGGGGTCACACCCAGAGTGGTGGTGGATAGATCAGTATTGACCCGGAAAGATGTGGGCAGTCGAGTCCCAAAGGGCTTAGTCCTTGGACCTGTGCTGTTCAATGTCTTCATCAGTGACTTGGATGAGGGCGCGGAAAGCACTCTGTCCATATTAGTAGATTATGCCAAATTAGGGGGTAAAGTTAACACACTAGAGGGTAGGGAACAAATCCAGGCAGATCTGGACAGGTTGGAAAGCTGGGCGGAACAGAAGAGGAGGCAGTTCAACAAAGACAAGTACAAGGTGTTGCACCTAGGGAGAAGGAATCACCAGCATGCTTACAGGCTAGGGGAGGACCTTCTCAGCAGCACAGCAGCAGAAAGGGATCTCAGGAGCCATTGTTGACACCACAATGAATGAGTTAATGTCACGAAGCGATCAGTAAAGCTAACCGCACTTTATCACACATTAGCAGGTGCATGACAAACAGGTCCACAGAGGTGATACTTCCCCTCTATGAGGCATTAATAAAGTCACAGTTGGAGTACTGCATCCAGTTTTGGGCGCCACACTTCAAAAGAGATGTGGACAACCTCAAGAGAGTTCGGAGAAGGGCCACTCGTACGGTTAGGGACCTGCAGGCAAAGCCCTACGAGGACAGACTGAGGGACCTGGATCTCTTCAGCCTTCTCTTGCAGTGATCTTGTGGCCACCTCCAAATTCAATTAGCCAGGGTGGGCAGCAAGGAATAGGAGATGCTCTGTTTACCAGGGCACCCGACTTGGAGTAACTAGGAACAATGGCCACAAACTGACAAAGAGCAGATTTAAGTTAGACATGAGGAAGAACCTGTTTACAGTAAAAGTTGCCAGAATCTGGAATGGGCTTCTAAGCGAGGTAGTACTCTCCCCTACCTTGGAGGTTGTCCTAGGGGCACAACAGGGGAGCTAGAGACCCTCCCCACAGGGGACCCCGGGACAGGGGCTACACATCCCAGGAGAAAAAAACCCGGAAATCAAAAAGTACTTACCTGCCACAAGATGCCAGACATAGGAGGAACAAAGAGCGAAGCCCACACGGCTCATTAGCAGCAATTATCTACAGCTGGAACCAGCGGGTGATGTCAGGAGTGATCACCAAAAAGAGCGGGTGAGGCAAAAGGAAAGCTGACAGAGAAAGGAGGACAGCAGGCAAGACAGTGGAGGCTCCCTATGCCAGCGACAGGCAGCGCTGGTGTGGAAAGGTGGATATCGCTTGGGGAGGGGCATCCCAAGTGGCAGCAATTAAAGTACAACCCCATGCTGGTCATGGGCAGCGTCAGCGTCCAAGGGAAGACCTCACTCCTGAAGGAGCAATAGGAGCCCCAGAGACAGTGGACTTTCCACTCCGGGTTTCCACAGATACAAAGCAGAGGAGAAAGGCTAACCCAGGGAGGAACAGAAAATACCCTCAGTGAAGGGAGAGAGCAGAGCAGCACCGGGGTACACCTCCTGGCTCAGGTTCTAGGGCAGAGAGGGGCAAGGAGCAGGTTAGCCTGATCTCTCCTCTTCTACCTCCTCTTCTCAGCCAGACTGGATGACCTGCTCCACAGGGCTGTAAACTAAGCCTGCTAGGGGACAGGGGACTACTGCCACTGCTGGCTCGTTGAGCAACCCCTGCAAAGCCAGCAGGCCAAACACACACACACAACTACAATACTCTATCTGTACTACTTGAAGAAAAAAAAACTCATGTCTCAAAAACTTTAAAGATAGTGTTTTCTTTCCCACATTTACATTCCAAAATAATCTGAATTTCAGTTTTTTCATTCAGATTATCAACTAAGGAACACATGGTTAGGAGCACTAGTGGTTCTTAAAAACTCAGTCTTAGATTCATGTGAAAAAATTACCTTTTTAAAGTAATTACAGTTTCTGGCATTCATAGTTGTGAAAAGTTAAAAAAAATTGATGTTAACGTGGCCTAAAGTTTTAAAAAAGCAAAATTGAAAGAGCAAAATTTACTGTGGTTTTTTAGGTTATATAAATCTCATTATTTGGAAAAGGGAACCTGAACAATTATTTTTATTTATTTATTTATTTTAATTACTAGGGTGGGAGAATTCTAAGGCTCAAAAGGGCTCTCCTTCCTACACTCAGTGTTCCGTTCTCTTCAAACTTGAGAACAAAGGAATGTAAGAACAATGAGTAGGGCTTGGATTTTAACTAGATCTATCAAAGTAGGTCCACAGACCCCTGTGACCATTAGAGTAAATAAGGTCCAAAAGACATTCCACTGCAGGAGAAAAGCTACAGGACTCAAATGAGACACAGAGTCCTGGTGAACATATAAAAATGCATTGCACATAATTGTTCTGTCAATATCAGGTTGAAGTAAAAGCATTCATCTTCTCTGTTTCAAGGTCAGATCTCTCACATAACTGTTTCTAGTATGGAGAATCAATAGTTCTATCATTCAAACAATACATTAAAACAAAAAAACACTAAAAAAGACATTAGTTCTTCCACAGCTGCCACATAGCAACATAGGACTATTCCTCTGAATACAGAATTCATAGCCTTAATCCATCCAGTTTAAACAACAGAAATGACTTCCTACTCCTATTCCAGTTTAACAACTTTTGGGTGTTAAACTGTATACATACATCGAGTCTAAATTTTAATTTGTTTAAAGTCATCCCATTACCTATAGTTATCCTATTTAAGCCATTCTAAAACAAACATTTCTATCTCCATCTAGATACTTGCACCTTGATCCTGAAACAATGTAATTTAAAACTGACCAGCCCAAGGAAGTGTCCTTTTCATCAGAAATGTGTAAAGGGTGGGTGGATATAACATGTGTCCTCCTTCACTCCAGGTCCAAACTGACAAAAAAAAAAAAAAAAAAAAACAAAGACCATTAGCCACTTTTCCTCTCTCTCTAAAAGATATCTACTGGCAACTCTAGGCACTATATAAATCTCAAATCTGTCCCACAAACCACCAGCCCCTCTTTTTAAAATACTGGTGTTTACAAAAATAAACATCTTTTTGGTACTAAGATGCCCAAGTAATCTCACATGCACAATATAAATATTCAGATGACAGCTTCTTATTTAGCTCTTTTGAATTTTAGATGTTTAATACTGGAAAATCAGACATGACTAGGGGCCTACCTAATTTGCAGGGACTGTCCGATTTTGCAGGCAGAACATGAGCCTGGACAGCCTTTTTGCAGAAGAAGTGTAGCAGCCCCCTTCCCCACACTTTCAACTGGCCAAGGGGCCCTGGTGGTCCTGCCCTTCGCCTCCAATTCACCATGAGGACTGTCCCCCATGCAGCCCCATCGCTTGCCAATGATTGGTGGAGAGGGGCGGGGCCATATGACAGGCAGCCCTTGAACTTGCGAATTCAGTAGGTCCCTAAACATGACTCACTGTCAGAAATGATCTTACATTTTTGGTTTTAAGAGTGAGTGCTGCCACCCTGGCAGAATTAGTTATTATCATGACATTCAAGTTTAATCTACTATCAAGAATTATGCCACAACCCACTAGCTTAAGTAACTCAAATTCAGCACTGTGAACGCTGCAGGTTTCTGAACATGCATATGCTTTTGCTTTAAAGTTCATGTACATCAGATAAAGAGCTTTAGCCCCACTCTTTACCTCTGGAGACAGAAGTGACTAGAGGATCCAAGAAAGAAGAGATTCAAATTAATTGGCCATGCCTTCAAGCCCTCATTGCATAGCAATAAGCTGCAAATTTAGACAGTGCTGCACACCAGAAATGCAAAGCCTTCTACATGAACTCACCAAAACCTAATCCAACCTTCACAGTGAAGCTGGATTGATTTCAATACGAAAAAGCCATCAGAAACGTCAAATAAATATGCATAAATGACCTTTGTATATTTCTGTTCATCCATCCTCTCTCCAGAACGTCACTTTGGTTTCTGTCTCTTCGCTTCAATCTCCGAAAGCTGCTCTACTTGGGGTTCAATTACTTCAAGTACTCCCCATTCCCTCCTGCACCCTGAAACAGCTCACCACAAAACACCAAACTGAAGCTTATACAAAATATCCAATGGGGTGATTTATCAAGGAGTGATGTTGTTACTTTGAATGTCTTAGAAATTAAGGGAGAAAGTTCCTGAAAACAAAGTGGACAAATCCAATGTACTACACAGATACTGGCCTATTCTGTTATCTTTTAAATATCTGAATAAAATTGGGAAAGTCAAAATTAAGCACTCACGGAATTCATATCATCATAAATAGCTGAGAATCAAGTTTTTCAAGCCATTTATAAAGTAAGTTATAAACAGGGAATGAGTCTCAGAACAGCAGAAACTTCCTATGCCTAAAGGGTGATTACACTCAAAAGCTTGCTAAGAGCTTTTTTCCAACTACTCAGGTGATCTAATAAATCACATCTACACAAAGAACCTTGGCTGGTTATCACAGAACATTCATCCACTTTACATTCATGGCTTTTTAACAACAGCAAAGATTTGCAGGCATGCAAATCTAAAAAAAATTTTAAAAAACACTGCGATAGTTAAGCGCACCTGTTTAATACATTTCCATCTTCCTATATTTGTTTTAATGTCTACCCCTCCAAAAATTGCTTCTTGTTTGTATATGTCTTGCATTCTTCATTGATTCTAAGTATAGTCATTTACTACTAGCTCCAAAAGTCATACTAGGAGTTAGCAGAATGCACTACAGTAAAAGCTGCATAACAGTTTTTCTTCCAACTCCTTTACAAGCTAATGAGAGCATGATGAGAGCAGATGCCTTTCCCAGGGCAGTATGAAAGTAGAGTCAGAGTCATCCACAATTGTAGCTTTTCAGTTTCTACTATTAAAAAAATTTCCAACACTAAGAGCAAACAAATTTCCAAGTGTCAAAATACATACTATCTTCCTAAATCTACAGATAGGCTGTTCTAGCGCCATTGCTGTTGCTCAAAGTTTTGTTAAGCAGGTGCAGAAAAGAGAAGCCAAAACAATTCACTACCATCATTATCTCCATAGACCTCAGCATAACAGTTAAGAATCAGGCCTGTGCAAAGCAGCAAGTATTTGCTTTGGATTTGGTCAATTCAGAGGCACAGTGATTTGATTCGGCAATTCAAATTACTGTCTCGATGCAATTCAGCCGATTCAGATCCAGAGATCTGGCCATAGACTATACAGGTAGCAGTCCTTCACGACGCTGGACACAGCTGCCTTCAGCTGGTAAGTCTGTTGTGGTGGGCAGAAGCAGGAGGGAAGGGGCATAGGGGAGGCCAGATCAACATCCCCACAGTAAGGGAGGGATTGGGGCTGGAGTTGGGACAAGCTGCCCAATGTGGGGGGGAGGGGTTTGCAGTGTGCAGGACTCAGGGAGGGAGGCTCCCACCACTGCACACAGCTGGTCTGAGAGCTGCTCTTCCAATGGCTCCTCCAATGGCTCTCACTGACAGTCCAGGAGGGTATGGGAGCGGGCATGTGCCTCCAGATCTGCGTGGGGTGGGCTGCGCTCCGGACGGGCAGAGGAAGGCTCTGGGAGCAGGGACTATGCCCTCCCGCTGCTTGCCCAGCTGGGGCAGGGAGGCGTAGGACAGACAAGCAGAGTGCAGAGGCAGAAGCCACTCCAGCCTCCCCGCGCTTCCTGGACAAGCCATGGCTTTGCCCCACACCCTGCCCCAGCTCAGTGAGCAGCAGTAGGGCACGGAAGCAGGCAGGCAGGGCCGGCAGCAGAAACGACGGGGAATTTTAGGGTAGCTGCAGCCCTGCCATAGCCCCTGCTCTACTGCACTCTATGGGGTGCGTAGAACCAGGGCTATGTCCTGTGCTGCAGCTGAGGCTAGCTGCCTGGAGCACAGCCCAGCCTGCCCTGCACCGCTCGGG
>NW_017728948.1:80398251-80430963 GCF_001723895.1 Crocodylus porosus
CATCCACTCCCATGACATTCCAGACCGTCAGCAAGAGCCACTAGAGGAGCCACTATAAGAGCAGCTCCCAGACCAGCAGTATGCAGTGGCAGGAGCCCCCCTCCCAGAGTCCTGCGCCCTCCCACCCTGGCTGGGCAACTTGTCCCAGACCCAAATCTCAACACCCCACAGCAAGGGATATCTGTCCCTCTACCCCACACCCCTTCCCTCCATCCTCCACCTACCACAACAGACTTACCAGCTGGAGATAGCTGTGCCCAGCACCGTCAAGGACTAGTCTGTGGCCAAATCTCTCTGAATCGATTCAGAGGCTTCCAAATCAATTTGGACCTTTTAACGGATCTTCTGATTTGATTTGGATTCAGAGATTCGGCCACAAAATCGGGCTGAATCTCCTCCAAATCAAATTGGCTACTAAAGCTTCACACACCCCTATCAAAACCCAAGTCACTTTCATAGCCTTTAGAGAAAGACACAAGCAGTAGTAGGGATCAGAGTTATCGATGTGAAAAACTCTCAACACATCAAAGGCTGAAGGCAAGACAGAACAGCCTCCTAACACACAAAATGATCTGAGGTGAAGCTAGGAAGGGGAGAGAATGAAAAGTCTCTCCGATTCTTCCCAGTAGCTGCTGGACAAGGAGGAATTTCACATTCTTGAAGAGCTGCATACTAGCCAAAAGAAAATATAAAAACAGAGCCCTTCAACAGGTATAAAGGCATTCCTCTGATAAAAACACCAACAATGGAGACTGATAGGAGTTCGGCTTCTCAGCATGCTGCCATCTGCAGGCCTCACTACAACGTCCACCTTAAAAAAAAAAATCTTTCCTCTCAGCTATTAAGTAAAAGCATCCCAAACTTTTTAAGCTCTATTTCAAGTGAATAAAACAGGGAGTTTCGTCCAAAGTGAATGCATTTGTTCTGATTATAGCAAATCCCATGAGAAAGTAAAGGGGAAGATATAAATTTGGTCTGAGGAAATCCTTTCACCTATCTTTGAAGAGCAAAGACCTACAATTTTCTGATCTTCCTACAGGCAAACATTTAAATACAGTAAAGAACTCCATATGCACCCAAGTAAACAACACCAGTCCTCTGCATCATGGTGTACATGTAAGAGGTCTAGTCAGATGCCTGATAAATCCACTTCTAGGGACCATCACACCAAGACCTTCGAAGCATACACCTAGGTAAGAGTATGGAAGAGCGGCAGCTACCCAAGACATACCATCCCCCCTTTAAACCACTGAGACAGAATCTGAAACCCAGACCAAGCCCAGACATGCAGTGCCTTGATGGTTGTAGCTTCTGCTAGAAAACAACAGATGAGAACAGCTGCTGACTGCCTAATACCTCAGGGTATATTTCCATCAGGGTGATATCCCTTAGCCTTACTCTAACCAAGAACTAGCCATAAGGCAGTGGGGACTAGGGGTTTTGAAGTGCCCTATATTTAGCTTACTCTAGAGATTGCAACACTGTGTTATTTTACAAGAACTACCCCACCACAAGTAGCGCCACCATGTTGCCCCAAGGCCCTCCAATCAGATGCAATTTCCAGTCATTACAATCTGATTTACTAGACATTTACTTAATCCTTTAATTTTCTTGGTGATGTTTAAATGATGTACAATAAGACAACAGGTTTCAAATAAAGCATTTAAGAGGCAAGAAATTCCACTTATTCAGCTTAATCAGTCAACTCTGTTCAGCCATGCTGAATTTTTAGATACCACGTTATATTTATCTTTTTCACTTATGCATCAAATTCATGCTGATGGTTCAAGTTTAATGATATATAACATTTGCAAAATGGCCAAGTTACCTTTGCTGGAACCACCTTAACTCTGAGCCTTTTTTATAATAAAATGTTCATCTTTTACCAGTTTTAGTGCACTTAAACACATTTAAGTCAAATTAGTTGACTATTTTAGTCATATCTACAAAATCTACCTGAACGCTAATATTATTCAGTAAACATTATTTCACAGATGTTAGCTCTTTACTGCAAGCCCAGACTGCCAATGAAACTTACAAATATTATTATTTTCTATACATTATCAAGTGATCTTTTAATTAAAGATTGAGTGTATTTAGGTTATCTTCACTGTTGAACAGATAAAGCAGTTCAAACCTATATAAAGTCCAATAAACTGCAACATCGATTAGGAACAGGGGGATAACCCCTATGTGAAAACTATTTCCAAACAAAACCATGTACATTGTTAACAATACTGATATTCTCAGAATCATTGTCACAAGTACCTGCAGCCTGTTTTTCAAGTCTCAGAGATAACTATATTTCTCCCCCCCAAAAAACAAACAAATCTGCCAACATCAGCACCTCCCCATCCCTGCCCCAGCATGCCAGGACTGTTTCCCAGCAGCCTGGAGCCATCCCTTCCCACTACAGCACATAGGGATTGGGTCCTGGGGGCATGGCACTGACTCTACCAAGCACTCCATACTGGGATTGGTTGGTGGATTCAGCACACAGGATCTAAGCCTCCTCCTGAATGTTTGGTGGGGGGGGACCAGTGTCACAACTTCCCTGCCACCATATTTCTGGACCCACAGGGAGCACCATGGCCAGATGATGTGGGGTTGCAGACTAGAACCAGCCTGCAGGACAGGTGTTGAGCATGCGTGCAGTAGACAATCCCAACATTAACAGGAATGTCAGGAAGAGCAACACTTTCCATGCTGTAGGAATTTAAACATTCATGAAAAATAAGTGTATTGTTACATCACACAAATTTAAAGTGTAGCCTTAAAAATGCATCAGTATCACATCTTGCAATCTTATCCTACCTTAAAACTAAACATGTTACAAACTGGCCAAAATAAAGGTCCAAAACTTCCAATAAAACATAAGCAGTCACAGGAAGTGATAGATGTTATCACGATACCAGGTGCTCTCAGTACCACTAGTTACACCATGACAAAGTTTATTTAATTTTCACGTATGCAATTAGAAAGACTTCAATTGCTGATGGTAAGATGCCATACTGAACCCCTGACTACTACTAGTTACCAAAAAAGCATAACGCTTTCCAGAATAATATAGCTGTAACCCAAATGTCCTGGACTAAATCCAACTTAGTTAACTATCTAGCCAAACAGAGATGAAAGAAGAGACAATATTAATTTTCAAAATTCAAATGAATAGTATATCCATTGCTGTGTCATTTAAAATTAACTAAAATAGCTGTAAATAGCCATTTCGTAAATTTAGTTTTACGAATATATGAAAATTAAATAATCTGAACATGTGCAACTACAGAAGAAACAGCCTTCATAAATACTAAAAAGAGGAGGAGGAAAAACCTATGGAATAGAAATCATTCCTATTAACATGGAAAAGTTATTTTAGCCAGAAATTTATTTTCCTGTAGAGAAAAAAAAAAGGTTCAAAAGCATTGTCTTTAACCTGCCAAAAGCATCTCACCTTTTAGAAGTGGTTACTGTTGTAACATAGCAAATTGTCAACATGCAGTTTTTCAGTTAAGCATCTGTACAGCAAATGCAATAATGAAATACTTTAGTAAATTATAACTAAGACACTGAACTTGTCATGGTAAATCATTTAAAAAAAAAAGCATCTGTGCCTGATTATAGAAAGAGGCAAGAGTCACATGCTTACAGAAAGAGTTGCCAAGAGTCACAGATCCATATTTAAACAGAATGCCCTTTATTTTGCAATCAAAATTTAAATTAAAATAATTTAAAAACTGCTACCCACTACCATCAGGTTCACTCCAACAACTGCCAGTAGTACTGACTGTTCTTTTCTTATTAGCTGCTCTGCAGAAACGGAAGTGAATGCCATAACACTTTACCCCCCAAAATTTAGCAGAACAAATGCCTCCCCCAAAAAAGCCACTCCACCACCAATAAAAAAAAAAGTTAGTGTTAATACTCTTGTCACTTGCTTCTAATACATTAGATATAGGCAATCCCAAAAGTTCTTTTCATCTAGCAACACTTACCAATCTACTAAATCATTAAGGTATAGTAAACACCAAAAAAGTAACATTAATTTATATTATTGTTTAAGTCTTCATAAACTAGCCTGCACTGTTTGGAAAAAAAACCAGAAATATTTCCAAGACTTGTTAGGTTACTCATCAAAACCAAGTTATTAAGTATGTTAGTGTAATGCTCAAGGTCCTAATAAACGATTCCAGAGGCTTCAAAATTTTTTTCCTGTTATTAAAGAGGCCGAACTATTCAGTTCTTTGCCCTTTATGAAAATTGGGGGTCAAAAGGTGATTTTAAGTGTGCCAATTACTAGTCCCATTTAGAATTTGTGGAGGTTACTCAGCAAGCCAAAGAAACACCCAAGACATAATATGTTGAGAAATGAGACAAGTGTTTCCTTGACTACATTCCATCTCTACTGAAGAGTTAGGACCCTGAGGACATCAAAAACCTGCCTCTGATAGACATTGAAATGGGTGCTATTTTTCCAATTGATGGACATGCTTGTTTCTTCAGGGCTGCAGAACAGGCCCAATACCTCAAGAACTACTGGCCAGGAAACAACCAGAAGAAAACAGAACAATCTGAAACAATGACTGAAATGCTGAAATTCTTTTTGCCAATTTTAAGAATTCTTATTTTGTTCATCTGAACTGGGAAACACTCTTACTGAAATATTGTCAATGTTAACAATGGTGCATATGATTTGAGAGCCAGTATTGCTTTTTGCTCAACATGACACTACTCCGAGTTCAAAGGACTTCAATTATGCCACTACTCCCAACAAAGGCTCAGGGCAGCTTACAGGAAGAGAACAAAATAGCTTATCAAACAAGACAATGCACAAAACTTACAAAAGCAAATAAAGTATTAAAACACAATACAAAATAAACCACCACTAAACAATATTCTGACTTAGCCTGGCTTGCTAAATGCCTACATTAACAGGAAGGTCTTACAGCACTTCCAGCTGTTGCCTAGGCTCAGACTCCAGTGGACTGCAAGGAGGAAGGGGTTCCGGAGCTGAGAAGTCACTGCCAAAAACAACCTCCCAAGCAGTTTCACAAAGCAAATCTGGCACGCTGATACTTGCAGAAGGATGATCTTGACTGACCTTAAAGATCACAATGGGGTGCAAGACAGACAGCAGCCCGTTAAGCACATTTGGCCCAGACTGTTTAGGGCCTTATAAGTCAAAACTAGCATCTTAAATTGCACCCAGAAAACTACTAGAAGCCACACTTGATAAATCACATAACCACAGTTCTTGGAGGACAGACTCTGGAGGACTGGAGTAATGCACTCCTGGTGACCAAGCCCCATTAGAAGGCGTGTCATCATGTTCTGCACCAACTGCAGCCTTCAAGAGTAGCCCCATGTAAAATGAACTGCAGTAGTCCAGCCTCCAGGTTATGAAAACACAGATAATAGTTCAGATTCACATCTGAAAGAGGGTCACACCCTTCTTGCCACATGGATCTGATAAGAACAGTGCTCCTAGCCACCGCTACCACCTGAAGATCCACATGCAGCAGAGAATCCAGGAATGCCCCAAGGCTGCAAACTTGAGTGACAAAGGGAGGCTGAACCCAATCAATGGTGGGTATCCCAACCCCATGGTGCTGGGAAAGGACTGACAGTGGGACGACTAAGAGGAAAGAAAGACAGCATATTGACGGCACCTCACTCCAGATCTCTCCGGAATCTCACTTAGGTGACTTACACACAAGTATAAGCAGGAGGGGTGGTCAGATTGAACTTTTCTTGTGGGGTCTGCAAGGGGTCCAAGGAGACAGATGGGCACTGATTCATCACCATCCTCTGGAATGTCTCTTGCAGGAAAAAGTAAAACCAATTAGGACTGGTCCAGTGAAAACCAACCAAGTTGCATAAGGACTTGATTGGCACCTTGTGGTAAACTATATCAAAGACTGCTGCAAGATCTATTGAGATTAGCAGAGCACAATTTTCCCTGTCAGTTTCTAAGTATCTTTCTATGCAGACAGGTGAACTTGGACATCATTTGGAGAAGAAAATGCAGCAATCATAACACTATTTCAGAAATGCTATACTCCAAATTAGAGACTTGCAGAAGACTCTCACTGCAGAATGCAATATGGCCTTATCTGCCATAACAAAGATTTGGTTCTTTGGCTTTCCTAGACCAACAGATCTTTAGAATATATGCCTAATATTAACAGCTGCAAGACTGAAAATAAAGACAGTTACACAGAGATGTATTAATACCCATTTGATTTTAGTTTTAGTGGAATAATCATGTGTGACCCACTGTATTATTTTGAAGCCTCCCCCAGAAGATAGAGTTGTGACCACAGGAGATGTAAATACCTTTTGGCAGTATCCTGCTTAGGCAGGCAAAATCTATGCACCCACTAGAAAAAGTGAACTTAATTCATACAGTATTTATGCCATCATTCTGGATGGTTGCTTCCTCTACTTAGTGCATATATTGCCTCCGCATATGGAGAAGATGAAATAAGAAAAAGATACCTGTAAACTGAAGCCTGAACTAAAAGCACTACTGAAAGGTTTTATTATTTTTAACCATTAAAAGATTATTTTAGACCTTAATTACATGCATTAACAGTTCTAAAGGCTCATGCACAAAAGTGAAAAAATACCTATCAAACACTTCCACATGTGCCCAACTTAACTTTCATTGTAAGCATAAACAAAATGCCCACATCTCCAGAAAACAAACACATAAGAGAATGAATACAAGATAACCAAATGCACAGCATGCCTTTTTATGCTTCCTTGCACTTTTTCCTGAAGTACAATAAAGAGGATGAACAGATAAATATGCCTGATGTTCCACAACACACATGCCCCGCTACCAAACATCATTCCTGGCACTCTGCTGCTTTTAGCAGACCCATGACAACACATCCGACATTCCTCACCATGGCTAAAAGCTTTCTAAAAACTGAGAATGCCGCTCTTACTCTTGCTGCTGCGATATACAAGATCTCGCAAAACCTGACAATGACCAAACAAAACCTGGAACCAGCTCAAGTCCAACCATGATGCGCAAATCCACATACAAGCAGCAGGGGGAAGGGAGGCTGCTCCAGGGAACATTTAAACTTTGTGGTACAAAAGAAAGTTGGGGCGTTTTCCCCACCCCCCTTCATTCTTCACACTGGTGCATTTCCCCTTCTTCCAGCCAACCCCAACACAGGCATAAAAAGCCTGTAAAACCACAAGCAGGGAAGATCCATGCCTGTGCCTACAGCAGCCAGGCTTTCTGCCCCTGTGCAGGTCTATTTGTCCCTGCCAGCACCAGCCAAAAAGGCCAGCCCAGCCTCTGCACAGGTGCAGACAGCCCCCTAACCCATACCCACTGCTCCCTTCTCGAATTCAAAGGAAGGGAGGAGATCCCTCCTTGTCTTTTCCCCTACAACAACCAATCTTGGTGCCCCTGTGCAGATCTACCTACACCCACCAGCACCAGCCAAAAGGACCAACCCAGCCTCCGGACTGGGGTGAGCTACATACAGAGCCCCCTAACCTTTACCCCACGGCCCCCTTCTCCTCCAATAAGTGGGTGGCGGGGAAGATCCCTCCTTGTCCTTTCCCCAGGGGCCCGCCAAGCCTGCCCCAGCCAGCACCTCATGGCCCCACAGCTTAGAGCTACGTCTAACCTACTCCACTTAAAGGCCGATTCCCCCGGGCGGGCGCCGCGCAGGCAGCAGCGGGTGGGTGGATGAAATCCCTACGGGGACAGGCAGGCCGCGGCACTGTCACGGCTCCCGGTTCCCGGCTCCCATCTCGGGAAGGCTCCATTCTTCCCCACCCCCACAGGCTGCGTGTGGCCGGGGCCGGGGCCGGGGCCTGGGCGGCGGCCACTCACCACGGCGGGGTGACTCCGTGCGGGCAGGCCTCGCGCTCCGCTTCCAGTCACCGGGAGCGAGCGGCCCCATCAAGGCCGCGGCCGGGCAGCGGGGTACAGCCGAACCAGCCGCTCACCGCACCCGCTGCTGCTGTTGGTAGCCATTTTAATCCTCCTTCTTCGGCTGCCGCCGCTCCAGCTCTTCCCGAACCCCCTCCCTCCCAGTCCGGCCGCGCTCCGCCCCGCCGCCGCCGCCTTCCCGCGGGAATGCGGCACTCGCCCGCGCCCGGCAGGAAGGGCCGTTGCCCTGACACTGGGGAGCCCCCAGCGGCATCCTGCCCCAAAGGGGCTGGCGAGGTGCTGTTTTCTTCCAGGGTAAGCACAGGGGGCCTGTTTGAGCCTGGGGTGAAGCGACGCCCCCCTAAATCATAGACAATTCGGGTTGGAAGGCGGGGTTCAAATTACACTTTGATTCTCGGGGGGGGTTAACATCCAAGTTAAACTTTCATTGATTAGCAAGTCCACCTAAGTAATCCCTCCCCCAGGTTAGACAAAGTTAAACTAACTCAGATAGTTGGAACAGTTCTTCTCCACAAGATTTTAGGCACAAACACTCTTCAGGTTATCTTACAGGGGGGCTCTGGTCTCTTATGCCCCCCCCCCCAGCTTCCTTGTAATTCAGACCCTGTTGAAAAGGACCTCATCTACCCCAGTGGTTTCTCAACCTGTGGGTCACAAAAATGTATGTGTGTGGCAGATAATGTTTAAAAAATGGATTCTCCTTTAAAGGAGAAAACTGTGGGAAACTGGCTTTTCTCTCACAGGGTGGCAGAGTCCAGCCTGCAAGGGGCTGCTTGGGCCCCACCCTGCACACATCCATCCTACAACCTGCCCACATGGCTTCCACCTGCCACACAATCATTGGGCCTTGCTGAATAGGTTCTGGACAGGGCAATGCTTGTGTGCAGCGAACCTCCACCATTGTGCTCTTTGAGACTATGCAGACCAGAGCTGTGACAAAACACATTGCATATTACCGATGGCGTATTATCAATGATTGCTCACTGACTAAGTTCAGTGGCAAACTACAGGAACTGCACAGGGCCGCTGAGAATGCTATTGCATGGCTTGGCAGTTACACAGGCTGACTGATCTAAGCTTTCCTTGCTGCAACTTGAAACCTATCCCTGGGGTGTCAAGTCCTGAAATGAGAACATGCTCTGAGCAGTTGCTGATTAAGGGTTAATGCCATTTCTTGCCCCTGCCACTGTAGCTTGCTGATAGAGGGCTAAGGAACAGAGGCGTGACTAGAAAACAGAACACCTGGGTTGGATCTATTTTCTGGATAAAGTGTGTGTGGGGGAAGGGCTAGGAGCTAAGCATCCTGGGATGCTGAAGACCTGCAAATTGCTTGTTTCATTTTTCTAGAGCAAACTGGAGTTACCCTAACACAAGCTGGATGGTGCAGCCCAGAGGTAGCCCTCACCTGAAGTGGTGTAACTCTGAGTTGCTTAAAAGGTACTTAGTATAAGTTAACAAGTTTTTGTTTTTTGTGCCTTTAGTATGGTCAGAGTGTGATATACCACTTCAAACTTAGACAGTTCTCTCCCTGTCCCCCAACCAAGTATTTTCCTGCTCCAGAGCACATGAAATAGATTGAATAGGTTGAAATGCTTCACAGCTGTAGAGAAACAGATAGCACCCAAATACCTACAGTGCAGTCACCACTGAGCAGATAACCTCACTATATACTTACATGAGTTCCTGGCCTTCTTCTTTAAACAAGGTTGAGCCTTGTTTCCTAGCCCATGAAAAGGGCCCTTTGCCTTTTACAGTGGTATTTTGAATTCTTGAAGACAAACACTTAAAGTTGATTGTTTTGTCTGCTCTTTTCTTTTTGAATCAGTTTTTCAAAGTTTATCCTCAGTTACTTCATTTATTGCCTTGATTATATTGACTATGAGATTTTTTTTCTGTTTATTCTGGTATAGTTCAAAGATGGTGAGAAAACTGGCTTTGGATTCAACCTATTGCACTTGATTAGCAACTTTAATTCTTAGTGAAACTGCAGTGTGTAAATGAAGATGACTATAGAAACCAATGTACAGTTAGTAATCAAATACCAAACCTAAAGTGAGATGGCATAAAGAGATAAAAAGCCCAAAGAGGAAAATTTAAAATTAGTCGGATAAAATTGTGTGTGAGGTAAAGTAAAGAAAAGCGGGAAACTTCACACAAATAGTGGAGGAAGCCTTCTTAGGATATAGCCTGGACTTAAAATATTTAACATTTTCTTTACAAAAGTATTTTCTTGTTTTTTTGTGGCAGCAAGTGCATTTTTGCTTAAAAGGCTGTTAATTTTTTTGTGACTATTGATATTCATTTATGTCATGTTCATGAATTATGCAACCAGAACAACATGTTCACCTGAAAAGTTTGTATCAGTTATAATTAAATAAAATATTAGATGCATTTGCAAATTAAGTTCCAGATTCTCCTTGATGTTGCATAGAGAAATAGTAGCATAAAAAAAAACCCTTTTCATAAGTCAGACAGAAGCTCACTTCAGTGCTCAGCCATCTGCAAGGTGCTAGGTCTGCCTACAACACCAAGACAACATTTCATTCAAATACCCTGTTTAGAAAGGAGAGTCTTCACCAGACACAGCTGAGTGCAGAAGACATGCAGCCAGTTCCATATTCCAGCAAGTCATTTGGAGGGCTGGGGAAGGGGGAAACCCTGCTCCTAAAGAGCTTCTTTTCAGTCATCCAAATAAAGTTAGCAGATCTTTGGAAATGCTCACCATAGCTGCTCACTTTTCTTATAAACAATCCTTTCTAAAAGTCAGTTTCTTGAACTCTTTGGAAGATCTGGCCCCAAGAATTCATGCTGCAATAAAGAGCACATACCGTAAGGAGCCAAGTCTTGCTTCCATGAAATGCAGAGATAAATGCAGCAAGTAGGAAAAGATCCCAGAGCACTAAAAAATGTGAGCCCAACTATGTTTCTTTTAGACCTATAGAGTGGAATCCTGCTTTTTTCTAGAAGGCATCTGCTAGAACCAGCTGTACCAGCAAGAGCAAAGTTTGGTTCAAATCATGAGAATAGGCTAGCTATTAATTTATTACATTATGGAGGATAAAATTTGCTTACTCATTTCTCACAGTACTTGAATCTGTTCTCATCCCTACGCATGAACATCAGGCACAGAAAGAAAAATGTTTCCTGCTATTGTGATTTTGCTTACTCCAAGCAATTTGAATATAATCAGTGATAACACTTCTCTTTTTTTCTGCAGCTCAGAAAACTGTTATGCCAAGACAGACTTCCACTTCCTCACTCCTCCAGTGTAAACCACTTAAATTTTGCTGGTGAACAGATCTGTTATGCAACTTCTGGTAAGTATCTAAGTTTCTTCATTCCTTGAATGTCGAAAAATAAAGAACATTTCAAATTTTCATACAGACCCAATTCTGGTCCCTCTGGGGACTCAAAACACTTCCACTCCTCTCTCCCCAATATACACTGTTGTGAATTTTGCCCTTGACCTCAAAAGAAGCCTGATGAAGCATATATGTTGTTAAGGCAATAGTGAAGCAGCACAACAATGAAAATTATTGGACAAAAAGTAGGGGTAGGCAACATCAGGAAGAGGTGTTTGTCTGTTTTTAATCAATCAAATTGACTTGTTAGAAGAAAGCAGTCCATATCCATTGCCTAAGGTGGAGCAGACACGCACAGTATAAAATTGTATAATGATGCACTTCAAACTATTGTAACATTTCTCTTCGGTTATATTCTACTTAAAAAAAAGTCTAGGTGTCCTACTATTTGCTTCTAATAGGAATGGTGGCAGCTCTCAGCACAGGCCTAGAATTAGAAAAGGAGCTTTGTGTTAAGACCAGTGGCTAGGAGCTGTATATGCATGCAGTTCATGTTACACACAACACTTAACAAATTTCTCTGTCCTCTTCCCACCCCACTTCCCCAGAAAATTAGAATTTGCAAAGTTATGATAGTGTGTTGTATAGTTTTATCAAAAGGATATCCACAATGTCAGGCACAATTTTGCCCTTTTAGGAATAGTTATTCCAGAGTATGCCAAGAGAAAACACAATTTATGCTTATTGTAATCTGAGTGCAAAAAATGTGCACTAAAATTGCAATCAAACTTTGTAACAGAAACAAGTTAATTCTGTCATTTGTGTGTTAACTGTACATAATCTTTTCACATAAGTCAATAGCAGTATGTTTTCCAGCCAGTGTTAGGGTAGAGAAATCACATATGGCAGAAACTGTTCCGTAAATCCTTTCAGCTGCGGAGTCAAACAAAACTGGGTAAGCAACAAAAACTCTTCCAAGCACAACAGCACTTGCATGAACAGTTTAGCTGCATGGAAAAATGTTGCTGCTTCTCTCTTTTATGCAGTAGGTTGTTCATAGCAATTTTATATATAGTCCATACATTCTAGTGAATTATCACAATGCCAGGCTGCAAAAACCCATATTGAGTTATAGCAATCACTTGTTTCCCTTTGTGGCAGAAAGCCACCCTGGTTTCTCCCCAAAACTCTGCCCTGTGACAATGTGATAAAATCTCTGTGCTGTGAGCATTTGAGTAGGGTGGGCTCAGCAGAGGAGACCACACCCTTACCCTGTCTCTTTAGGTAACTTGAGCTGGCTGCGTTCCTGAGGGAGGGGGCAAACCTGCTCCCTCTGCGTATGTGACTGGTACCTGGGTGAGGGGCATCTACCTGGTGGGCTGGGATCTGCCCAGTAACAGGTGATGTATTTCAAATTGGTTGGCTGACAGCTGGCCTCCACTGGACCAGGTGTATGAGGTCACAGGGGCTATATAAGTTAGGACTGGCAGGAGGCGGTCTCTTCGGCCATGTGGTGAGGCAGGAGCCATGAGGTGGGGACTCAGAGGAGCATAAACATCTGAAAGGGCCCTCTCCCCCAAAAACTCATGAACCAGAAACAGCCAGACACTAGAAAGGATCTCACCAGCCCCTGGATGAAGTGCGTGAGTAAGCTACTCGAGATCTGATAGATATCTAGCTGGCAGTAACTCAGATGCGTGATCAAAAGGCTACCACAGCCAGACTGTTTGCTCTTTAGGATTTCTAGGATATTGCTCAATCTTGTACCCTATTTTCACTCTATCCCTGTAACCAATAAAATCTTCCTTTGTGACTGGTGTGGAAGACTTATTGAGGGGTGGGTCTAAATTATGCCTAAGAGACCCCTTAGTTCTGCGGACTAAGGGAGACTTTGCTTATTGCCCCCTGACTTGAGGAAGTGCCCCAGGAGTCCTGTACTAGGTCGAGTACCCGTAGGACATTAGGCCTGTGTTACCCCAAGGACACAGGGCTGGGAGTGAGTCCATTCTTGGGGTGGTGGCGGCCACGTTACCCCCAGGCTAGCATATGTGCTCCAGGAAGGGGTCGGGCCGGACATAAGGCACCCCTAGGGAGGCATTCGGAGCCTGGCAGGTGGTCGGGCGCAGAGAGGTGGGCAGCTCAACACAGGAGCGCCCCCTACTGGCCGGCCACACCCTTAACTTCAACATGTCTCCTCTGACAGACCTCATTGGGACTAACTGCTTATCTTTCTCGGAGAACATGCTATTTAGGGTGTGGCAGAATGCCGGGCTTGCGATTCTGGCACCGCTTGGGGAGCCACGGGCTTTACAGAGCGGGCAAGCGCGCGGCTTGTGGGGCGGGATTGGAGATAGCTTTATAACTGCCTTTGAGGTTCGCGGAGCTGGCGGAAGTAGACGACTTAGAGTAAGTTGTTAGTTTTCTGTAATAAGTCTATAGGATGTCTGTTGGTTCACGGGGTTCTGAAGCAAGCCCTTGCTTTCCACCACTGGAACTAGTTCAATGATGGGTACGGCTGCCGACTCCTTAAGTCCCAGAACTGGTCGACAGCTCATTGAGATGGGATGTCAGTAGTAGAAGTTATTATGGAGTAGATATAAAGTGAAGTAAAAATTTGTTTTATTCACTCACCTGGCCTCACACCCTCTTACGAATAAGAGAGGAGGCCGGCTGGAACGAAGTTGCAGTAAATATAAGTATAGAGAGCGTAGATATGCTGTCTAAGCTACAAAGAGAGGCAGTCGAGAAGTGGAGTGCTCGACTTCAGTTACAGTATGCCGGATACAAAGGGGGTCTGTTGGCCCACAGGGTTCACTAGCAAGCCCTTGCTTTCCACCACTAGAACTAGTCCAATGATGGGTGCGGCTGCCCACTAGTTAGTCCTAGGGCTGGTCAACAGCTCATAAACGGGATGGTGGATACAAAACTGTAACACGGTGAATCATTGTTGATTGTCGGATTTTCGAGGCCTTGGTTTTCGCTGGGATATGCCCAGGCGGGGAGGCTGAGGACTGGCTGCAGGGTGATCAGGCCTGCAGGGTCGTCCAGTCGTCGTCTCTGCTACTTTCTGCCTCTATGCCTCTTTTATAGATGTTGGTTGGACTGCCTCTGTGACACTAACTTTGATATAAGCCAAGCATACAGGGATAGGATAGTTTCTTTTACACAGTAGTTACTAGATAGGTTTTCTACATAAGTTTCGTTTCTGCAGAAATGACACTTACAGATAAGAAATGAAACTTACAGAATGCGCATGTGCAGCTTAATACAACCGTAGAAAAGTACAAAGCGTTCATTTTGATTAAAAGCCAAAACTTCAAGGTTACATCAATGTGAGAGTGCCGCGTGGCAGTTATACAGAAATAAAATAAAACCTTTACATAGGGTAATTACAATACTATAATTAGAATAAAGGGATTTGCAGTTACTTTTCCCTCTTTGCAAAACATTTGTGCAAACAGGATTACATCAGTCTTTTTTTTTTTTTTTAACAAAATTTTCATGGTTTTTCCTATGTAAACACCTTTGCCTATTTTACCACCACTACGTTAGACAGTTGAAGTTTAACAGGAAACCAGTTCAACTGTCTACATTCAGGTGAAGTTCTCAATAGCTTCGGTAGGAATCAGGCCTTTCGCTTCTACTACATTAACTTACCCTGCTTCATGCAATCTGGACAGTAAAACTGGTCCAGTCTAGTTCTCATATACTAAACCAGATGTTTTTGCAAATCTAATTGCAGAAAAGTTATGCTGGAGCAGGAGGAAGAATCAGGTTTCAAAACTCCAGCAACAATTGTGGATGGTTCTCAATCGGTGACAATCTGGAATGGTTTATTTGTTATGTGTCTGCACCCTATGATGAGGAAAACTGACCCCAGCTTCTACATTAGGCTACCTAATAGCTTGTTATAAATGTTATGACCTTTTATTTGAGAAGCTTCCATGTCACTGTTTGCAAATGGCTGTTGATTGTGAGTAAGGGCAACATGTTTATTCTTTATCCAGTTATAATTGAGCCAAATCTGAAAATAATTTAACACAGGAACACAAGAGAGGCAACTAAGAGAAAACATTGACAGCCTATCAAGAGAAGTAGTCAAATCCAGTTCTGAGGCCAGACTGTCACCACTGGCAAAGCAGTAGCAGGGCCACAACAATGGGGATGCTATGGAACTGCTGGAGGAACAAAGAGAGGAAAAAAAATAAAGCCGCTTTGGATTCTCTTACACAGTTCCTGAAGGCCCAGTAATTTACTCCTATTTTCAAGGTTGCCAACCCAAGACAGTATTCATCAGCAAGAGATTTTGCCCATACTGCAGCTGGACACATGGACTTTGGCTGGGGGCAACCTTGCAGCACCGTGCCATAGCCAGGCAATGGGAAAAAGTGATCGAAATGGCTGGGTCCCAATGCCAGCCCATCTCAGACCTGAGCTTGGTCATTTTGCCCTGCTGCTGGAAAATGCCAACTCCTGATCTGTGGCATCTCTGGTGACCACTATTTAAATTTGCCATTGTTCTCATCGAGTGCCAGAACCCACCCCTCTATAATTGTTATCTCATAATACCTAATTCCTTCTTAATAAATCTCCACTAGTTGCATTCTCCTTGGAATTTAGTCTACATTAAATTAATTTATTTATTATTATTATTATATTATATTATTATAATATTATTATTATAAATTATTAATTTAATTAAATTAAATACATTAAATTAGAATTTAGTGTGCTTGTTTGTGATAGTGTTAAGTTTCAGTGTTCAAATCATAGCAATTATTTATGGTCATGTGACAGGTGTATCTTGCTACAGCCTTTCTGTTGGTGGCTCCACCTTCCTGTCTTGGGCTAACCGCCTGCTTACTCGCCTGCCATGCCTTGATCTTGATTGATTGAGTGACGTAATTAGTGGGAGGCTGCCCACTTAATATGCCCTGTGTCAGGGGGCGCTATCTGCAGCTCCATTTCCTCCCCTACACCGCAGCCCAAGCCTTGCAGATGGTACTTGACATGGTTTGCCCTATGCCTTGGCCCACTTCTTTACTTCTGGGGCTCCCCGCTGCTCCCTCTTGCCTATAGCGCCCCCTGACACAGGGCATATAAAGTGGGCAGCCTCCCACTAATTGCATTTCTAGTTGACTGTGAAGTCTTAATTCTGCCCCTTTTGCAGATACTTTATGATAATACAGTCTTAATTGTATATGATCATGTTAATTTGCCCTCAAGATCTGAACCTCATTCAGTCAGATGAGTTTACAAGGGTGCAGAATGAAGTTGGCATGTCCTCTTTTTTAAGTGCTTAACCATACATCCTAAAAATCTGCAACATATTTTCACATGCAATATTTCTTTAGAGCAGGGGTGGGCAAAATATGGCCTGTGGGCTGAATCTGGCCTGCCAGTTGATTCTATCCAGCCCGCAGGCAAGCAGCACAGGTGGTGGCTTTGGCTTCTGCCTCTGCTGGTGCTATGGGGGATGCTGGGTGGAAGCAGCCATCTGCCCACCTGCCTGGCTCTGCAGGCAGGCCCTGGGTGAGCCATGCTCCGGTCCCAGCACCCTGACTGGTTCTGGGCCAGCAGTACCCCACCTGCTTGCAGCTCAGAGTTGGCAGGAGCCACCTCAGGTGCTTTGACCATGTGGTGGGTACTCCACACATGTGCTCAGAGGCAGAGCAGCTTCCCTAGCCACCTGCTGGCAGGTGAAGCTCCAATCCCAGCCACAGCCCAAGCCTTGCCTCCCACCTTGCCCCTACAGTGCTATAAGCCAGCCCAGCCATCTGCTGCCTCCCCGCTGCATCCAGTGCAGCTCCTGTCCTATCCACCCATGTGAGGCTGCCACTAGAGGCTTGGGGCTGGGGCTACAGCTCCTCCTGCAGTAAGGGGGACCCTAGGACTGTGGGTGGGTACAGCTTTAGCATGTTTATCTAAACATGGAAGCTGTAAAGAGGATTCATTGAAGCAAAAGGTCCACATATGCCTCCAAGAGAAGTTAAACTTTGTTAAAAGGGCTCATATTCTGAATGAGGGAAAACATTGCCATCTGGTGTCCAAATGGAAAAATGTGTCCTCACAAGTCTGCACATCTGGCCTTCATGTAAATCCCAGTGATTTGCTATAGTGTTTTGTAAAGTTTTGATTGCCATTTTAGTGTATGTGCCATATTACTTTTTTGTATGTGCATGCAAGTTTCCATTTTGAAGGAAGAAACTATTAAGTTTTATAGTACTATGTCTGAAAGTAGAACAGATATGGATAAACTTCAATTTTGAATATGAGGAAACCTTCTGAATGCTTTTTTTCAAACAGAAATCCATTTAAGTTAAGAATAAATTATTAAGGTGGGGGTTTTTTGGGCAACATTCAGTAATGCAAATAAAAAAAGCCAAAAATGAATTCAGTTTATTATTTGACTATTTTGTTTATCTGTGCAGTAGGAAAGATGAAGCATCTGGAAAGTATTCATGAAAATGAGCAGAGAGATCAGTCTTGCTGTTAGGATATTCAGAATTTGACAGGAAAGTTTTGAGTATATTTCAGTTGTAGAACCAGCTTGAACCTTTGTATTTACTACATGAATTTTAATACTTGTTGTTTCACTGTAAAAAACAAAGAACAATTCTCAGTGTACAATACAAGATATAGAAGGGAAAAAGATGTCTTTGAAGGTGTACCAACAGCAGGCACTATAAGTCTCAAGTTTTATTTCAAACGTGTACAGAGGATTTCAGCATGATAGGATGAGGAAGCACTATGTTAGTCCAAGAGATTCATTTATTTATTTATTTAAGTAGTCCGTTACACAAAGCTACTGGATGAGCTTTGAAAAAAATAAATATTGGAGTAACGTATCAAGTCTCATCACAATTGCAATCTGCTTCCCATATTAAGAATCCAATTAGCTTGTTCTTTTGATTTATACTGTTGCTCCAGTGTCAAGCAGCAGCAGATTTCTACAGTCTTGCAGGCCAATTTTTCACAAAGAAAAATAAGTAATATGTAAATGGGCATATTTAAAATACAGCTTGCTTTGTTCAGGCATTCATGTGCTCCCTCTCTTTTGTCCTGCAACATAACAGTCACAAGCCACTGGTACTCAAGCCACTGATACTCCATTCCTCCTTTTTCCACAAAGTTCATCCTGCATATCAATGCCAGTTTCCCTCTGCCTCCAAGTATAGAGAAAAATGAAAAGAGCAAATTCTCTTCTGCAGCTTCTTCTAAAATTATTGCATGGCAATATGTAACATTTCCTCAAAGAGTAAGAATTTGTTGGAGAGAACTTTCAGAGCTATATGCAATATTGCCTTCTGATAACACTTGCTGTATTACATGCATGCCTACTTTCTTAAGCATGTAACTGATCTACATACAAATTCATTACATTTTCATGCAGCCCTACTCATGTCCGTAATGCATTTGGCATAGGAGAATTTTTACCTTTTTTCATTCATCTTATGCAACTACTGTCCACATAGTATGCTAGCACAAAACTTACATAGGTGCAAACTTCTTAAGTCCCCCAGCAGGACTGTATGAAGTAATAATTCGCAACCAGGATGCCACATGCAGCTCACGTTCAGCCATATAAGCTTAAAGCAGGCAGGAGCAGCCAGTCTTGCTGCAGCCTATCATGGTTTGAGCCCTTTAACCATACTCCTTCCAGGAACTGAAGTAGGCAGGGAAGGTGTAAATGTTCCATGTGCCTCTGATTCTGGGAGGAACATGGAGCAGGGCTTCACTGGGAAAGAATTCAGCAGTGTTGGCCACCCCTTATCTGGCTGTGCCTGGGGCAGTTCCATTTGGTTATGGCAGTGGTACCAGCCTGGTCAAAAAAATCACTGAGGTAAATGGAGTCAGCACAGAAGTTTT
Organism: Crocodylus porosus; assembly: GCF_001723895.1. Taxonomy (NCBI): domain Eukaryota; kingdom Metazoa; phylum Chordata; order Crocodylia; family Crocodylidae; genus Crocodylus; species Crocodylus porosus. The sequence goes on from NW_017728948.1 coordinate 80,417,341, forward strand.
CAACCAGGGTGCCACAAAATTTAAAAAAAGTTATGGAGGGGATGTCCTGAATCTAAAAAGGTTGACAACCATTGATGTTGAGGGAAGCCATTGGATGAACACTTGTAAAAGACACCTTCAGAAGGAACATTTGAAGTTTGCTCCACAACCATTTAAGTCCATGTAGACAGACAGTCTAGCATTAGAACAAGATAGACCTTCTTGCCTTATATCATACCTACAAGTAACTTGTGGATGAAAAGAGATTCATAGATTGTAGTTGGAAGGGACCACAATGGATTATCATGTCCGACCCCCTGCCAGGAAAGAGGACGAAGGTCAGATGACCCCAGCCAGGTGATTGTCAAGCCTCCTCTTAAAGACCTCCAAGTTAGGTGATAGTACCACCTCTCGTGGAAGCCCATTCCAGATTCTGGGCACCCTTACTGTAAAAAATGTCTTCCCAATGTTTAACCTAAATCTACTCTCCACTAGTTAGCACCCATTATTCCTAGTTATTTCCTGGTGTGCTCTGGTAAATAGCTTATCCCTGATTCCCTGCTGTCCTCTCTTGATAAACTTGTAGGCAGCTACAAGGTCTCCCCTCAGCCATCTCTTGTGTAGGCTGAAGAGATCCAGCTCTCCCCTCATAGGGTCTTTCATGGAGACCACTAATCATGCGAGTGGCCGTCCTCTGAACCCTCTCCAGATTCTGTGTCCCTCTTGAAGTGCAGCACCCAAAACTGGACACAGTACTCCAACTGTGGCCTGACTTATGCTGTGTAGAGGGGGAGCACCACCTCCCTTGATCTGTTGGTCATGCATCTGCTAATACACAAGGTGCAGTTGGCTTCGTTGATGGCCTCATTACACTGCTGGCTCATGTTCATCTTGGAGTCAACTATGACTCCAAGATCTCTCTCAGCCTCTGAGCTGCTGAGGAGGTCATCCCCCAACCTGTAGGTGTGCTGGGGATTCCTCCTTCCTAGGTGGAGTACCTTACATTTATCGTTGTTGAATTGCATCCCCTGTTGTTCTGCCATTGATCTGATGTGTTCAGGTCGGCTTGTATCTGCTCCCTGCCCTCTGGTGTATTAACTTTGCCCCATAATTTTGTATCATCGGTGAACTTGGAGAAGGTGCTGTCCACACCCTCGTCCAAATCGCTGATGAATTATTAAATAACACCGGTCCAAGGACCGAACCCTGCGGGACCCCACTACCCACCTCCTTCCAGGCCAAGAATGACCCATCCACCACCACTGTCTGGGTGCAGCCCTTAAGCCAGTTAGCTACGCACCTGACTCTACAGGCATCCACTCCACAGCCCGTTAGCTTCCCTATGAGAATAGGGAATGAGAATGCAAAACTGTGTCAAAGGCCTTCCTAAAATCCAGGTAGATGACATCGGGCTCAGCTCCTGTATCAAGGCAGTGTGTGACCTGGTCATAAAAGGCTATAAATTTGTCAGGCAGGATTTACCTGTGACAAACCGGTCTTGGTTTCCTTTCAGCATTGTTTCACCTGCTGGGCCTTCACAAATGTGCTCTTTGATGATTTTTTTCTAGTATTTTCCCAGGGATAGAGGGAAGACTGACTGGACTAAAATTACCCAGCTCATCCCTTCTGCCCTTAAGAATGGGCACCTTAGGGACCTAGCTGGAGCACCATGAGTGCTCAAACAGCCATGCCAGTGGCTCAGCTATGACACTAGCCAATTCCTTCAACACCCATGAATGGAGGTCATTTGGGCAAGCCAACTTGTAGCCATCCAGCCCTTCCAAGTGTTCCCTAACTAAGTCAGCACTAACCTTTGGCAGTCTGGTGTCTTTGGACATCTGTCTATGCTCAAGGTGAGGGAATTGTCTTGGTCAGTACTTAGGAATACTGAAGCAAAGAACTCATTGAAGAGCTCCACCTTTTTTCCTGTGTCAACCACCAGCTGACCTGATTTGTCCTGCAGGGGCCCTATGTTACACTGTGCTTTCCTTTTGCTCATTATGTATCTGTAGAAGGACTTTTTATTGCCCTTAATTGCTGAAGCCAGCCTAAGCTCCAGTCCTGCCTAACTCCCTGCAGTAGCACACCAGGGAGGTGTATGCCTCCTTAGTGGCTGCCCCTTCTTCCACTGCCTATACAATCTCTTTTCTCTGCCCCCAGTCTTTCCTAGAGCTCCCTGTTCAGCCAAGGGGGATTTTTTTTATCCCCTTATCCCCTTTCCTGCATAAGGGGATAGACTCCTTTTGTACCCCAAGGATCACCCCCTTGAGAAACCTCCGACCCTCCTAGACCCCCATTTACTCGATGCTCTTGAGTTCTGCCACCTCACTAACTAGTTTTCTAAGTTTAGTGAAGTTGGCCCTTCTGAAGTCTAACACTTTAGCCTCACTGGATATTTTTCTCACCTTTCACTGGATAGCGAACTCTACCAAGTGATGGTCATCATCTCCCAGGTTACTGCGTCCTCACAGGTTCCCAAGATCATCCCCTATTGCCAAGACCAGGTCTAGCAAAGCACTACCCCTGGTGGGACTGGACACCACCTGGGTTACGTGGAGGTCCTGCACACAGTGCAAGAACCTCCATGAGCAGCTTATTTTGGCCGCTTGTTCCTCCCAGCAGCTATCCAGGTAATTTAGGTCCCGCATGACCACTACCTCCCTCACCTGTATGGCATCTGAGAGCTGCCTGGAGAATATCTAGTCTAGCTTATCATCCTGGTGAGGAGATCTGTAGTAGACCCCCACTACCAAGTCCTTTTCCCCTGTCCCCCCCTGGATCCTGATCCACAGTGCCTCGGTATTCCCCTCCTCCACTCCAGCCTTGATGATGGAAGATGTACTGCTCCTTAACATAGAGAGCTACCCCCCTGCCTTTTTTTCCCCACTCTGTTGCGTCTATACAGTCTGTACCCCTCAATGCCTACCACCCAGTCGTGTGTAGAATCCCACCACGTTTCAGTTAAGCCTACTTGCTAGCACACAGTATGACCTAGTCAGAGTGTGAGCTCTTCCTGCTTATTCCCCATACTCCTGGCATTTGTGAAAGACATTCTAGCCCCCCCCAAGGGTGGTCTTGGTGCCCCTTTGCCTTGATGGCTTGTGTTCCCCTTAGTGCTTACCTGGTTAGGTCCGGTACCTGGTTAGGTCCGGTGCCTTGTTTGTGACTTTCCAACCGTGGGTTCTCATCAACCACCTGTTTCCTGTCCCCAGTTGAACCCAATTTAAAGCTCTTCGGAGATCAGCCAACCTGCAGGAGAACAGATGCTTACCTCTAGGAGAGAGATGAAGATCATCCCATCCTAGGAAGCCTTCTCCCTGGAAGTGCTGGTCATAGTCGTAGAATCCAAAGCCCTCCTGAAGACACCATCTCTGGAGCTACCAGTTTACTACCCTGGTGCAGGCATCCTGGTGCCTCCAGCTGCTGCCAACTGGAAGAATGAAGAATACCACCTGTGCCCCTGACTTTCTGAGCCTGACCCCCAGGTGATGGAAGTCCTTCATGACGCAGTCAGGACTACCTGTAGGCATCTGGAGGAGTAAGCAGTGGAAGTACCCGTCAATCACAGTCTCATCCTCCCTGATCTCCATCAGCCTGCTCACCGCCTCCTGGAGTTCCCTCACCTGCTCCAAGGTCTGATGATGGACACATGAGGGACAGGACAGGTCAGGCCCCCTCCCCCCCCCCCGATGGCAGGGTTCCCACCAGTTCACCCCTGCAGACAGTGGGACAGGGCTCTGTCTGGGTGGAGACCTCTGAGGAGCACCCCATGCCCTTACCTTAGCTGCAGAGCTATGAGTCCTCATCATTCTCCTCTTGGGTGCTCCTTCTTGTTGTCTTCTTCTGTGCACCCGCCTAGGGTGAACACCTGCACAAATGCAGGTGCACGCTCTGTTCGTGCACGGGGCTTCCTGCCAGTTTACCTACGACAGCTCCAGGGAGGCTCCCCCTCCAGATCCTCTGCAGCTGTACCAGCCCTCTGCCGTACTTACCTGACGGATAGTCTGCTGCCGCCGCCTTTGCCGCTGCTGTTGGTGAGTACAGAGAACACACGTGTGCCCACTCTGGTCCTGGCACTGCTGAGCTCCTGACTCCACCCAGCAGCTAGTCAGCACTAGGACTAGGGAGCTCTCTGCCCTATGTCCTGGCTTCCAATTCCCAGCATGGAACTGGGAGTTCCAGAGCAAGCAGGGACTAGGAACCCAATCCCCACTTGCTCTCCACAACAGCTCTGCATGACACAGAACTAGGAACTCCAACCCCTGCTCACTGTCTGGAGTTCCCAGCTCTGTGGCACACAGTTGCTCTAGGAGGTTGGTGGCGTCTGCCAGTGAGCCCCCTGCCAAGTGGGGTGGCTTGGGGGCTTGCTGGCAGATGCTCCACTTGTAGTACAGTTCCTGGTCAGCCTCCTGCTGAGTGCGGGGTCCTACCTGGCAGGGGGCTTGCTGGCAGCTGCCCCATGCCTGGGACAGCTCCTGGCAAACCCCCTGCTGGGCTGGGAAGCCCCATCCAAGAGGACACTTGCAGCTGTTTCCCCCCAGTGTGAACAGCCACCAGGGCAGCTGTCTCTTGGCCCCAGTCGTAGCTGTCTCCTGGCCCCGTGCACATCAGATCCCTTCCTAATGTGCATGGGCCAGGAGACAGCTGCTGCTGCAACCATCAGAGCTCTTCTAGCCCCATGCATATTAGGACTGGAGCCCATGTCCCTTACTATCCCATGGGCTAGCACCTGGGGGAGCCTGGAGCCACTGCAGGGGGGCAGAGGAGGGCAGGAGCAGCCCTGTACCAGGCTGCTCCCATTGGGAACAAATCTGCTCTTAACAGGATTCATAGATTTCATAGATATAGACATTAGGGCTGGAAGGGACCTTGGAAGATCATTGAGTCGAGGCCCCTACCCCAGGGGCAGGAAGTCAGCTGGGGTCATAGGATCCTAGTAAGATAAGCATCCAAATTTCTCGTGAAGGCGTTCAATGTAGGTGCATGAACCACCTCTGGTGGCAAGCTATTCCAGACCTTGAGGGCTCAGACTGTGAAGAAATTCTTCCTTATGTCCAGCCTGAAACAATCTTTCTGGAGTTTATAACCGTTGGTGAACAATCGTTCCCCCAGATCCTGGTGAACACCTCTAATAAACATAGATTGTTACCAGATTTGTCCATCACTTTGGGGTGTGCTCATTTATTGGAGATACGTTTCTAGGGTCCTTGTAATTCTATCAATGTGCTGCTTGTGTACGGGTGTTTCTATACAGAGCTGTATATCTCCCTTCTGCAAGATCTCACCCCCAATGGAGCTATCTTGCAGGACTGTTTCATTGGGGCTGAGTTCCTCCAGTCACCTAATCAGTCATACACACACAAACACACACAGATTAACGTGACACGCCTGACCCAGATGGGTTGATCAGCATGGACAGTCTGACACCCTCATATAGATTTCATAGACATCAGGAATCTGTTCATAAGGGCATGTCTGAGCCAAACTGGGTCAATCAGCCTGTACAAGCTTATCTCCTTCTGTGTTTCAAACTCAGCACATCCCAATCCTTTGCCCTAACTGTCCTATTAGTGGTAGCCTCTTGATGAGCACACCCCACAGTATTTCTGGGCTTCACAGGGATCTTTGGCTTAGGTTAAAAAAGCATTGCTGCAGAGCAAGTGGGGAAGGAAAAGTAGAGAAGGAAAAATATACCCAGTTACTACCAGTTTGACTATAAAAGTTATTTATTGCTGAGTATATGAAATGTATAATGCTGCTAGTAATAATAGACATGCAAAGGAAAACAATCAAAACAATTACAATACTACCTTGGTTTCACTAAGTATTTGGGGAAACTTAGCTCAGGCTTAATTTATACAATTCAGGTTCAGAAATCTATGCCTAGAGAGAACAAGAAAAAGAGAGAGAGAAAGAGAGAGTGAGAGCTGGGATCTTACTGTGCTGGCTTTCCCTCTGGATGTTGCCATCGGCCAATCTGTTGAGAATGGCATCTTTAATAATAAATGGCCGTAGTGTGCAGGGAGTCCCGTGGGACTGATGAAAGACCAACACAAAGTTCCCATTTAATAGGTTGGTTTTTCCTGGGCATCAGTTATCAGTTGTCTCATCTGGTTTAGCAGGGGTCCAGTGTTGCCCTTGCTTTTCCTCCCGCTCCCCACATATCTAAAAAAGGACTTTTTATTGTCCTTGATACTTGTAGCTAGTTGGAGTTCTGTCGCAGCCTTGGCTTTCCTGGTTTGCTCCCTTCAGGACCGGACCAGTGCAGAATATTCCTCCTTGGAGGTGGATCACATCTTCCATCCTTTGTAGGCCTTTCTTTTTAACTGCAGGAGGTCCGCTAGTTCCCTGGAGAGGCAAGGGGGCTGCTGTGCCCTTTTGCTGCCTTTCCTCCAAGATGGAATAGCCTGAGCTTGTTCATTGAGGATTGCTCCCTTGAGGAGCAACCACTCTTCCTGAATTCCCCTCCCCTTGGGGTCAAGGTCCCTTAGGGCCTCACCGACAAACCTCCTGAGCTTGTCAAAGTCAGTTTTCCTGAAGTCAAGGACTTATGTATTGCTGACTGACTTGCCAGCTTTATGGCAGATGGTGAAGGTGATCAGCTCATAGTCTCTGTCACCCAGCTTCCCTTTGATCATTAGGTTGCTGATTAGGTTGTCCCCAGTTGCCAGTACTAGGTTGAGCAGCGCTTACCTCTCATTGGCCCGTAGACCTTGTGTCAAATAGAGGTCATCCATGCCAGAGAGGAAGCTTTGCGACCACTCAGATTTAGCTGAGCACTCTTGCCACGAGATTTCTGGGTAGTTGAAGTCTCCCATGACAACCACAGACCTGGAGCATGTGGCCTCTGCCAATTCCCTGGCCAACTCCTCGTTAAGCTCTTGACTTTGGGTGGGAGGTCTGTAGTATACTCCCACCATTGTGTCCCCTGTGCCATGTTCCCCATGGATTTTAACCCAGAGGGTCTGCAGCCGTTCACCCTGGTGGCCAATGTCGGCTTGCATGGTTGCATAGCTCTCCTGGACATAGAGAGCTACAACCCCGCCCCTTTTATCTACACAATCCCTCCTGTACAGGGTATAGCCATATAGTCCAGTCATGGGTGGAGTCCCACCAGGTCTCTGTTATCCCTATGACACCATAATTTTTTGTGTTAAGCAGGAGGACAAGTTTCTCCTGTTTATTTCCCAAGCTCCTGGCATTTGTGTACAGGCAGGAAAGTGTCCCCTTGGGGGCCCTTGCCTTGCCTACTGGTTGTTCCAGGGCTGGGGCATGGGTGGGCTCCCTTAAGTGCCTTGGCCTGCTGGCTTTGCAAGGGTTGCTCAGTGGGCCAGCAGTGGTGGTAGTCCCCCTGTCCCCCAGCAGGCTTAGTTTAAAGCCCGGTGGAGCAGGTCAGCCAGTTAAGCTAAGAAAAGCCTCCTTCCCAGCAGAGAGAGGTGGAGGCTGTCCCTTCCCAGCAGCAGGCTGCCTGTCTCAGCAAAGAGCAGACTGTGGTCATGGAAGCCAAAGCCTTCCCAATGACACCAGCACCAGTCTTTGGTTCACTACCTGGATCCTCCTCTCCCTCCTCAGCCTGTAGCCTGAGACTGGGAGGATCGAAGAAAACACCAGACCCCAGACCCTTTAACCCCACTACCAAATCCCTGTAGCGCCTCATGACCCAGTTGGGATCACTCCAAACTGTGTCATTGGTGCCCACATGGATAAGGAGCATGGGATAGTGGTCAGTGGGCTGGAGGAGTTTAGGGATTTTCTCTGCAGTGTCTCAGATGCAGGCTCCTGGGAAGCAGCAGACTTCCCAGGCTAAGGGGTTGGAGCGGCAGATTGCCCCCTCAGTCCCCCTCAGGATGGAGTCTCCCATGACAAACACTTTGCGTTTTGTCTTGCACATGTAGACATGCTCCTCGGGAAAGCTTACTGCACAGTAAAATACTGTGAGTATGGTGAAAGTGCATTAATTGCATGGTGTAGCTGTGTCCAGTGTGTGTTACCTTTTAAGTCTAGTTTGTACAATTCCATACCATTTCACTAAAAGCACCACGTAGTTTCAACAGGATGTACTCAACAATGGCTGTAAGAAGTTACCTATTCACTGTATCGACACCTTCTGTATTATTCCATTTTAGAAGTGGGTGAAAGTCTCTTGACCTAGATATAGTATATGCTGAAATTAACTTTCTATTTCAGTTTAGATGTATAACTATATTTGGTCTAAATTTTGAGAAGTTTCTCTTACTTGAAAGCTCCATGTATTGTTTTTCTCCAAATGTTTTACCCAGAAGTCTTCAGAGGTATTGAAAATAAAGTCCAGTTTTGGGTGCTACACTTTAAGAGGGATATGGATAACCTGGAGAGGGTCCAGAGAAGGGCCACTCGTATGGTTAAGGGCTTGCAGGCCAAGGCCTACAAGGAGAGACTAGGGCACCTGGACCTCTTCAGCCTCTTCAAGAGAAAGTTGAGAGGCGACCTTGTGGCTGCCTATAACTTCATCATGGGGGTGCAGAAGGGAATTGGTGAGGCTCTGCTCACCAAGGTGCCACTGGGGGTCACAAGAAATAATGGCCATAAGCTAGCAGAGAGCAGATTTAGACTGGACATTCGGAGGAACTTCTTCACAGTTAGGGCGGCCAAAATCTGGAATGGGTTCCCAAGGGAGATAGTGCTCTCCCCTACCCTGGGGGTCCACACTTTCCTGCCTAAGCAGGGGGTCAGACTCAATGATCTGTTGAGGTCCCTTCCGACCCTAACTTCTATGAATCCATGAATCTATGAATAAAGTAAAGAAGTTTAAGGCTGAACTTTCAAATTATCTAAATCCTTTCTGCAACAGTATTTTCTGATTTATACCTTAAAGTATTTCTCAACATTTAACGAATTTCCACTTCCCAATAACCTAATATGATAGAGCTTCCAACAATATTGGTCTTTAAAGAAAGGTCACTATGGAAATCACTTATTTCTGCCACTGTGTAGTGCTGTGCAAAGTTTTGGTGGCTGATTTGATTCAGAGGAGATTTGGCCCCATTAGGCAGCCAAATATCTGAATCTAAAACAAATCAGGAAACCCATGAAAAGGTCCAAATCAATTCAGAAATTTGGAAGGCTTGCAGAAAACAGAAACTGAGAAGAGGGGGATGGGGTGATCTTCCATATATGGAACAGCCTGAGATGGGGGGAAAGACTGCTCTGATATTGACATTTATAGCTGGCCAGTGACTGTAATCTTTCTCTGAGTTCCCTTCCAATCACAGTGCCCTGGGGGAGGGACGTAGAAACAGCATATCAAGCTGAGTCTGAAGTGAGCTGTGTTATTCTTGAACCAGCAGCGTCTGAAAGGCTCTGGCTTGTTATCAAGTTTCTTGGTAGCTGGTCTTCTCTTGTGAGTTATATCCAATCCTGTCCTACATACCCTTGCCTACAATCCCTATTGTTATCCTTATCCTTTTTTTTCAACTTATTCTTCCCCCAAAATCCTCTTATTTGTTCTTGTTAGTCTGTCTTGATTCTTTCTCCCCACAAAAAGAAATCTGTGTTTTCTCTGACAGTGTGTCATCACAGTACAGGAAATCACAACATATATTATGCGCGCACACACACATTTTGCAGCACACCAAACATTATTAAGTGTGCTGGAAAGGCAGGTTTCTGGTCTTCTGGCAGGGGAGGGGAGGGGAGGGAGCAGAGGGAGAGCAGCAAGTTCCCCCCTCTCCAAACATAGATGTACCCTCTTTCCTGGCAGCGATGAGTCTTCTGCTGTTAGTGGGAGCAAGGATGTGGTAGCAGTGCCTGCACATGCACCACCACCACTAACACTGCTAACCAGCAGCAGCATGCCATTCTCCACCCCACTTTCAGTTCCCAGCATGAGTTTTCCAGTGCCAGAGAAGCTGGATCTGGAAGCAGAGGAGCTCAGAGGAATAGCAAAGGAAATTCTGGGGAAGGGGGGAGAATCTGAGTTTGTGCTCCACAGCCCTCAAAGTTCCCCTAGAGGCAGGTCTCCTCTGGAAGGCACTTGGGAGGAGGTTGTGGGGGCAGGTGTCTTAGCTCCTCCTGTTGTGCCTCTGTCTGGGGAGGAGGGGGATAAGGCAGGATCCCCACCGTCAACCCAGAAGCTGGTAAGTAGTGTAGAGTAGGAAATGTTGAGGTAGCAGATGATCCCAGGTATGCGACCTGCCAGCACTGCCAAAAACAGATCAGCCATGGCAAAGACGTGAAACACTTCACCACCGTGGCGTCCTGCTGCATCTCAGGAGGCAGCACCCCCTTGCCCTTCTTCCTGCTCAGCCTGGCACCAGTGCAGACATGCCCAAAGGAAAGTCCCCTACTTGCTACAAAGCCCCCACCCCCCAAACCTAAGGCAGACCACCCTGGAGTGATGGGGGAAAACTGTAGACAGAGAGGGACATGTTCCCAAGGTGAGCAAGATCACCCAGACCACTGGGAAGATGCTTGCTCTGGATGACCAGCCCTTCTTCTTTGTTGAGCATCCAGGGTTCAGGCAGCTCATGGTGCTCATGGCGCCATCCTACCAAGTGCCCACACGCACCACATTTAGCAGGATGGTGGTGCCCTCCTTGTACTAGGCATGCAGGGAGTACTTGTTTGATTTACCAGCTTCCTTAGCAACTCCTTAATTATCCTATTCATTCGCTCTACCTGCCCAGATACCTGAGGGTGGTGAGGAATGTGCCACTGCTGCCTGATACCCAAGGCTTGCAGCAGTTGTTTAACAATAGCCCCAGTGAAGTGAGGACCTCAGTCCGAGTCCATGATTTTAGGAGCTCCAAACCGACATATTACCTCTGCCAGAGTTTCTTTGCTGTGGCTTCAGCAGTGTGGGTGCACATAGGAAATGCCTCCACCCACCTGCTGAAGGTGTCTATAACCACTAGCAAGTACTGGTTTCCTTGTGCTGTGCGGGGGACCTTGTCAATGTAATCCATTTGGATCCATTGCCATGGACCCACTAGCTTTTGATGGAAAAGGAGTCTGGGGCCTTTTCATTTTGCTCCTTCCCCTGCACAGCACAAGCAATTCTGCACCCACTCCTTCACATCTTTGGACATCCCTGGCCAGTAGGCAATTTCCTGCACCATAGCTGTTGTGGCTTCAGATGCCTTGTGCCTGAGGCTGTGACAAGAAGTTATGAATTCCTCTCTGTACTCCGGAGGTGGTACCCATCTAACTTCTCCAGTTTCCTGATGAACAGTATACTCCTCCTGAATCTTCCAATTTTGGTGGTTTGCGGACCAGGTTTGCACCACGGCAATGTCTCCCCACGCTCCTTTCTTTGCTGCAGCATCGGCTAATTGGTTCATTTTGGCTTCTAAAGTATCAGCCTTTTGATGACCTTTAACATGTCAAATGTATAGTGAGGATAGGTGCCTTTGAATCCATCCCCAAATTGCCTGCCAATCACCCTTTTGTACAATTTCTTTGCCATCAGCAGCATGCCAATTAGCTTTGTTCCAATTATATATCCAGTATAACAGAGCCTTAGCACAGAGGTCAGGGTCAGTGTAGATCCACAGTTTCCCTTCAGGTGGGTTATGTTGTTCAAGGAGTTCCTTCAGGGCTCGTACTTCAGCAGCTTGAGCTGAGTACCCCGCTGGCAAAGGACCCCCTATCTGATCATTATATAAATTCACTGCTCCATATCCAGTAAACAGCTTTCCATTTTCAAAGCTAGAGCTCCCGTCTGTAAACCACACACGGGTAGGCTGATCCTTCACAGCTGGGTTTTTTTCCAGCGGTGGAGCCACAGTGACCCCTGTGTTCCCTTGGCAAGGCTCTGGTGAGTAGTGACTTCTATTATCAAGGCATATGGGAGCATATCCACCTTAGACTGGGTTTCATGTCCAACTCTCCATCTGGTAAGGAACAATGCCCACTGGGCAATCCGGGTGTTGGACACTTTAGACCCTGTCAGGTTTCCTGACAAAATGTACTTTAAGGGTGACTGATGTGTCTGGATGATTACTGGGGCCATCTCTGTGAGTCCTTAAAATTTTTGAACAGCCCATACTACAGCCAGGCACTCTCATTCACACTGGTTAAAATTAATCTCTGAACCTGTCAATTTGCGGGATTTGTAAACTGTGGGTACCAGTTTGCTGTCTGAATTTTTTTGTAGTAGTATGGCTAATAGAGTTATTTCGTTTGTTGCCAACTTAATATAGAAAAGCTTCAATGGGTTAGGGTATGCCAGAGCAGGAGCCTCGATTAACACCTCCTTAAGTAAACAAAAAGCCTTTGCTCACTGTCTTCCCACTCCCACTGCACCTTTTTCTTTAGCAGCCTCCACAGAGGCTGTGTGATCTCTGCAAATTGGTATATGTGGGAATGGAGAAAGTTAAAACCTCCAAGCAGCACTCGTGGGGAGTGAGGATCCTTGAGAACCGGCATGTTTAATAATCGATCTTTTTCCCTTCCACCCCCAGTCTTACACCCAAATAGGTTACTTCTTGCATGACTAACTGAGCCTTTGGTCTGCCGACTCTGAACCCAGTTTTCTGGATCAGAGCCAGCACCCTCCCTGTGCTTTCCTTCACCTCCCGCTCCTGATCTCCTCATACCGATATGTCATCTATGTAAGAGACCATCCTTTCCTGATCGGGTCCAGCTAAACTCTGGAGCATGGATACAACATGGTGGTGGACTATGGCTGGGGCATTGTGAAACCCCTGTGGGACCTGGGTAAAGGTGTACTGTTTCCTTTTAAAGGTGAAAGTGAATCGGTTCCATGACTCAGGGTGCAGGGGGATTGCAAAGAAGCAGTTGGCTAGGTCTATTACAGAAAACCATCGGGGACTCTCTTGGCAGGCATGTTAGCCACTATAGGAGCCATGGGGCAAGTTCCCTTGTTAATGGTTCGATAGTCAACAGTTAGCCTCCATGGTACCCGGTGTGCCTTTAGGACGGGCCATATGGGGGAATTAAATTCTGAATTTTTTTCAGTCAGCACTCCCTGCTGCAGTAGATCTGTCATAATGAACTGTATGGCTTCCTCTGCTTGCGTAGGGAAGCTATACTGTTTTTGAGGAGGCATTGGATCGCCTATGATCTTAATGCAGGTGTTGATTCGGCCACAGTCACTTTTACTCCTAGCCCATACATTAGGGAACTGCTGCACCTACTCATCCCCCTAGTCAAAGTCAATGGCTCCAACCCTCTTACACTGTTCCCACCTCCAATATGGGTTTGTCTCACAAAGCTCCCAGGGGTCAGCTGTCTGTGCTCGTCATACAACTCCGTTGGCTAGATCCAGGATCCAGCCTTCCCGGTTGAACAAGGGGGCTCCCAGAATCAACTGTTCAATGAAGTCCTCTTGTTGAACACCATCTCTTGTGGTCCCTCTGGGAATTGGATGCAGGTGGTTACCCCTGTGTACACCACCCCCGTGGATTCCTGCCCTGTAAAGGACCAGAGTGTAATTCAGTCAGTTTCAAATTGCTTCAGGTCCCATTTCCTCCCAAATACATTTAGCGCAGCTCCGGTGTCCAGGAGTGCACTGGTACGCTGTTACCAGATTTGCCTGCTACTTTGGGGTGTGCTCATTTATTAGGGCTAGGGTCTTGGTAATTCTATTAATGTGCTGCTTGTGTTACTTGTGTTTCTATACGGAGTTGTATCTCTCCCTTCTGC
>NW_017728948.1:80431978-80454695 GCF_001723895.1 Crocodylus porosus
GGGGGTTGATTAGCATTTGGAACACAGCTTCCCCATCATGCAGTGCTCCCCTGCTTCGCTGATCCCAGAATTCACTGCAGTCTCTGCTTCAGGCTTTCTGTTCTCCATCTCTCCTGTAAATGAATGGTCATCTGTTCCCATCTCATGCAAATGAGACCTAGGGCAGTTGTTTCCCCTTTGTCACCCTTATCTGGAGGGTTTTAGGTGTGTCTCTCAGTGCATCTTAATCAGTTTCTGTTTAGGTGGGGGGGGTGATTCTTTGTGAGTCAGACAGTCTGTGTCAGGGGTCCCCAAGAACATGGAGCTGACAGGTAACAATGCCCTTGAGTTCCCATCGTAACAGGTATTCAGGGTCTCCCTCCTGGATCTCAACTGAGGGTTGCCAGTTTCTCCCATGAGCCAGGGTTTTGCTCAGGGGTCCCATTACGGGACCTCCGTCAGTGTTCTTCGGAGACCAGGGCTGAGGCTGCTACCCTGTTAGAATGGGGAGGTGCTGCTCCCTCCCCGCTCAGCTCTGCCATTTTGATAAGCAGGTCAGCTAGAGGCTTGCCATGCCATTTTCCTTTTGGTTCCCCGTGCTGCATTAAAAACTTCCACACTGCTAACCGAATCCTGTTTTTCCCGCCCCCACTCTCCTTTGATACCCTCGGGTTAACCCCATGTGGGCTGGGGCAATAATTTAGACCCCCAAACCCCATCTCAGTTTTGGGCTATGCACTTCCATTAGAATAGGTAACCATATAATTCCGTGTGTCATTAGACTTTTCTCTGAACTGGGTGGCTGCAAGTGCCCCCCCCTTGATGTCCAATTAACCTCTGCATCCTGAGCCCAGACTAGGACTTCTCCCAGCACATATCTCCAGGTCTCTTGGAGTGGCCCCATCAGTCCAATTATGGACTGATACATGCCTTCCTGTACCTCCTTCCAGGAAGGTAATCTATATATATGTCCAATGTCCATTTGTTCTCCTTGTCTAGGGGCAGAATCATCCCTGACAGCAATCCCAACATAACACACCGGATCACATAGTGTCCCTAACAGGTTCCCCAGGTGTCTGGTGGCCCAACTGTCCCTTAAATGTCTTTCTCCCCAAACCCACTATGCTCCAGGGAATATTGTCTCCCCCAAAGCTGTCCTCCTGGTTCATAGCTGCCTGAATCTCTGGGGTAGCACAAGCCCTTAGTAGGCGGTGCCATTCCCAGACACTCAAGGTTATACATTCCACTACGTTGAGGGATTTCTGCAACCACTGTCCCAAATTCCTAATGTTAGCAGATCCCAGGGTCTTGCCCAAGGCTGCTAGATCAGCTCCACTGAGGGGGACCATTACCTGTGTGGTTTCCATGGGTTTTCCCTGAGCATCCCAAGTGACTGAGGTCTGCATGATTGCGCTCACCTCTTGCACCAGGGTCCTTTCCTTATCTGACTTAACATCTTCAGGAGAGGGATCCCCTGCATCCTCTAGATCTCCCCACCCCAAATCTCTCCCAGATTGAAGGGGATGTCTGGATCCCCAGCTTGGTCTCCCTGGCTGACAGCTGCTACTTACAGGCTGTGCTGCTAGAGTTCCTTTTTCAAACAGTTAATGGCATTTAGACAGGGGCCATGGTTGACCTTTGCTCCCTTCTCAGTTTGGTCTTTAGCCATTGTCTTTACCAATTTTTGCAAGGCTTCTTGGCTAGCCTCTTCTTGGTTCAATAATTCTAACTGTCAGGCATTGTCTTGATTTATTTTTCTCAATTGCTCATTTTCATTTTCCAAGTTCTGAGACCACCCCTTTAGAGTCGGATTACTGGTTTCCAGTTGGACGTATCTATCTTTTAAAATTTGGATTTGCTCCTCCTTTTCCTCAGTTTCAGAGGCTCGCTGAGCTTTTTCCTCAATTGCTGTTTTTACAGTATGCCATAGTAGCCAGACCAAGGCACTGTGTTGCCTTTGAACTGAAGGTTTTTCACAAAGGCAAAATCTTTCAAATTGGGCTTCAGTGTCCCCTATGGAAAAGCCTCAGGTGCACACAAAAGCCTGAGCCCCTCCATGGGCTGGGTCCACTCTTCAGTATCTCCCTATGGAGAGGGGAAATGTCCTCCCTCCATACCCACTTATGCTCTTGGCCTCCTTCTCCAACCTTAGGGGTTTTTTCCCCTAAACAAACAAAGACATTTTTCTCAACATGCCTCAAGCCTGTCAGTTTCTTTGAGCCTTTGTGCTCTCAGCCGCCTCTACCCCTGCAGTTCTATAACCAAATCTCTTCCTTGGGATATGCCCACCCCATTAGGTGGCAACTAAATCCAGACCCTCCTTGGGTCTGCCCACCCCCTTGGGTGAGTTTAAATAGTAGTCCACCCCCTGGGGCGACTACTGCCCACCCACCTCTGTGGACAGGGGTTTTTAATCTGGAGACACACAGTCTCCCCAATTACCAATCCGCTAATAATCTTAGAAAAATGCCTGTGTTCTCCACCAAATAATGTTGGCTATACATGTCCAACTCGGGATCCTGGTTTCTTGAAATTCAAATTGTTTGTTAAGTGGACTGAAACACTGTAATGAAGTCAAATCGTAAACCTTGGGGCTGGTCCACACACACAGGGGCTGGTCCACACACACACACTAGTGAGCTACAAATGGGGGGGGGGGCAGCCGGAGTCAGGTATACCTATCCCACAAGCACTGGAGTCTGCTGTCGATGCCCAGTCGAGGCTTCTTCCAGCATGGTGTTATCCTCCAGAAGGGAGTCACCGGCTGGTCTTTCTGGCTGGACAGGTTGGGTGCTGGTCAAGTTAGAGATCAAGGAGGGCACTGCTGAAGGTCACTTTTCACTGCTTTTTAACTGTCCTTGGCAGACTTTGGTGACTCCCCAGTTTCCAGGTTTGCCCAATCCAGGGGTCATTGACCCTCATGGGACTTCCCCCTCAGTGGCTACTAGATGGCAACTGTCAGCCCCAGGGGTCATCTGCATGTACTTGCAGGTTTGGGAATCCGTTGATGAATTTTGATTAAATTTACTGCTGTCATGAATAGGGCTCTGGGAGCAGTTGATCTGGAGATATTCAGCTGCAAAAGTTGGTCCCCAGTGTTGATTAACTCAGACTGGAGCTTCTAGTGAAGTTTAGAGAATTCCTGGTTGCTACATTGATTTCTTCCGTTGGTTGATCTGCAGTTTCCGTAGGTATTAAATTGCTGCTTGTTACTGAAGCCTGCTACTGTGTTACGCATTCAATCACCGATTCACTCCCTCTTTCAGGAGCCCACCTGATACAGGGAAGGGAGGTTTGATTCCTGCCCTTGTTAACATTGTTACAATGTATAATTTACTTCTAAAACTAAAACACAGTTAGTTAAAAGGTGAAGAGTATAAAATATAAGCTACAAGAGTAATGCCGTGGCACACAAATAGATAAAATTGCCAAAATACAAGGGGAAATACAAAATACACATATTTTAAAACACAATTCCTTATCTTATAGTGAAAGAAAGAGGGAGGAAGAAATGGTACAAGAGGAGAAACATATCCAAAGGGGGAAAGCAAATGCAGGCAAAAGGAAAAAGGGGGCTTTCTGCTACAGTTCTACATGCATCAGGAAGTAATGCTAGGCACTCATGAAATGAGAAGAGTAGTTTGTGAAATGGAACAGAATTCCATCTTCCAGTGTCTGGACAAGAGGATATACCTTTCAGAGGCCTATGCTGACAGAGCAGAGTTCAATTGCTAGGCTTTCTGAAGTAAACAATTCATCCAGCCATTACAATATGTTTTTATCACTATTGGTGTGATTCTTTAATCTTATAAGCAGCAGCTTCAGTCAGTCATCTGAATAGAAAGATGGTGGCTGTGAGACATGGTTCCTGCCTCACTTGCATTAGACCCTCAAGAAGCCTAAGGACTAGTTTGCTTATTCATTTGAACTTCCTCCTGTGTTCCTTTGTCTCCATTCCTATCTCCTGCTTTCATCAATTAAATACTTCTTTGCAGGGAATGTTTTGGTACATTTCTGTCACAGGCCAGCTGGGCACTGTGAGCGTATCAATTCTATCACAGGCCAACTGGGCTGTTTGGTTCAGTTTTGGATAGAGGAGGCAGAATTGGGAGTTAAGTAAAGGCAAATTTATTATAGCACACTCACACTCTTAACAGAAAGTTGAATGTGATAAGCAGGTAATGGAGTATTAAAGAGCTAATAGTAAATAATAACAACAGATAGATAGATCAATTCTGTCGCAGGCCAACTGGGCACTGTAAGGGTATCAGCCACTGGGCTGTTCAAAACAACACATAGACCGACATAGGTTGGCAACTTATCGATAGTCCCTCAATGCCTAGGTACACATCAAGTGATTCCAGTGAAGTCAGGCATCCCAGTCGACACAGTCGATTACCAGGGAAGGTCCCTTGGTCAGGATCTGATCCTCACTCACACTGGGGTCTGGGTGTGGAACAGAAACAACCGTTCTGTTCCTTCCTTCCTGCTGGTCACCTGATGCACATGCTTTTGATACCTAGTCTTATGCTAATCTGTTGGCTTTCGAGTCGCTCACAATCTTGCCCTATAGCTGTTACCCTATGGGATTGAAAGGTGATAAAAAATTATCATAAAAGGTTACTACCTAGATTTGGGTTTATCCAATAAGCAGATTAGAATGCAGCACCTTTATGTTTGAAGGTGACATTGCTCCACCTAAGCCCCAACCCCTTTTAGGTTCTCTTTGAATATGCTTTCTTGGGATGTGCTTTCCTGGAATGTGTTGGGTATGCCAGGTAGTTGGATCCAGTTTATCATCAAAGCTGAACCCTGAGCAGAAACTATTAGGTCAGCTGATCTCACAGCTACAGCTTTGCCTATAGGGCCTGTGGCGAGCCAGTAGGGGGCGCTCCTGCATTGAGCCGCCCACCTTCCTGCGCCCGACCACCTTCCAGACTCCGAATGCCTCCCTAGGGGCGCCTTATGCTTGGCCGACCCCTCTCCCGGAACACACTCGCTAGTCTGGGGGTAACATTGCCGCCACCACCCCGAGAAGGGACTCTCGGCCCCGTGTCCTCAGGGAAATACAGGCCTAATAGTCCGACGGGTACTCGACCCCATACAGGCACTTGGGGCACTTCCCCAAGTCAAGGGGGCAAAAAGTAAAGTCTCCCTTAGTCCGCAGACTTAAGGGGTCTCTTAGGCATAATTTAGACCCACCCCTCAATAAGTCTCCCACACCAGTCAAAAAGGAGAACTTTATTGATTACAAGGGGTAGGGTAAACTAGGGTACAGGGTTAAGCAATATCCTAGAAATCCTAAAGAGCAAACAGTGTGGCTGAGGTAGCCTTTTGATTACGCACCTGTGTTACTGCCAGCTAGATATCTAATCCGATTGACCAGCTTACTCACAAGCATCTTCGAGATTTCTCCAGTTTCCCTTCTGGAGTCTTGGGGTGAGAGAGAGAGAGAGCGCGAGCTAGGTCCAGATGGTAAGGCTTCTCTGTCTCCCCTGCTTTGCTGCTGCTTCACATCGTGGCCAAAGAGAGAGAGCCTCCTCCCCCTCTCAACCTATATAGCCCCTGTGACCTCATTCACCTGGTCCAGTGGAAGTCAGCCCCAGTTGGCTGTCAGCCAACCAATTTGAACTGCATCACCAGTTGCCAGGCAGATTCCAGCTCCCCAGGTAGAAACCCCTCACCCAGGTGGCTGATGCCAGTCACCTAGGCAGAGGGAGCAGGTTTCCCCCCTTCCTCAGGAATGCAGCCAGCTCAAGTTACCTAAAGAGACAGGCCGAGGGTGCAGTCCCCTGTGTGCTGGGCCCACCCTAATCAAATGATTACAGCTCAGAGATTTGTCACAGTGTCACAGGGCAGAGATTTTGGGGAGAAACAAGGTGGCTTTCTGCCACAGGGCCCAGTCAGTTCCACGAACAGTTAATTTTATCATTTTGGCTAAACTTATGATGGACAAGTTACATTTGCGGGTTATGAGCTTACAAGCTTTATATTAGCTAATGTTACCTATTTAGGCAAAATACCAAATGCCTCCAAGAAGCACATATTTATTGCTTATTAATCCCTCTGGTTCTGGCTGTTACACATTTCCAGTAGGGAAAGGCAGTTTGTGAATGGGTTTTCACAAGTACAGAATTTCCCCATTTATTAAATAGTCATCACCAAAAATAAGTAACTAAATAAATACTCCACAAAAGAAAATTTAATACCAGGACCAAAAATCTCCCCTCTCACACAATCACCAGCTCTTCACACTAGTGATAATGTTTTTCAAGAACAAATCCCACATCAAGACCTTTTTTTTCTCCCCACCACACTTTTTAGCCCTGTCCAAAACCCCCCCAAAACAAATACAATAAAGAAGTTATCCAGGACCTACCTTGTATCCACATACAGGCTCTGATGTAGTGGATGGTGATCCACCAACAGAGATTATGTTGATCACACTGAGTAAGGGCCCAACAATCCATTTGCTATCTCTATTTTAAAGCACCTATAAATAAGATTTGAAATCCTATAATGAAAGCTTGTCTTAGGTGAATTATTTGGAGCATTCAGTTTGTGTCTAAAGTAATAATGGTATCCAAGGAAATAAAGGAAATATTCTCTGACAGATGTCATATCTATATTGACTTTCTTCAAAGGGGACCTGTAGCTGCACGGGGTCCTAGGTGTGGCAGTGATCTCCCCTAGTGCCCCCTACCGTGCCAAGTCAGTGTTAAAGCACCCTCACCATCTTGCCCACCATATCTTTGATGTTAACAGTGTTTAAGGGGGCTGCCCTTAGTCCTCTCTGACAAGGTGCCCTGATGTATCCCAGTCTTAGTTCTATCTTGGGTGACTCAGTGCACCCCAGCCTTATGGGCTACGTGTAGCTCCAGCCACCCTTGTACTACACCCCAAGCCTCACAGATGTACCAGATGTTGTTTGGTCAATTTCCCTTTCTGCACCCCACAGATGCTCTCTGGCTTGCCTCACAACTGCCTGCTCTGGGGCTTTGCCTTAGGGCTCAGGCAGCCTCACTCTTACCTGGCCCCCTCCCAATCTTCTGCTCCCTTTCTCAGGGCTGGGGTCAGTACACCCCTGAACATTGTGCCCTCTCTGGCACCAGGGTCCCCATGCTACTGTGGAGCCCCTATGAGGCCTCCTCCAACCCCTAATAGCCTCACCCAGTCTTCTAGTGTTATAAAACTACAAACAGAAAACTCAAGCCCCTGGGCTATAACATAAAATCTAAGCCATCTGGCTAACCAACATTTAAATCCCTACCAGGAAATTCTCCACCCAGTATCCATAAACAGAAGCTGCTCATGCTATCAGGCTTCTCTTGTCTCTTTGCTCTGGCAGAATTCCTTCTCCCTTGGCTGCTCAT
Organism: Crocodylus porosus; assembly: GCF_001723895.1. Classification (NCBI taxonomy): domain Eukaryota; kingdom Metazoa; phylum Chordata; order Crocodylia; family Crocodylidae; genus Crocodylus; species Crocodylus porosus. The sequence goes on from NW_017728948.1 coordinate 80,439,331, forward strand.
TGAAAGAGAGAGAGCACACTCATAGCCTTCTGCCTGGGTCTTATCGTGCTTAGCCCTGCCCCCATCCAGTCAGCTGACTCACACAGGTGCAGGCCTTTAGCTCCTCTGGATTGCCCCTAGTACCAGCACCTGAGCCCATACTGCTGCTTTTCCAGTCCCATGCTCCTGTGGGACACTGTGCACCTTAATGCCCTGCTACAGGGCACCATTCTTAATGGGGTTTTGGGGTCCTTCTAAGCAGCAGGTTTTGCTGCTGCTACCGCCATCACTATCTACACTTTCCCCAGGAGGGGAGTGGTGCTTTGGAGTAAAAGAAACTAAACTTCCTTGTTTTGAAGGGGAGCAGAATCTACAAAAAGAAGCTTATAACAGTTTCTATATTATGACACAGCTACATTAGACAGTTGAAGGTTTGCAAGCAGGAGGAATTGAACATACTATTTTAGGGGCATTGAATCCTCAGAAAACAGAGAAGATTTTCTAGTTATAAAATTGGAGTTGGGCTAAGGACATATGAATACCCAAATTAGGGTGGATTGGATCAGAAGCATTTTACTAACCTTCCGGGACCATGCATAATGGCACTGTGAATTTATAGAGAATCTAGCACAAAACCTGTGTGATTCTTATGGTGGCTATTGCACACTACCTCTCTTCAGAGAAGGGCAAATACGGCATATGAAGTTGTGGTATACACTCAGCCTCTGCAGATGAAACTTCCTTCTGTCTCCTATCCACTGCTCTTTTTGAAGAAAGAGTGTAAAGCCGGTCCTTTCTGGGGGTAGAACAAGTTCATTTTGAGCAAAATGAACAAGTCCATGGCTCTGCTGAGGGACACTGTTCAAATAGTTCTTGTATTCTTGTACTCCATTCTAAGCAAAAGTATATAGTTAGACTTGAATGGATGTTCAGTTGTTAGGAGAGAATTTTTATACTGTCACACAGGTCACATTAGACGTTTTAAATTGGTGACTGCTAGGTGTTTAGAACACAGTATTATTGTTCAGCCTTTTATGTAACAAATATGGGCATTAAGCACTAGTTTTAAAAGTTAATGTAACTTCTTAAAAGGGGCTTTTCCTTGTATCTTTAAGGTATTAAGAGCTCATTGTATTACATATTATTTTAATACAATTTTGTTTTAATATTTCATGTGTTTTTATAATTTATCTGGTTTTTATTGTAAGTTGCCGTAAGCTCTCTTGGGCAGGGTAGCATATATATATAATAAATAATACTACTTGTTCAAGTAGTCTCTTTGCAGTTGTTGATAATCCGTGTGAGTAAAGCCAGTCACATGACTGCGTTTATTAAATTCTGTCCTTGTACATGGACTTGACGTTGGACTCATTGAGATGTTAGTGCTTTTGATTTGCAAGAGTTAGGCCTTGGTACACATTTATTTAATGGTGCAATGGGATCCAATCCCTGATTCCAACAGTCCTGTGTCCTGCTGTGCCACACATACATGGCAGGATGCATGATTTTCAAATTAGGAACCAGATCTCAATTGCATTATTACTACTTGTCAGTGCAGGGGGAGTCTGGGACCATAATGATGATCCCAAATGCCTTCTGTACCTACAAGTTGATTGCTGAGTGCCTGCAGCCTGTCATGAACTGGTGAGATCCCAGAGCTGGGACTGACCATTGGCTGATTGTTGGTTTCAGCCCCCCGGATTGCACTGAAGCCCATTCAGAACTTCAGTACAGTCCTGGGGCTGGGACTGGCAATCAGTTGATTGATGGTCTCAACCCTGGGACCACACCAGAGCTGGTTTAAGACTGATGCAGTCCTAGAGCTGGGACTGACCATCAGTTGATGGTGAGTCTCAGCTCAGGGACCACAGCAGAGCCAGATTAAGATTCTGGTGCGGTTCTGGCACTTGGACCTACCAATCAACAGATTTTGCATTCCAGCCCCTGAACTACACTGGAGCCAGTCCTAGAACCCCTTGCACCAGGATGTCAGAAAATCTTGTGTGCAGCCCAGCTGCATGCATAGATTTTGAAGGCCCTGGCATGCTGGGGCCCCAGGATTCAGGAGAGGTTTCCTGATCCCTGGATTCCTATGCACCAGCAATGTTAGAAAATCACATGTGCAGTGGGTTGCACACACAGTTTTTAAAGTTCAAGTTACTGTTTATGGTGCAATGAATAGCTTAATCACATCTTAAGCTTAATGTCTGCCAGGGGCCTTAGAAAACATCTTCAGTTTCTATTTCTGTATCTGCTGTGCTATGGAAGGTAACCATTTCTTCAGTCTTCACATTAAGTTCACTGTGGCGAATATGAAAGCACTCTGAAATTACCTTAAATTAATACTTTTGGCTTTTTCAAAACACTTCAGGTGCTGAGTGATGGAACTAATTAACAGGTGATGAGCTGTGCTAAATAAAAATTGTTGCTTGAGGCAGTGTTGCAGAGGAAATACAACTACAGTCATCTGCAGTATTTGAGCTTCAGTAGTTGCAGAAAGACCAGCTAGTCACTTAATTCAAACTAGAGATATGTGGGGTGTGGAGTTAGGTTGGGGAAGGTGTTTGAGTTACACTCGAGCTAAATGGTGCACTGACAAACTCCTAGTGAAATGACATAAAGACTGCTCTGGTTAGCCTGGAGAGATTCACCCCAAGCTCTTGTTCCTTCCAGTTATCTCCATGTCTTGTAGAAAGAAAGCTGCTTCTATCTCTTGACTTCCTTTTGAGATATTGTTTGCAAGCCACTATCTTCAAGCTGCAAGTCCAGTGCTCCTCGCTTCAGGAAGAAAGTAGTGCTTCTTACAAGTCCTTGCCTTAAAGGCCCAGCATATTCTTACATTCTCAATTTTAATCTGATGAGTCCTCAGATATCAAAGTGGGCTTGCAGATCACAGAAAATGTAAAGCAGAAGGTGGTAGGCAATGAGACAAGGAAGGATACTAGATCATCATTTTTTTCCTTACTTGTTTAGTTAGAGGCAGTAGAAGGAAGCCATTTGACAGCCTCCTGTCTGCTTAGGGATATTTAGCAACATGATTATAAACATTTGGCTGCACATTTCAAATTCTGTATTTGCAAACTTTTGTAAATGAAACATCAGACTTTGACAACCCAGCCCTGGAGAAACTAAAAAGACAGTAGCATAACTAAGGTAAGGCAACCTGAACAGCCTTGGGGTGGGGGGCAGAGTGGTGGGGGGAGCGTGAAATTTGGGATTCTGGCTGATTGCTGCATAAATCTTGTGTTTTTTCTTTTCTCTTTTTTTTTCATCCAGAAGGGAGCTTTCTACAGCCCTCTCCTCATCCCACCCAGAAGAAAGGCCAACATCTAGCAGTAAAGGTGGTATTCTGTTCTCTTAGATAACTATATTTGATCATCTACATGGTCATTTAAGTCATGAAATGCCACTTACATCACCCTAAGTGACTACTTGTGCAACTGCCTACTAGGGGTATGCATATTTGGATTCAGCCTGAATCGCAGACAGTGATTCGATTAATTGATTTGGATTACTGTCCCTGATTTGATTCAACCGAATCTGAAGATTCAATGCTGATTTGGAGAATCAGCGGTTCGGGCATAGACATTGATTCAGAGGGTTTTGATTCAACTGAGCTTACTTTCATTTCTTCCCCTTTACACTTGCTGCAGTAATATCAGTACTTGAAAGCTTCTGGAGGCTTTAGTTCACATACCATGCACACCAAACACTCTTATCCTGCCACTGTACAGCCAACCTTATCACTTTAACTCTCCTTTCCACAAATGTGGGACCATTCAAGCCCCCATGTGTCTGGAACTCCTCAAAATTTAAAAGCTGGCCATGCCATTAGTTCAGTCAGTAGTTTTCTATGAAAGCTCCTTTATTGTCACCACAGTAACGTATTTTAGATAGTATTGCTGTAGCAGTGGAGAACTTAATCCCAATAACACTTACTATCAGTTACTTGCTGTTGGACTGATTCTGAAAAAAAAATGTTTTTAACAAATACTATAAAGCCAGCACAACACAGCTGAGCACAATTTGTTGCCTGTAGAAGTATGGAAACATTCCCATAAGTGTACAAATTGAGGGTAATTTATGGCTAAAGCATACTTAAATACAAAGATTAAGAAATGAGATGGCTCAGAAGACCTTGTATTTCCTAATTCATATGCTGCATCTTTTATGAGCCTTCTTGTAATGGGGCCCTTACCCATTACTTCCTATTCCCAACCACCCCTGCCAGAGGGCACCAGCCCCAGCCAGTAGGCACAGCTTCCAGGCAAGGCGGCTGCTGCTGCAGCAGTAGCATCAGCAGCCACCACCCAGGGAACTGCTGGGCACCCCTGGTCTCCAGCAAGACTCCTGTCCCTGCTGCAGCACTCCAGGCAGTAGGTAGGGATAGGAAGCTGTGGCTTTGAGGGGAGCAGGCTGGTGAGGTGGGCTCTGCCTGCAGCTCCCTTTGGTCTTGTTCATGCATGGCTGGGAGGGGGAGTGCACCCCAACCACACCCCCTACCATACCCACACACACATCCAACACTGTCCCACACCCTGACCACACACACCACCGTACTCATATGCACACCCCATACGCCGCCACACATCTATCCACACCCTTCCCCACATACAGCCCCCTCCTACACAATATACAAGCAGCCCCCACCCCTTCCAAAAGGAGTACTTCTTGGTTACGGGGAGAGACTCACAGTGGCAGTGGTCAGGGACTAGGGGCGTTGGTCTTTCCAGTGTTGATATGTGGAGCATGCCTCTCTTATTAGGTTCTTGTACCTTTGTTGATGACCAGAACCATATACAGGTTTCTCTCACTTTATGCTGTACATGCATTTCTGGAAAATGGCGCATAACTCGCATTTGCATGAAGGGAACCTACTTTACAATGTAAGAAATAGGGATACATTCCAAGAACCTCAAATGTCCTGACCCCCAGACGCATTTCTAATCACTTTTACAATGCAATTTTGGTACTTGCCAACAGCAGACAGTATACACAAGCACAGGGTGATGGTGGATGTTACCCTAATGGGGATGGCAGCTACAGAAGCACACATCACAGACAACAAGCGAAGAGCATAGATTCACACAGGAATTTTGATGCATGTCACTCCCACAATGGACAGCACAAAATGGCTGACTGCAGGCTTCCACCACACCAATCGCATAAAAATGAATTTATCTATTATTTATTTAAAATATATAATGAATTTTTGGTATAAAAAGGGTCATTGCATAAGAGCTAATTAGCACATACAGAACCTGCATAAAGCAAGGGAAACCTGTATTTCAGAAAGAGAGAAACTACTTGGATATTCATATTCTCAGTCTTACTGCTTTTCTGTCACTTGTGCTTAATTTGAATGTACCTATTAAATTATTGCTATAACATTTCTGAAATTGGAGTTGGGACTACAATTGTGCCTTTACTGAATTTTAGTCAGTTTCATACATATAGAGAATAACAGCTTGGTGGCTTATCTGTTGTTGCATGTGTTCTTTAATGAAATGTTCAAGTTAATTAAAGATCATGAGGAAATCTCTTCCTTTTCTAAGCAAGTAATGTGAAAAACTTCAAGGAGAATCTTCTCTCTTTGGTCATTAATCTACACTTATTTTCAGGTCTGATTGTGGAGACTGGAGTGCAGCTTTATAATCTCCATTTAACGTTACTGTTCTATCATAAGTTGTCCATTGTCCAACTCTCAGCCTGTGGGCTGCGTGTGGTCTACAAGGGACGGATTGACACAGCTCCAGCCCAGCCACCACTCCTTCCACTCCCCATCTGCTGCTGCTGCCACAGTTCTTCATGTTCCTCTTCTTTTCTCCAACTTCAGCTTCCTGCCCCTGTGCCACCTGCATGGTACTTTGTGGCCTGCAGCCTGTGGCAGGAAGCTACCTTTGTTTCTCCCCAAAATCTCTGCTCTATGACATTTTGATTAGGATAGGCCCAGCAGAGAAGATACACCTTTACCCTGTCTCTTCAAGTAATCTGAGGTGGATACATTCCTGAGGGAGGGGGGAAACCTGCTCCCTCTCCTACCTGACAGCTATCTGGGGGAGGGGCTTCTACCTGGTGGGCTAGAGTCTGCCCAGCAACTACTGATGTGTTTCAAATTGGTTGGCCAACAGCCAACAGGTGCTGGCCTCCATTGGCCCAGGTGAATGAGGTCACAGGGGCTATACAAGTTAAGACTGCCCAGGAGGTGGGGGGTAGCAGCCATGCAGGGGACTGAGACTTAGAGAGGAGTTTAGCATCTAAAACTCACTCTCTCCCCCATAACTCATGAGCTAGGAACAGCCTGCCTCCAAAGGGAATCTGCAACAGCCTCGGGATGATGCTTGTGAGTAAGCTACTCAAGATCTGGTTCAATATATAGCTGGCAGTAACTCAGATGCATGATCAAAAGGTTACCTCAGCCAGACTGTTTTGCTCTATGGGATTTCTATGAGATTGCTCTATCCTGTACCTGATTTTCATGCTACCCCCTGTAATCAATACAGTTCTTCTTTGTGACTGGTGTAGGAGACTTATTGAGGGGTGGGTCTGAATTATGCCTAAGAGGCCCCTTAGATCTGTGGACTAAGGCAGACTTTCCTTTTTGGCCCCCAACTTGGGGAAGTGCCCCAAGTGCCGGTACTGGGTCAAGTACACGTAGGATTATTAGGCCTGTGTTTCCCTGAGGTCACAGGGCTGAGAGTCCCTTCTCGGGGTGGTGGCAGCTTATGTTACCCCCAGACTAGCGAGTGTGCTCCAGGAAGGGGGTCAGCCGGACACAAGGCACCCCTAGGGAGGCACGCTGAGCCACCCACAACCCAAGAAGACTGCGTCCAGAAGGAATCTCCAACAGCCTCAGGATGATGCTTGGAAGTAAGCTACTCGAGATCTGGTTAGCTGGCAGTAACTCAGATGCGTAATCAAAAGGCTACCTCAGCCAGACTGTTTTGCTCTGGATTTCTATGAAATTGCTCTGTCTTGTACCCTATTTTCACCCTACCCCTTGTAATCAATACAGTTCTCCTTTGTGACTGGTGTAGGAGTCTTATTGACGGGGATACTAATTTATGCCTAGGAGGCCCCTTAGGTCTGCAGACTAAGGGAGACTTTCCTTTTTGGCCCCCAACTTGGGGAAGTGCCCCAAGTGCCTGTACTGGGTTGAGTACCCGTAGGACTGTTAGGCCTGTGTTTCTGCAAGGACACAAGGCCGAGAGAGTCCCTTCTTGGCGTGGTGGCAGCTTACGTTACCCCCAGGCTAGCGAGTGTGCTCCCGGACAGCCAGACATGAGGCACCCCTAGGGAGGCACTCGGAGCCTGGAAGGTCAGGTGCAGTGAGGTGGGTGGCTCAAGCCAGGAGTGCCCCCTACTGGCCTGCCACACAGCCCACATGGCATGTGGCCTCTGGCTGATCAGCTGTTAAACAGCACTCTTTTTAATTATAGTTTCCTTGGTATCAGTGTGTTGGTGACTTATACAGAGTGTTTGACAGGGATTTTCTACTACAAGTTTGGGGGAAATTGGTGTAGACTATAGTCTATATTTAGTAGTTTCCAAGATTTGTTTTTATTAAGAGGGTAGGTTCCTCACAAATTTTCACATGTTATTTCCTGTACTAGCTAACACAATCTTCCAGCAATGGCCCTTCAGCTCTTTATTTAGCAGGTAACCTTTTTCTTATTGTTCGTTCAGTGCCTCTTTTACAGACCCACAAACTCCATTTATTTGCAATAGAAATATGCCTAGAAACAGGTGTAATTTGAGATTCCAGTACTCATTATAAACATCTATAATCCATTAGAGTCAAAGAAGGTAGGGGAAGCTGAGACTTGCCTATCAATTTTTAGAAGTACAATTGGCAACTGCAAAAAGCTAAGCTGATATAAAATGAACATTTGATTTTTCCATTAACTTCATTGACTGACTTTCCCCCTGTTTATGCTTAAAGCCACAATGTTAATTGCCTTGATGCAACAACTAAAATGCAGTTATTACTTGACAAAACCCATTATTTAAATGCTGAATCAGTTCCTTCAAGCTGGGCTGAGAGTTGTTTGGTAAATCAGTCATTAGTTCATTATGACAACCAAAATAAAAACTACCTTAGTCCCTTCACTCTTCTATTTTTTCATCAGCCCCACAAATTGAAATTCTATTCAACTAATTGTTAGTTTCTTGACTGCAGAACTGCAATTGTTAGTCATTTTCCCCCAGCAGTTTGGTGACCATAAATACCATCAGAAAAAATCCATTAATGCATGCCTGAGGCCTGCTGTGAAAGCTTCTTGCTTTGCATACAATATACAGTTAGAATTATTAATGTCCATTTCAAGAGTTAAAGCCAACTCTCAGATCTATATGGGGATTTTTTTCATTGGGCTTAATAGTCTGAATGTGGGGGGGGGGGGTTTGTGCAAAACTACAGAAAGACTTGGGGCTTTGAGAACAGTGTAAATCACACTTTTCTTAGCTGCCAACTAACATTAGAAGTGCCTGATGTCTATGCACACCTAGGTTTTTTAAAGTTATAGTTTCTCAGGTTCCTAAACCTTTACCTCTGGACATGTTAATGAGCATCTCTGTCTTCCCAGAACCAGCTCAGCTCTCTCATCCTATGCCCAAACCCTGTAAAACCCATGAGCTAGGCATGTCTACCTATCTGGTGATGATCTGATTATTCATAAGGCAGAAAACCATCTCCACTATCATCTAAATCCAATCTCCTGCTTGGGGGTGGGCTTTTTTTTTTCTTACGTTTTTTTTTAAACACTTAAACCTATCGTGGCAGCTGTCTGTCCAGCTTTTTTTTTTTTTTTTTAAAAAAAGGTTGTAACAAAATCATTTCAACAGTTTCTCTGCACTTGTACAACTAGCTCAGTGCTTGAAAATAAGTTTTTTCTGAAGTTCAGCCTCACAGTTTCTACCTATAGGGCAAACCTATTGCTTTGTGTAAGGAGAGTCCCACTTCTGGCAGTCATTTTCATGTTTGAAAACTGTTACTAAGTCACCCCTCATCTTATTTCCAGGGGAAATAGAACATTCCCAGCTCCTCCAGTTTTTCCTCAGGTGACTTGCTTTCTGACCTTCTTAACTGCTGGCATTTGGATTTTCTCCAGTTGCTCCATCTTCTTAAAATGTGCTTAGAAAAGTGGATGCCAGGTTCCAGATGAGCCCCAAACAATGCCAAGTAGAGTGCTACTATAAGTTCACAGGTCCTTCATAAGATGCTTCTATTAATGCGACCCAAGGTAGCTTTCTTTACAGTGCTTCTGCCCAGCCACCAACCCTCCCCCCGCCCAAGCCCCCAACTTCCCTCATTCTTTTCTTGAGCATTTTGTTGTTCTTTTCTGATGTGAAGTACCTTACATTTCTTCTTACTGAATTTCATTTTTTCTAACTGTCCAATTCAAGCTGGAGGGAAAAATCCCAAACTATCCCTTTAATTATTGGCTCAACCCTGTATTAATAATTACTTCTACAGGGGAGGAAGGCAAAAGTCAGGTCCAATATGTTTGAAGTTGTTGGATTCTTCATCTGTGTAACAGGGTGGCCTCCTCATCAGGTCTTCACCAGCTGCCCTGCTCCTGGGGTAACCACCTGCTTCACTCTCCTGCTGCTCCTTGGTGGAAAAATATGAGAGTTGTTACTAAGGTGGGAGGCTACCCATTACTCGCCCTGCTGACAAGGGCCTCATACCCTTTCCGATCTCCCCTCCACTGGTCCCAAGCCTCACAGATGTTTCTCTGATGTTACTTCTCCAGCCTATGGCCATAGCAAACTGGGCACACAGTTGTAGCTCTTTTCTATAGCCCTGGAGGGTCACTCTCACATGTTAACCCTCTGTCAACAGGGTCCCGCTCACTCCGCTGGCTCTCACCCAGCCTCTTTAATACTGCCCTCTCTCAGGGGCCCCGCCTGGCCTCACCTGGCTTTGGGCTTAGCTTTTCTCACCTTGGTCATTCCCAGTGCAGTCTGGGTATCTCCCACTACCCTAACCTGAGCATTGACTGAGCAGTTGTACAACTGTAGGCCTATTTCACTCCTAGCCCCTCACCAGGCCACTATGCCCTCACTGGGCCTTCTCACTTGCCCACACTCATGGGGAAGCCCTGCAACTAGCAGAAGACTATGTTGCTGCCAAGGCTGAAGGGGGAACCCCTAAAGAAGGAAAGGAATGGGAACCCTGCCAATCTCAGATGAGCAGAAGGAGGCTCAAAAGGGAGGAAGATGGAATTTCCTAGGGTCCCAAATCGGGAGGTTTGGAATGGTGAGCCACATGAGATTGTATGCTACCAGTGTAGGGAAAAGGGGCACCTGGCCCGTTTTTGCCACCAGAGGCTGCAAACTGAAGCTGCATCCAGCTACCCTCATGAGGGGAAAATGAACTGCAGCTTTGGGAGACATAAGGACCCACAAAAAAAAAAAACCTAAGCCCTTGATTAATGTTAGGATTGGTGATGTGATAATCCCTGCAGTAGTCGACATGGCTGTACACAGACCATGGTAAGGGCAGATCTGGTCCCCCCACAGATGGGTACACCAGAGAATGCAGTCAGCGTGGTCTGTATACAAGGGCTTCCTACACATATGAAAGAAGGAAACTCCAGCTGACTGTACTGGGACAAACCGAAGAATTGACAGTAGGGTTAGCTGAAACTCTTCCCTGCCCCATGATGCTGGGTGTAGATTGACCCCATCTGCGAGAAATAGTGACATGGGTATTGGGAAAATAGCGGGGGTGAAGAGCATCTTATCCAAGAAATCTATTTTGGAGAGTCAGACAGTCAGGAGGAATAGTTAGATTTGGATCAGATAATTGGAGGAAACACCTTCAGGAAGAGCAGACCCAGGAACTGCTCTATCAAAACATTCTGTGGGAACATCTGGCAAAGAAAGAAGACAAGGTGCTGGACCCCAACCTGATGACACAGAGCCTGAAATTAGAGGTAAAGGATGGCATTCAATACCACGTGGAAAGGGATGGGGACAAATGGACCCGGGTATTGGTGCCCCACTCTTATTGGAGGACCCTGCTCTGAATGACCCATGCTCTCCTTATGGGGGGGGGCATATGGGGAGAGATGAGACAGAGGTCAGGCTGACCAGATGGGTATTCTGGCCTGGGATCTATAAAATGGTCAAGTGGTACTACCAGGAGTGTCCATCTTGCCAAAAGACCAGTGGGCTGAAATCACACTGAGCTCCATTAATGCATCTCCCATTGGCTGGGCAACGCTTTGATCTGATAGCCTTGGATACAGTGGGCAGAATTGCGTGGGATACCAGTCTTTGTGATTGTAGATGATGCTACCCAATTCCTAGAGGCGGTCCCGCTACAGTCTGTGACAATGCCCAAGATAGCCGAAGCACTGATGAAGTGGGTATCCTGGGTAGGAATTCCCCAGGAAATCCTAACAGACCAGGGAAAAAAATTTCATGTCCACAGTCCTACAGGGGGGTCTGCAATTACATTGCAGATCAGACAACTCCGAACATCAGTGTACCATCCACAAACAGATGGCCTTGTGGAGTGCTTTAATCATACTCTCAAAACCATAGTCTGAGCCATGATACAAGGAGACCCCAGTAAGTGGGAAGAAATGTTGCCACCTTTGTTGTTTTCAGTAAGGGAGGCCCCACAGGTGTCTACTCAATATTCACCCTTTGAGTTGGTCTACAGGCACCAGCCCAGAGGACTAATTGACTTCATATGTGAAGGATGGATTGAATCAGAACCAGGTCAGTTCATGCCCCTGGAGGTGGTAACTGATTTTAGGGAGAGACTGGAGAAGGCTAGGAGCATCATGGAGGAAAACCTGGCATGGAACCAGGTAAGGCAGAAACACTTATACGACCATCACACCCGAGAAAGAGAACTTCAGGAAGGGGACCAGGTGCTGGTGATGCTACCAGATGATACCCACAAATTGCTGGCACGCTGGCAAGGACCCTTTCAGGTGGTGAGGAAGGTAGGCCCAGTGAATTATGAGGTGTTGAGGATGTAACCTAAATGAAGGAAACAAATTTATCACATCAACCTTTTGAAAAAATGGCACCTACAGGAGGGGTGGATCATGCATAAAAACGGGGACCTAGATGACCTAGGAGGTCCAGAGCTCTCTCCAGAGGTGGGGAGTGTGGCAGGAAACCACCTTTGTTTCTCCCCAAAATCTCTGCTCTGTGACCATTTGATTAGGATGGGCCCAGCAGAGGAGACACACACCTTTACCCTATCTCTTTAGGTAATCTGAGCTGGCTACATTCCTGAGGGAGGGGAGAAACCTGCTCCCTCTGCCTATGTGACTGGTATCGGCTACCTGGGTGAGGGGCTTCTACCTGGTGGGCTAGAGTCTGCCCAGCAACCAGTGATGTATTTCAAATTGGTTGGCTGACAGCCAACAGGTGCTGGCTTCCACTGGACCAGGTGAACGAGGTCACAGGGGCTATATAAGTTAAGACTGCCCAGAAGCAGCAACCATGTGGGGACTCAGACTTGGGAGCTTTACCATCTGAAACTGGCGCTCTCTCCCCCATAACTCATGAGCTGCCTCCAGAGGGAATCTCTAACAGCCTCGGGATGATGCTTGTGAGTAAGCTGCTCGAGCTCTGGTTAGATATGTAGCTGGCAGTAACTCAGATGCGTGATCAAAAGGCTACTTCAGCCAGACTGTTTTGCTCTATGGGATTTCTATGATATTGTTCTATCTTATACCCTATTTTCACCCTGCCCCCTGTAATCCAATAAAGTTCTCCTGTGTGGCCAGTATAGGAGACTTTTATTGAGGGGTGAGTCTAAATTATGCCTAAGAGGCCCCTTAGGTCTGCAGACTAAGGGAGACTTTCCTTTTTGGCCCACAACATGGGGGAGTTCCCCAAGTGCTTGTACTGGGTTGAGTACCCGTAGGACTATTAGGCCTGTGTTTACCCAAGGACACAGGGCTGAAAGAGTCCCTTCTTGGGGTGGTGGCAGCTTGTGTTACCCGTGGACTCTGCAGTGGGGCTCGAAAGGCTTAGGCGCCCCTGGAGAGACACGTGGAGTCTGAAAGGTGTGGACGGACGTAGTGAGGTGGGAGTCTCAATGCAGGAGCTCCCCCTACTGGCCCGCCACAGGGAGGCACCCAGTGGTAGAGGATAAGCTAGAAAGAGACCAACAGGAGGAGATGGAGGAAATAATAAATGAATTCCAAGATGTTTTCAAGGCAACCCTGGGGGAGGCACAAGGCATCGAACACAGGATCAAGACTCCAGCAGGTTGCGCCATTTGAAGTCAGTGGAGAAGATTACCCAGACATCAGTGGGAGGCTATTAAAAAGGAGATCAAACAGATGCACTGACTGGGGATCATCGAGGAATCGCAAAGCCCCTGGAGGAGCCCATTGGTGATATCTGCTATGGTACACTCAGACTTTGCATGGATTTCCAGAAGGTGAATGGGGTAGCTGAGTTTGATGCGTTCCCCATGCCCAGAATAGACAACATGTGGGTCAAGGCAGAATCCAGGCGGTAACCAATAAGGTTGATGCCCTGTGGCAATACACACTCCCCAAGACCTTGAAACAACTGAGATCCTTTCCAGGGTTTGCTAACTACTACTGCCAGTTCATAAGAGATTTTGCTTGCATAGTAGTCCCACTTCCTAATCGGGGAAGAAAAATCCGGTCAGATGGAATGACCAAGTGGTTCAGGCCTTTAAAGACATCAGACATGCCTATGCCAGGCACTGGTATTGTATACCCCGAATTTTCAGAAAACCTTTTACCACAGCCTTAGGATCTATCCAGTTCCAAAAGGAGCACAGGGAGGAAAGATCACCTCCAGAAACCCCTTATTTCACTATCGAGCATGAGTGCTTAGCTATTCACTGCGGGGTGAAACTATTTAGGTATTAGCTGCTGGGAAGATGATTTATTTTAATAACTGATCATCCCCCTATCAAATGGCTTCAGTCAGCTAAAACTGACAACACACGCTTAACAAAGTGGTTTTTAGCCTTACAGCCTTTTTATTTTTCAGTGAAGCACTGGGCTGGCAGGGGCAATGTAGCTGTCAATTTCCTGTCATGACCTGAGGGATGAGAGCCTGCCATTCCTGACTCGACCCTGAGAAATGCAACAGAAAAAGGAAGGCTCATCATAGTTTTGTTCTTTTATTTTCAGACCAGACGGGGAAGGTGTGTAACAGGCCAAGGGCAGCCCTGTTCCTTTGCCCTGTTCTGACTCTCCCGGTGCTTGCAACTTTGTAACATCAAAGTGAATTACTTAGTGGACACGGTTGGGAAGACTTTCACCCTGGGTGCAAAACCTAACTGATTAGGAGCCAGCAGCTACTTAAGTCCATGGCAGGGGATTTTCCTTCACTCCCTGGGGCACAGTGTAGAGATTCAGCGAGGATGCTAGGAGCAGCAGACCCAGCACTGAAACAGCTTGCTGATAAGACCAGATGGCTGGGTGCAGGTAACCACAGTGACCAGTGTAGCAAGGAGATGAGGAAGAGAAGGGAAACTTACCGACTGAGAGAAGATCCCATGGAGAAAGGATCCACTGGTGTGAGCAAGAAAGAGAAAAGAGAGTGGGACTGGAGTAGAGCTGACTGTCTTGAGGGAGTGGGCTGCATAGTGGTGGAGGGTGAGCTGTGAGAATAGCCAGGGTTCTCCACAATTTGTGTGGAATTTACTAACAAACCAATTTTCTTTTATCCTGCTTCTGGGGTGATTTACTATACCCTCTCTTGCTGGGGAATTAACTTCTTATTCTTCCATCATTCCAAAGTGTGGCACGCAAGCCCCAGGGAGAGAGATTTCATTATTCATCCCCACCTGGCCAAACGTCTGTACCTCACTTGTTGCAGAAATTTGAAGTTTTGACATGAATGAAGCTGGGCAATCTTATCTTGTGTCCTGAGGCTGTATCAGTTCTTGCTTAGCTCCCTGCTACAAATTGCCATATGCAGTAGGGCCCAAGGGCCTTGGATTCTGAAGTGGGCCCCCTGCTTCACCATTCCTCCAGTGTGTGGATTACCTGCTAGTATCCCTGGTTAGAGCAACTCTGCCAGCCAGATCTGGCTCTTGAGTGGTATATTTTACATACCTGAAGTACAGAACTGGAGAAGACAAAAGGCATTGTCAGCAATCCCTCACTTTGAGGATGATCTCTATAACAGCTCTTGGAGTCTTGAGTTGGCATAAGATTACAGAAGACTGTATTGTCTCTTATAGTAGATGTGGCGGGCCAGTAGGGGGCGCTCCTGCATTGAGCCGCCCACCTCCCTCTGCCCGACCACCTTCCAGACTCCGAATGCCTCCCTAGGGGCGCCTTATGCTTGGCCGACCCCTCTCCCGGAGCACACTCGCTAGTCTGGGGGTAACATTGCCGCCACCACCCCGAGAAGGGACT
>NW_017728948.1:80455066-80472247 GCF_001723895.1 Crocodylus porosus
TTCCCCCTCCCAACCTATATAGCCCCTGTGACCTCATTCACCTGGTCCAGTGGAAGTCAGCCCCAGTTGGCTGTCAGCCAACCAATTGGAAATACATCATCTGTTACCAGGTAGAGTC
This sequence comes from Crocodylus porosus, assembly GCF_001723895.1. Classification (NCBI taxonomy): domain Eukaryota; kingdom Metazoa; phylum Chordata; order Crocodylia; family Crocodylidae; genus Crocodylus; species Crocodylus porosus. Next base: position 80,455,185 of record NW_017728948.1, read on the forward strand.
CAGCTCCCCAGGTAGAAACCCCCCACCCAGGTAATTGATGCAAGCCACGTAGGCATAGGGAGCAGGTTTCCCCCCCTTCCTCAGGAATGCACCCAGCTCAGGTTACCTAAATAGACAGGCCGAGGGTGCACTCCCCTGTGTGCTGGGCCCATCCTAATCAAAGGGTTGCAACTCAGAGATTTTAGTCACAGTGTCACAGGGCAGAGATTTTTGGGAGAAACAAGGTGGCTTTCTGCCACAGTCGAAGCCTGCATTCGACATAGTTTAATGTGAGGAAGCTAGTACATGGAAACGTCATCATAGTGTGGTTGTTAAGATAGAGATCTAGACTCGGTGGCAAGAGAGAACTGTACATGACAAGAGACCTCCAGCCTCTTGTAGCTTTCTTTCATTTTTATAGCTGTTGAGATCCTGACATCATTGTCTGCCTGATCCACTGTTACGGACTTGGGGTTGGAGTATAGTTTTTCTGGAATCTCCCCTCAGGCCTGTTCATCATAAGTGACCCTGCCAGGAGTGTGAAGCTGAATGAAATGGCTCTGAGGATCATTTGGATATATAAGCCTCTCCACCACTACAAGGTCTTGGTCCGTGGAAAGACAGACAAAAGGCAATCTCATGGCAAGGGCCAGCAAACATGCTTTGAATAAGTGGTCTGTGTTCCTGCTTCTGATTCAGAAATCCTGTGTCACACTACAATTGGTATTATTTTCTGTGCCTCTTTCTTCCCCATGCCAGCCTCTCTATCTGGAAAATGAATATGGTATCAGCAAAGGCCACAAGGCTGTTGTCAAGGGGAATTAATTGGTGGTTGTAAAGAATTAAGATGCTATATAAAACGCCAGAGAAAACCTAATGAAGGAGTTAATTGTATGTTCTTAGTAGGGGGTGAATGGCAGGTAGTATACAAGAAATATCTATGAGTATCATGAATCAGGCAACCCCTCTATGGGTGGGGGGGAAGAAGGAGAAGTCATGTCCAAGGTGAAGATGGAGAAAAAATATCAATAGACACAAGTATTGCACCTAAGGAGAGGTTAAATACACAGATATAAAATGAGGAACAACTGGCTAGGCAGCTATGCTGTTGGAAAGGAAAGATGTTTACAGTGGGCTGTAAACTGAGTCAATGGTGCAGTGCTACTGCAAGAGAAGCAAGTCCTCGTGCTGGGATAAGCATGTTAGGTCCAACAACTGTTCTAAGCTAGGATGGACCTTATGATCTTTTTTATGTTGACTCTGCTTTTATGTTGAAATCAGCTAGCCGTGTTTCTCAGTCCATGGGTCACAACTCAAAAGTGAGTTGCAAGAATATATGACAGGGTTGGTAACAAATTTAAAAAATAGATTCTCCTTTAAAGGAGAAAAATGTGGTAAAATGTGGGTTTCCCCTTGCAGGCTGGCAGAGTTCCAACCTGCAAGGGGTTGCCTGGGGGTGGGAGGAGGGCAATCAGGCAGCATGGAGATCAGCTCCTGGAGCTCCCTGCAGGTAAATCTCTGGGATGGGAAAGGGAGAGAAGGTGCATAGACTGTGTCGGGGCGGGGTACAGGCAACACTATCTCCTCTACAGGGTAGAGCCATGGCCTAAGGGGAGCAGCAGTTGGGCCATGGTGGCTGGGCAGAGCCACAGCCTGGTGCACAGGAAGCAGGACAAGGTGAGGGCAGCATAGTTTCTCTCCCTCACCCCCTGTTCCATTACTCCTCACATTGCTGGCAGCATGGCTGGTGTGGGGGTTCTATCAATGGCTGCACCAATGAGTCTTGCCTCCCTGCTGTACCCTTCCACACTGAGTCCTGCCATGGAGGTGGCTTCTGCCTGTGCCTGCTGTGGGTGCACAAACCTGGGGGGCATGTGCACCCTCAGTGCCCCACACACCCCTGGCCCACACATCTTTTCCCTGTCCCACACATTAGGGAGCTGGGTCTTGGGGCCAGGGGGCAGCAGGTCAGGAGTGAGGGGCACCAGCAGGGTTGGGGGTATGTTGGTTGGGTGTGAGGGGCACCAGCAGGGCCAGGGGGCTGTTTTATACTTAAACTATTTACTAGGTCAGGACTGTTTACTAATGGATCTTGCTGCAAAAAAAGTTGAGAACCACTGAGCCAGAGGACATGGTTTCATTTTGAGCCCTGTATTGAATGACAAGGACAACTTGGCAGAGTCAAGTAGACAGCAGGATCCCAAGAAGAGATTTATTTGTGTTTTCTGCTCCTCTACGAAGAAGTTGGTCTACTATACTTCTTTCTTTCTCTCTGGGCTTCCCACATGCTGCTGTAGCAAAGTAGTATGGATGAGTTGTGGCTTACGTGACTGGAGGTAGCTGAGGACTTCAGTTTGCCCCAAAACAGAGATGCAGATGTGCCCCAACTCTTGTCTGAAAAATGAGAGAAGCACTTACAAAGAGTTTTACTCTAAAACCTGATGACATAGCAGACAATGCCTTAGAGAACTGAGAGTTTAAGTAGAAGTCTCCGTATCTAGGTCACAAATATGATTGTGAACTCTCAAAGCTAGATGTTAGAATGACTACAAAGGGAAATTGTCTGAACTCAGAAGAACAAGCTGTGGCACCATCATTGATGTTTACAGCTGCTTTAGATCAGATCCAGAAAAGACATTTGCTGCACCTAATAAAGAAAACCTTGCAAAAATTCCAGCTCCTGGAGATGAAGTCAGACAGCCTTCTGGAACTGTATCAAAAGACTCAGTGTGAATGCAAAGGAGAAGTAGCCACAAATGCCATCTTAGTTTAAAAAAAAAAAAATGGTGAGAACACCATTCTACATTTGTATTTGTCTTTTCAGGACTTTATGGTTTGTCTGTGAAGATCTAGTGATGCAGAGCATCTGAACCTAATTCTTCTAACCCCTGATGCATTCCTGACTTTGGAATTTTACCATATCCATTTAATTCGGATAGTAATCCACCCCTCAAGTAGTTACACCAAGACAACCGAGCTGCTTATTCAGAAAGATACATTCCAAAAGTAAAACTGTCCCCCTGTGCAGAGAATCCCAATGTATATGTACAAAGACAACTATTTATTAGCTTAGTGGGACTCACCTTAGACTGACACCTCAGGCTAACTTACTGCAATTTTATTCCCTCCTTTGTGGCAGGGCAGTGTTGGTGCCTTCCACTTCAAGGACTTAGCCAAGCAGCCAGCAGGTGCTTGATTGCAGTGACCATTTTAGATCTCTGGCTGCCTATATAAACAGGGCAGTTTGCTGTTGGCAGGCCAGGCAGTAACACTTCCTGGCTGCAAGGCTGAATGCCACACCCTGGAGGTAAGGGCTGGCGCTGTAGAGAATGATTTGGAGACTCCTGGTCCTGGGCATGACCTAAAACTGCACCCTGCCAAGAGTGGGTGGCCTGGTGGGGCTCTTGGTGTGGGAGCCCCCAGGAAATGCCAAGCCAGTTGCCACCCCAGTGAAAGGTGGGTCGGGGTGCCTTACTAACTCCAGCTTCCACAACTGGGTGGGTCACCCCATAATAGGGTCAAGAAGGTGGACCCAGATTAGAGAGTGGGCTATAGACTCAGAAACCTGACTTAGAATACCCTTGACTAGTCAATGGTGGGGCCAGGACCAGAACGGTCAAAAGGACCAGGGGCCCATTGTGAGGGACACCCAGAGCTGAGGGCCTGGGGTTTCAGACTGGTTTGGGAGGCAAGGCCAGGGCCTGTGTGGCCAAAGGTCCCAGAGGAACCATGCCCAAGAGGAGAAAGAGTTCAGGGAGCTAGGCAGCCTGGAATGAGGTCAGAGTAGTCCGCCTAAGTGGAGGGATCCAGTTGGGGTATGGATTGGAGGATTCTGGGACCCAGTGTGGGGCTGGAGTTTTTAACATCTGTGGATGCCAACTGCAAGGCTTGGGCTATGGTGTAGGGGAGCAACAGAGCTGCAGATGGTGCCCCCTGGCATCAGGGCAAGAAATGGGCAGCCCCTCTCCTAATTAGTATCCTAATTATATATCATCAAGGCATGGGAGGCAAGTAGGTGGGCAGTTGGCCCAGAAACAGGTGAGCGGGCCGATGACAGATCGGCCCCGAAAAGGCCCCATTACACCCCCATAATTCATCTTAGGCCTTTATTCCAAATTAGTCCCCACCCTATTTTATAGTGTTGGAGCAATTCTCAGCAGGTTTCTAAGAGTTTTGGTTTACTGATATTAGTAGAGCATCTCAAAATGTTTTACAAGAAACTGATGCATTAATCTTAAAGACCAAATCTTTTAAGTCATCTGAATTAAAAAAGATTGGTTATAGGTACTAATTTTCTATGTTTGTGCACTTGAGCATATTTAATTAAACAGGTTTCTCTGAACAGGCTAATGTTGGGCAGTAAATAGTCCAAGTCTAAATTTACCTTCTTTGTTCTTAACAAATTGCTTTCCTAAAAATTGAGTTTGAGCCTCTAAGTGCATGTTTCCCTGTTGTAGAGCCATCTAGACAAGCAAATATCAGAAGAAGAATGTATGTCTTAGCATTGTATATATCTATTGGATTTCCCTCTCAGTCCAGCAAGTATAAGTTATAGAAAATCAATTCTAATCTCTGATTTTGTTCGACTTTGACTAGACTAGCTCATTTTCAATCATCCGAAGTAGTTTTTTTCTAAGGGCATCATTGATGTAGGGAAATCACCAGGTGTTTATACTTATATAAATTGATGCCTCCCGGTACCTAGGTAATTCATATGCAAGAACAAATGTCCCTTGTATATGGAGTGTATTACTGAACTGGAAGTGAAACCATGTAATTTAGTTTTCTGAAAAGCTTTTATATTACTCTAAGGATTGATTTGAAAAGCTGAAAGTTATAACTATTTAAATGAGGTAAGGGATAGTAGATACGAGAAGGGGGCCATAATTGAAAACAGTCGCTCAAAGTGGCAAGAATTAACATGTCAAGCAACCCTAGTTATAACATTGCCAAATTATGTAATTTGAAGTCAAACCAAGTACAAATGTGTCGGAGTAAACCAAACAAGCCTTTTTTGGATTTATTGGGTTTGAACAGAATTCCTCACCCAAAGATTTGGGATAAAATAAAAAGAGTAGTTATAAAGCAGCACAACATTACAAAGCAAAGTAGTTACATGCAATATGCTCAAGCTAATTTTTTGCATCTGTACAAATGTTGAATAGGTTATGGGGAAAATATCTGCTGCAAGTTTCCAGATGAATTTTCACATTTGGGCAGGAAGAATTTTCTTGTTTTTTGGTGGCTACCAGACAAGAATATAAACTAACTTTTTGTCACAGGATGCAATGAAAAATGCACAGAGGCAGACTACCCATGTAACTATTAGTCAGTCTTTTAAGACCTCTCATTGGCATATACTGGACTGTTCTGTAAAGCTAATATATGCTGAAAGATTTGAGTGCTGCATTCAGCTTTATTCCTTTTCCTTTAGTATTTACCATTTTATTTTTTCTTCCCTGCCCATGAGCCAAACAGCCTCTTCAATTGATTGCATCCTGTTCTGTACCTTTCTGTTCAGCATTTGGATGCTGAACTAAAAAGACAATTGGTTTAATCATATAGCTATGGAATGACCAGCCATCAGGGAAAAAGTTCTTCCAGTTTCCAATCAGAGTTGTCCTGTGCCATTTCCAAGTGTATCTAAAATGTATCTATATAACATGGTGATAAAATGGCAAGTCTATGTGAAAGTGTGACGTGGACCACTTTTTAGACCTGTGAAAACAAAGAAATGCTAGGTAAAAGTTAGCCATTTTGCATACTCTAAGTGGGCATGAGGTGTGACGGAATCAAGTCATAATCAGCATTGTCAGAGTATTGCAATATACCTCAATACTTGATTAGTTTGAGCAGTTCAGAGGATTTGTGCAGAAGGACAGAAACCTTTAACAAGTTCACTTACTGGCTACATGTAGATCTTAAAGAATAGCGAAGAGAGAACTGGTGCTTGTATGATACCACAAATGAAGGATTAGTGGTGGAGGTTTGTTTTTTCCATTACTACTTGTAGGAAGTCTGTCTTCATTAAAGGATTCCAAACACCTTAGTACATTATCCTGGAACCCTGCCACATCTCTCTGAAAACAGCATTGTTTCATGCTAAACTATGTAAAATACTACAGAGATCCAAGAGAATGAGAGGAGATCACTGTTTGTCCCTTAGGCTACTAACAGATCTTAAATTAAAGGCATGGTGGGATCTGATACGTGATGCCAGCAATTGTGCCTCCTACATAGTCAACACTTGGGAGGGCATGGGGGGCACATACCCACCCTGAAATTGACTCTCACCAGCCAGGAAGTGGGGAGCACCCCCTGAGAAGCTCTGGCAGCACTTCTAGTTTGCTGCCAGCACTTCCAGGGTCGGTGATCGGCTACTGGTGTCCCCCCCCCCAGAGCCAGGCCACATGTCACAGCCCAATCCTGGGCTACCTGTGCACTGGCAAGTAGCAAATCAGATTCCCATGTGCTCCTGTGATCCTAGGTTCCCCCTGCACCAGCAAGTAGCAAGTCTGAGTCCAATGTGCTCCTATAGCTGTGAGTCCTGATCAGCTCACTGGAGCTCCTGGCCATGGGAGAGCATTGGAGACAAGGGCTCCCCTAATCTGGCAACAGTGGGAGCACACAAGAGCCAGCAGTTCACCTACACTCTCCTGGGTAAGAGCCTCAGTAAGTTGACCAGCACTCCCAGCTGTGGCCATGCACTAGAACCTTGAATTGCTCCTGTGTGCCCCTGAGGCTGGGAGTGGTGGCTACCTGTTTAATCTAAGGTATGATGTGAACCAGCCACAAAGTTGTTATACATTTTGTGTAGTAACTTTGTGGGTTATTCCCTGTTTTATCATGCCATTAGTTAAATAAATGTGTGTTTGGGTCACTACTTAAGATGTGGTTAACCAGTCTTAAGTGTAATGTCTCTCACAGGTCTTAGTGTAATTATTTCCAAAGAAACTGCCAAGCAAAGATAGGAAATGGCCAGAGTTCTCTGGAAACCTGGGTTTTCTGGTTGTTTTAAACATCTTCAAATTTTAATTTCTTCTAGGAGAAGACAACACCTTGCCTTTGAAGTGTTAAAGAATATATATTTGGAATTTTGTGCAGTTATCTGTGAATTGAGAGGTAAGACAAAAGTTTGTCTGAGCTGATACCTGGTTTGCCAGCAGCTATATTTGTATAATTCACTTTGCTTTAGGAGCATTAGTTCCAATTTATATTTAGGGTAGGAGAAATAAGCAAGAGAGACATCAGTCAAAATGTTTTAAGCCGAGATGTAGGTTTTAAATAATTTTTTTTCCTCAGACATGTGAGTTTGACATCTCCAGAGACCAAAATTGCACAATTTTACTTTTAGATAAAATGTGAAAAAGAGGTCTGATGAAGAAAATGGAAAGGTACTGCATTTAGTGAAAAAAATTAACAAGAAGGTTTATACAAAAAAGCATCACAAACCATCTTATAGCCAAAATTATCTGTATATTAAATTGGTAGCTTAATACAGACTTGAAATCAGGACTGACTGGGGCCTCTTTATCTACATATGGTAAAATGTTTTCAGTCTTTGATAAGCATGTATTTCATATTGTAGCCCTAGTTCCTGAAATCCTATGATTATAAAGCAATGCCTCCTTTACCTTAATAGTTACTGGGAGAGGCATACCATGAAACCTACAATTTAGAAAGCAAATGGAGTCCTTATATGTCAATATTTTTTTTTCCTTTAAGGAAGAGGACCAACTTGTCCCATGACTTCCGGCTCCAAGCATTCAGTGAGACCTAAATGGTATTTCTGAATCCACTTAAATTTAATACAGATCTGTTTACAGCAGTTTCACAATGCCAGAAACTGGAATTTTTTGGGACTGTACCCAGAGTTAGTCTCAGCTTGCCAGTGGTAAAAAGCATCTTTAGTTTTCTCCAGGATGCAAGTTACAGAAGGAAGAACTGCTTGGCAATTATAATGCAAAGCCTTTTGAACCCCACTACGATGTAATATGGTGGACTACATCTACCTCTCCTCACAGGCAGTTCAACACCTCCTGTATTTAATATGTAGGTGAATCAAAGCCAGAAGCAGGCTGAAGCTTTACTACCCCAACTAATCATAATAAAAGCGAATGTTTGGCATGCTGAGTTCTATCTGCAGAGAGTGATTAATTGGATCCTCTGGCTTGGCTTCCATCTGTGAGTTTTTTTTCTTGCACTTGTAATACCCAAATGCTTACAAGTCACAATCACAGACTGGGATCCTACTGTGCCAAGCATTGTACAAATTTAAAATAAGGTAGTCCCTGCCCTTCAGAAGCTAGAATCTCAGTACAGATGTGAGAAAAATGGATGCAAAAGAGGAGCACTTGGATATAATGAGACAATACTTGTAAATTAAGCAGCTGTCTTAACCTACTACCAGCTTAACCTCTTTGTAGGTGCCACAACAAAGGAGAGATTTTAAAGGGAGATTTGAAGGAAGATAATGAGATAGCTATGTGGATGTTTAGGAGTAGCTCCTCCAAGTATAAGGGAAAGCATGGGAGAAAGCATATAGGTGTTTAGTTAAGAATGTAACAAACAAGTGGTGGAGGCTGGCATCAATGGCTGAAGAAAGGTGGGTGTTGACATCTTGATACCAAATAAGAGATGATAGATATGGGGCTAGGCAGGGGTGCTGTGTTATATGGCCTGCGGGGCTTCCCACAGATATGTAGGGAGCCCAATGGGCTGTGGACCTGCATGCTAATCAGACCTGCAGGATGGTGCAGGGCCTGATTCTGGCACATAAGGGCAGGTGGGGGTGACACAGGGATGTGATACCAGTATGTGGGGCTGGGTAGAACTGGTATGGAGCCTTGATCCTGGCACGTGGGCCTGTGTGAAAGTGGCACAGCACCCCAGTCCTGGAATATGGGATGAGAGAGAAGCAGCATGGGACCTAAGGACCTGATCCCTGCACACATGACAAAGCAGGGACAGTGAGGGACCAACCAAGGCCTCACAGGATCCAGTTGTGTGGGCCTGATCCTGGTACACAGGGTCTGATTTGGCCCTCAAACTGCCCCGTGCTATTCTTCTGTCCTGAGAAGCCAAATGGTTGAGTTTTGCTGTGTTGTCTGTGAAGGACTTTAAACTTGTGAAGACTAGCAATTTAGCCTATTCAACTCAGTCAGTTGATGAGCTTAGAGCTCACTGCTCATGCAAAACTCTGGCAGAAGTCCACACTGACTTGGCAGTGAGCTCAGAGTTTATTGTGGATGTGTGGTACAGCCAAAGTTGGCTGAATCGTACCACTCTTAAAGATTAAATCATGTTGTATTCCTCAGTATCTCCTTGAAAACCAACTACAAGTATCAGAAAACCGGAGTACTCTGATTATTTGCTGTAAACTGATCTTAAACTGGTAGGCTGTTGGAACTATGGAACACAATAGTTGGAACTATGTTGAAACAGTGGAACTCCTTCTAGAGAAAAGGAGGTTAGTATAAGGATTATATGACCATTGGGAAGGTAACATTACTGCAGAGATGTGCTAAAGCAGCAAAGTTCAAGTTCACATTTCAAATGCCTAAAGATTGGCTTTCAGATTTTGTCCTGTCATAAAACTAAGATCCAACCATGGAATGTAAAAGGAGATGTAGGATTTAGGATAGGATCATCTCTATTGTGTAGTAAAAATTAGTAGACTTTCTTCCACCGTAAGATGTTTATAATAAAACTTCCTATTTTGTTTCAGGCCATAAAATCTTTCTATTACCATCTTTGGAATAGTAACCTAACTAGTTGGCCATGTTTTCCAAAGAAAGGTGTCCTGGGGCCCAAGAAAGCAGGGAAAACTTACCAGGAGAGTGAGACAGGAGAGACACTGCAACGGAGGGAGAGCCCGCACGGCTCGTTAGCTGCGTCCGTGTACAGCTGCAGCCAGCAGCTGACGGTGACATCAGATGCCGGCTGGTGGATTTAAAAATGGCAGCCGCTGCTCCGGAGGCAGCAGAGGGCAAGGAGAGCAAAAAGCTGTCCGGGCCATCCGCGACGCTAGCCCCGCGGGACAGACGAAGAAGAGCCAGCATGCCAGAGAAAACGGTGGCTCGAAGAGAAGGAGTAATGACGGGATTGTCGGCGGATCAGTCTCAGAGTGTCAGATCGGGTGAGCGGAGGAAGATTGAGACAACCCTGGAGGATTCAGAGCACCCTGAAGTAAGTGCCGAGGCGGTGGGTACAGGAATTGCTGTAGAGGGGTGAGAGGCCGAAGGATCACCTGGTTGGTGAGAGATCGGGGCAGGATTGCCACGGAGAATAGAGGACACCGATTGAAGGATAAGGGGTACAGCTCTAAACAGCCGGGAGGCGTTACTCCCGGGCACTATCATAGGGAGCTGGTGGTGGGTCAGAGAGGTAGTCGGTACAGTAGGACCCTTTGAGGAGACACGTAGCACAGGGGTGTAGGGCGACAGGTCTGTGGCGAAGTATCTATTGTGGTGAGGCTAAGGCACCAATACAGGCTGGCGCAAAGGAACTAACGTCAGAGCAGGAGTAACCCAAGGGTTTTGGGGATAACTCAAAGACTAAGGCCGCTATAGAAGCCTGCAGGACCACGGGGAAGTGGAGGCCACAGGTGGCGTGAGGCCAGGATGTAGGGGTGGCAGGAGCCCCATGTGTAACCGACGAGTCAGAGCTGGGCCACCAAGGGACCCGTGAACTATCCCCGCCCCGCTAGTGTAACAGCAAGTCGTGGCAGAAGAGAGTAGGGTTGGCGACTCGGGAAGATGAACAACCACGGTAACAGCCACGCCCGGTAAAGGGAGTGGTTAACGACACGGAGAGTAAGACTCCTAGAAGTGACTCATGAAGGCCCGTCAGGGACAAAGGGCATCTGAGGTTGAAGTGTAAAATATACGAGAGTACACAAGATGCTATGTCACCATAATAACTAGCTATGGTGATGTAGCCTGTCACTAGTGATGTAGCATCAGTTGGCATGAACCGTGATGCTGATGCTACTGAGCAGTAGTTCGCTACTGCTGCTCAGTAGGGTTGGAAACAACCTGTGAGCCACTGGGACTATCAGTAAGGTGGTTACTGTGCAGTTGGGTGCACATGTAAATGTCTTATGGGTCTCCTATCTGAGAGCTTGACTCAATGTGTGTGTTTGGATGTTCCCAACTGTGATGTATGAGCAAAAAACACAACAGGGAATTTTTCCCTTGACAACGTGTATTCACATACTGTATGTCTTTAGGATTTTCTTTAAAATAAAAAAGCCAAGGCTACATTTGTTTTGGCCAATTATAATGTAAAAATTGTTGCCTCTTTGTTAGGGGGATTATGTATGGAACTTAATCAGCAGTTGTAAAGCATTCTGCACTGAGAACATCTTTCATGCAAAGCAAGAAAAAAATGGTATATGTTTATAACAATTTTGTAAAGCTCACAGCTACTCCTCTATTCAAGAATTTGTGCCATGAATAATGTAATATTCATTTGACAGTATGACTTTCCAGTGAAATCAAAGTGCAACATTGTAATGTATGTGCTTAAATCATATTTCAAATATCAGTGAAGCAGATAAAAAGAGAATGAGCCAACTTGCTATGGGAAACTTGGATACCAGAACACTTTTCATTGTTCTGCTTCAAAAATTAGCTGAATTCAGGTATTTCACAATGGCCATGATATATTATGATACTGGGGAAAGGTCGAAAAGTATTCCTATGTAGTTATATAGATTACAGAATATTGCACAAGGTGTTAATTTGGACATAAGCTTTATGGATAGTGGGGAGAAGGGCTTCTTGACTGATAAATCTCCTGGGTACATATTTTCTTGTAAAACGATTCTGGTTAATCCCTTTCTGTATCACATTTCATTGGCTTAAAATGAAATGACCCTTTCCCAATTTTGTACCAGTCTGAGGTTTCTAAACAGTACACTGATCTATCAAAAACTTCTTCATCCATTTGGTTTAATAGCAAGTGGATATGATTAGTCCCTGGTTAAAGTGGATCAAAAGAAGAGGGACAACCCAGCAACTTTGACTGGCAAACTGTCATCATGGGTCTGGGCTGTAAGAGATCTCTCTGAGTGCATCATGCTAGGTCAGGTCAAAGTTGGGTATCTGTCCTCGAACAGCAAAATCATATGTTCATTTCTAGGCCAACTGATAGCAACTAAAGAAAACACAAGATGCCCTCTCTCCACCACACAAATAACCAATGGTGTTGTTTAGGTTCCCAATCTGAATCATGCAGAGTAGAAGGACAGTGTCCTGCACTTCAGGTGTGTGCTCTAACTAGTTGGTTATTCATGGGTGTCTCTCTTTGACTGAAAACCCTATCTTTGTTGACACTGGTACACATTTTTCTGTAGAAGGTCTCTATTTTGAGGAATCGCCAGTACATTTTCTGATGAACTGTCATCATCTTGGAAAATTCCTGGCTAGTTTTACCCAGGCACTCTTAAATACTTTGCAGTACTAGCTACAGAGCATCTAGCATTTTCTTTAGTTGTTGTTGTTGACCCAGAAATCGACATATGATTACAGTATTGCTTCTAAAACAAGGCTTGAAGTCTGTGTTGCCTGCTTTTTGTTGGTTCAGATAAAGTCTGCAAGAGCAGCTCTTCTGGTTACTCAAACTTTAGAGTTTATGGATAGGAAAAATGGACATATTTTAAAGACCGCTCCACAACCACAATTCTGCTGGGAGCATCCAAAGTTCAGGTTAAAGAAATGTGGTATGTGGAACATCTCTGTAATTTACCAAGTAGTGTTTTAGCTGGGCATTTTATGCTTCTCAACACAGCTGGCTGCTTCAGTACACTTTCGGGAGGACAGCTTGGCGTGCCAATTCTGTCTTATAAGGATACCGAATGTTCTCACCTGACATGACTTTGATGTTTCACATTCTGTTAAGGGAGGGTGGCCTTGTGAGTTGCATTCTTTGTATTCTTACTTGCTTGTTCCTTCACTACTTCACCTTCAGAGGCCACAACTGGCTTAGCAAGCCTTGGGGCCTCCTCAAAAAACCAAGGGACGTGTCTCCCATAACTGGGTCTTCTCCTCCAAACCCTTTATAAATTGTTCTAAGAGAATTTGATCAGCTTGGACTTCTCTATTGAAGATAGCTGTCAGCACCCATTTATTGAGGAAATCTTTCAGCAACTGCAGCAAGACCTTTGGTTTCTTTTCCTCCTTCACTTTCCTGGCCCTAAAGAGTCTCCTATAGTGTTCTGGAGTGATCTCTAGCCAGTAGAGTATAACTGCTTTAAATTTATCATAAACTTCCTCTCTAGGCAGTGCTCTGTATGCTGCCTGAGCTTTACCTCGTGAAGGAACATGTTGAGAGGCTGGATACCTTCAAGTCAGCTGGCCCTGACAATCTACACCTCACGGTACTCGAGGAGCTGGCGAGCATCATAGCCCAGCCTCTGGCACAGATCTGTTTCCCCACAAGCCTGCCTCCAAAATATCTGAAACATTTCTGAAACATTTAGGATGATTTTGTTTAGTTTTGGAGTCTTCCATTTTGTTTTGGATTCAGTGTTTCATGCGCTGAAATGGACTGAAAGACCTCCAAAATGAAATGGCTGCTGAAATTTTGCACAGCCGTATTGGACAGTCCTGATATAGGTCATCACCATGCATTCTGCTTTGTAAGGGTGAAATGGGCCCTATTCGATTCAAATTCAGTCTGAACTGGGGGCAGTGATTTGACTCATTGATTTGGATAACTGTCCCCGATTTGATTCAGCCAAATTTGAATCTGAAGATCTGATGTTGATTCAGAGAATCAGTGATTCGGACATAAGCACAGCTTTAAATGTTTTTTCTACATACCTCAAGGTACCAGCGTAGCTCGTGAATGTTGCAATGCTTTTGACAGCATCCCACAGGAGCGCAGGGGGGCTCCCTGGATGCTTGGCAGTGAACCTGGAAGTGGGCTGGAGGTGCTTCTGGTCCATTTCTGGGTCCACTGGGGAATGCCCTGGAAGGGGGGCCCTGCATTCCCCCCAGCATGGCGACTGGCCACAGGCAGACCCCAGGTGCCCCCCAGACCCAGGAGGCACCAGTCACTGAGCCACGGGGGGGGGGCAGCACATTCCCCGGTGGACCCAAACGTCGGCCAGAGTGGACCAGAAATGCTTCTGGTCCACTTCCAGGTCCACTGCCAAGCACGCTTGGGAGTCCCCTGTGCTCCTGTGGGACACTCCATGCGCTCCAGCATCGCAGCACCAACAAACTGCCTACTACCTAGAAAAATACCTACTGCTACCTAGCAAGTAGAAAAAACATTTAAAGCTGTGTCTATATTCAAATAGCCAAACCTTTCCAAATCTCTCCAAATCAATTCAAAGGGTTCCCATTCAATTCAGAGAGATTAAAGGGTTCTCTGATTCGATTTGGATTCAGAGATTTAGCCACCAAATTAGGCCAAATCTCTGCCAAATTGAATCGGGGACCGAAGTTTTGCACAGCTCTACTGCTTTGGTATTATTTCTGATTTCCAGAGAACTGGGTTTTCTGTTCACTGTAGATATTCTACTTTAAAGGAAAAAAACATGGAAAACTGTGGGTTTCTCCTTGCAGCTGCCAGAGTTCCCGCATGCAAGGGGTTGCCTGGGGCTGGGAGAGAGCAGGATGCAGGACATAGGGGCACCACATCCACAAGCGCACACATGCACGTGACAGCCAGGGAATGTGGTGGAGAGCAGCTCCTGACAAGTATGTCTTTGGGTGTGGCGATGGGGTACAGGTGAAACGGGCACGTGCCCACCCAGATTTCTATACCCAGAGTAGGGTGTGGCTAAATTGACGCCCTGTTTCAACTTTCTGACATCAGAATCAACTTTACAATGCTTGATCTGATGCAACGCCATGCCAGTGAAGAAGTTTGCTGCATTGCCCATCTCCTTGGAGAGCATCTGCCCAAACTTCCTTGGACACTTTCTTTAAGAAAGCAGACGACTCCTGAGAAGACACCAGCCAAAACCCTCCAAAAAGTCCAGCAAAGCCACCTCAAAGAATTCCTTCCAAATCAATATAATTGCTATTTACAGTATAAATACATTAATGTAGTTATATTACTCATCTATAATTGATTGAGTACAAAATTCTTGGTTATTTTTGGTGAAAATAGGGTATCGGGCCTTGGTTCAGGAACCAATCCCCCATTTATAACATTGTTTCTTATGGGAAAATCGGTTCTGAGTTACAACGTTTCAACTTAAGATGCAGTTTTTAGGAACTGTGATGTCTGTAGGTATTATAGGGGTTGCTAGTACTGCCCTGAGCTCATCTGCCTACAGGTAGTGACCGGGTAGACCTTGGCTCTGGATCACCAGGTCTGCCAGGAAGTAGATCTTACGTATTCTTGCCTGCCATGACTTTGATGACCTATATGTTCCCGGGAGTCAATGCCCATGATGATCCTGCCTGGTCTAGATCCCTGTGTCTTTTGTGGGGCTCCAAACCTACCCTTTACCCCAGCCTAGCCCCTCCAGATGGTGTTTATGATGTTCTTCTACAGCCAGGTTGCAGTGCTGCCTGTTGTAACCTTATTTCCTCCTACCCCAGGGTGTCCTAGTGCCTCTTTGGGTATACCCTTCCAGGGGCTGGTCTTGGCTTGTACTCAAAATAAATAAATAAATAAATAAATAAACAGCCAAAAAGAAATCGCCGAAAAACCCTGGCTGCTTCTCAGCCTACTTGTCGGGCTCTGGCAATGTCCCTTTTTCTCATGATCAGGTGCTCAACCTCCCAATCACTATAATTCAGGAAAAACAATCCCTTAGTCCATTCTTTGGTTTTTGCTGGCCCGCCCTGCACCCCTATGAAAATTCACAGTCTCTTTGGGGTCTCTCCCCTGTGGAGGAAGTCTGGCTGTAGATTTTTTCTTCAGGCCTTCCTCCAGATCCTCTGTTGGAAAACTCCACTCTGGAGATTCTCTCAGGCCTTGTGGACTCCCTTGCTCCGGATGCTCAGCTACAGCTCCGCTCTGGAGATTACCACTAGTTTGCAGGCCTCTGCCTGCCTCAGGGTCACTCCCGCAGCGTTCCTTAGGCATGTTCTGCAGTTTCTGCCTGCCAAGACGCTCAGCCGCTCCTCTCTCCCTGTGGCCTGCAGAGAACTGACCCCCTCTCTGCTGCTCTCCGGGGCCGGAAATACCTTTGAGTGGTCTCCCTCTGTCAATCCTGAGCGAGATGCTGCTCCAGAAATTGGGTGGGTATTCTCCTTCCTTTCTGGGCAGCAGCTGAAGCCCTGCCAGCCCTCCATGCTGTAAGTTCTGTCTTACTGCTTCACAGGAACCAATTGTGTCATAAGTCTGAGGACTGCCTGTATATCAATAAAACATTGTGTTCAACTGATACCTATATGCATAGTGGCATTTCATTTTAAGCATGGAAAATAGGGATTTTGTTTTTTTCAAATGAGAGAATATGAGATTTTTATCAGAGAATTTGGGATTTTTAAACATCGAAAACCAGGATCATCCCTGTGATCTCTCACCAGTTTGAAAGACAAATATGTCGTGTCCATTTAGATGATAAACTTTTCAGGGCAGAGTCAGTCTTGTTTGTACAATTTCATGGAATTTAATTTCTACTGATATATCTCTAAGTGTCTCTGGCATGAATCAATAATGAATCAGGCTGTTGTCAGTAAAGATCTGCCTTACTTGTTGCAAAAGTTGGAAGAAATGCAATGAATCAGGCATGGAATTGAAACAAGTGAAACAGCCAGGTTACGTTTAAAGTGACTGAATGTTCTGAAGTGTGAGACTTAATCCCTGCCTCTGCTGCAGAGTTTGTAAGTAATGTGAAGCAAGTCATATAAACTGGTGTGCAGGTGGTTATCAGTCATGTTCCACATTTTTAGAGTGCCCAACTTGAGTTGTCCCGGGCCTGTCTTTCTCATGGAGCAAATATTCTGTTGTATCTATGGTCAATGGAAGGGTGACATCTTTGTTAGAAATATTATTAAAAATGCATTATCAATAGCTGTTAGCTCCCATCAATAGTGTTGTCCTCTGAATAAGCACGGCTGCCAGCCCTCCTTGTCTCCTTAATGAGAGAGGGAAGGGGGGGGGTTGGAAAC
>NW_017728948.1:80472522-80476203 GCF_001723895.1 Crocodylus porosus
CCGGGGGCAGAGGGTTTTGATCTTTTGTCTTCTCCCTCTGACCCTATTTGCAAATATATACCTTTTGTCTCACCAACAATGTGTGCCTAAGGATTATTATTCAATGAGCCTCCAAAGAAACGAACCGAGAGAGAGGTTTTTTTACCTCATCTTGGAGCAATAACATTTGATAACATTCCCAGATGATTGGGATTTAGAAATTCCAACATACTACATTGGTCTTGGTCTTTGTCATTTGCCTGTCAGCCATTCTCTCAACTTGAGCCAGTGGTGATGCATAGGGGGTGCACAGTAAGCCTATGCATATTGGGAACTATTTAATTTGGGTTTGGATTCAGCTGATTCAGATGCCAGCAATTTGATTCAGAGCCAGAGTCAGTTTTCCACTTCAATTCAGCCTAACTGGCTCTGAAGCTTTGGAGTCAATTTGGAGCCGATTTGGAGGTTTGGCCATAGGATATAATGGGGAATCAATTAAATATGTATAACTTTGGGTTTTTTTGTGATTCAGATTAAACTTGCTGGAGTGGTAGCCTCTGCTGAGAGCATGAAGCCTGCCACGTTTTAAGATGATAGGTACAGGCATTTCTGGTATCCTGCACCTCAAAGTCCTGAAAGCAAAACTCATGTCCCATGTGTGTGTTAAGCCATGGGGGGGGTGTGAAAACTGCAGGGGTAGTAGCCCCTGCTGAGGCCACAAAGCCTGCCAAGTTTCAAGGTGATAGGTGCAGGGGTTTCTGGGAAACTGTACCTCAAGCTGCTGACAAGCAAAATTCATGACATGGGTGACACTGTGTGTTGTGTGTGTGTGTGTGAAGGTGCAGTGGGGTGAAAACTGCAGGCCTGCTAGGCCCTGCTGCAGTCATGAAGCCTGCCAGCTGTCAACGATATATGTCTCTTAGGGTGCAGGGGGCTGAAAAAAACTACTGCAGGCCTGCTAGGCCCTGCTGTGATCATGAAGCCTGCAGCTGTCAAGGAGATAGGTGCAGGGGTGGGGTTCTGGCGCCCTGCACCTCTGGCTGCTAACAGGAAAAACTCATGACATGGGTGCTTGTGCGACTGTGTCTCTTTTAGGGTGCAGGGGGCTGAATAAAGCTATTGCAGGCCTGCTAGGCCCTGCTACGGCCATGAAGCCTGCCAGCTTTCAAGGAGATAGGTGCAGGGGGAGTCTGGGTTCTGGGGCCCTGCACCTTTGGCCGCTAACAGGCAAAACTTGTGACGTAGGCAGATGACATTGTATGTGTGTTAAGGTGTGCCCTCACTGGTGCTGGGGCCTTTACACAACATGGTAGTTGTTCATGAGGTCCAGTGAGGTCTCCTCCTCTCCTACAGCCTCAGCTCAGTCCACCACTTTACGTGACAACAGGTAAAATAACTTAGTGACTGACTGAGCACTAGCAGTAGCACCAGTAGCATCTCAGGTAGCCAATCTGTCAGAGAACCCTTCTTTCTTTCCTCTCAGGTAGGAGCTGCTTCTTCTCTAGCATGTCTGTTAAGGTGTACTCTCACTGTATGACTATGTGTGTGTGTGTGTGTGTGTGTGTGTACTTGTGTTCAGGTGCACCCCCACTGGTGCTGAGGCCTCTGCACAACACGGCAGTGTGCCCCAGTGAGGCCTCCTCCTCCTCTACAGCCTTACGCCCGGTCCACCACTGTAGATGATGGCAGGTCAAAATAACTTAGCTGGCTCAACACCAGTAGCATCAGCAGCAGCATCAAAGGTGCCCAAACAGAATGGTTACAGAGCCTGTCCCTCACCCCCTGATGCCTCCATTTCCATTTTTACTGACTGGCTTTCTTGCCTGCGTTGCATGCCAGGCCAGCCTCTGACTTTACTATTCCTTCCATCCAGGACCAGGAGACGCACCAACTGCAGGTACTTCTTCAGCCTGACAAAGGGTTTTTCAGTGCAAAAGCTGGCATCCTGGGCAGCTAAGCTGAGCACACCAGGAGCCTCACAACTGCACTATAGCCAGCAAGCATCATGCCTGTCAAAAACATGATGGGTCTGGGCATTCCCCAGCTAGGACTGTGTGCATGCATGCATTAGCTGGAGGTTATGGTGCCTCCTACCTGCCTTTCACCAGGGGATCATTGGTCCTGGCATTTATGGGGTTGTTGCACTGCTAGAAATCCTACTAGGCCTCCTACCAGGCAGAGTGCAGTTTTAGTGGTCATGCCTAGGACCTGGGGTCTCCTCCTTCCCCATTACCCCAGCCCCTACCTCCAAGTTTGTTCTGGCAGGGGAGCGAGCTCAGCAGGGACATGTTTTTCCCCTGCTGGCTGGTGATGCAGTGAGGGCCCCCTCCAGCTGAGAGCCGGGCATTACCTGGCTGTTAAAACAATCAAAAAAGGAAATCGACGCAGAAGGAGTGAGGAGGTTGGCACTCAGTCCGTCTGCTGGTCCGTCTGTTTCTCCCACAGCATCTTGCCCCCCTTGATGCTGGGGTGGAAGTAGCCTGCCACCTTCTTGCAATTTGAAATCACCTGGCTTGTAGCAATAGTGGCAGCAGTGCTGTCACTGGCAGCCCTGTCACCCTACAAGGCATCCCTGACTATGAGATGCAGCTCGTGTGCCACACAGTGGATACCAACAAAGTTGGCATCAGGGACAGCCTTCACCATATTGGCCTCATTGTCGGTGGCCATGAATCCGTGGGTGAGCTCAGCCTACCCAATGAGCCACCCCTGCACCATGCAGTTCACAGCCCCCATGATCGCCCTTACTGTGTGAGACTCATTCAGCACCTCAGCTTGGAGGAGAGTCCACCAACAGCCTGATTGATTGCACCAGTGCCCTGTGAGGGAGAGGTAGGCATGATCCTCACCCTGGCTGCTCCAGATGTTGGAGGTGAAGTACAAGACTACCTGCAGCCCAGCCTTGCGCAGCTCCTCCCTCAAGTACTCCCTGCATGCCTCATACAGGGAGGGCACCACCGTCTTGCTAAAGGTGGTGCATGCAGGCACTTTGTAAGATGGAGCCAGAAGTGCTATGAGCTGCCTGAACCCTGGCTGCTCAACTACGGAGAAGGGCTGGCTATCTAGAGGAAGTATCTCCCCAATGGTCTGGGTGATCTTGCTCGCCTTTGCAACTCGCCCCCCTTTCTGTCCACCTTTCCCCCATTGTTCCAGGGTGGCCTGCCTGTGCTTTGGTGGGAAGGGGGCTTTGGAGTGAGTGGGGGACTTCCCTTTGGGCACACACACACTGATGCCAGGCTAAACAGGAAGAAGGGCAAGGGGGTGCTGCCTCCTCAGAAGCAGCAGCATCACCATGGTGGAAAGGTATTTCATGTCCTTGCCCTGGCTGATGTACCTTTGGCAATGCTGGTAGATAGCAAACCTGGGATCATCTACCAGCTCAAAATGCTCCCTCCCTATGCTACTCGCCTGCTTCTGGTTTGAGGGTGAGAATGCTACATTATCCCACTACTCAGCAGGCAGAGGCACAACAGCAGGAGGAGCTGCCTCAGCTGAGCCACTTGCCTTCACAACCTCAATCTCCTCAAAGGCGCTGCTTTCTGGAGGAGACCTGGGTCTAGGGGAACTTTGAGGGGTGTGGAGCACAAACTCTGATTCCCCCTCAGTCTCCAGAATTGCTTGAGCCAGGATGTTCAGCACCCCTGGTTCCAGCTCCTCTTCTGGCAGTAGTAGGCTCACACTGAGAGATGACATCAGGGTGGA
>NW_017728948.1:80476428-80477947 GCF_001723895.1 Crocodylus porosus
CTAATACATATAAGCCTATCCGCCCCGCATACTTAAGTAGTTAATTATAATACACATGCGATGTATGACGTGACATCATTTCATATATGTTTGTATGAACCGGAAATGAGTTGTAAGAGTTCCTGCTTCTGTACACGTGCTCAAGAGAGAGAGGATAAAAGCCTGCTGGGAAGTGTTCCCCGCGGGCATAGAGTTTGGTCTTTTGTCTTCTCTCTCTGACCTTATTTGCAAATATATACCTTTTGTATCACCAACAATGTGTGCCTGAAGGATCATTAATATTCATGAGCCTCCAAAGAAATGAACCGTGATTTTTACATCACACTGCTGGTACCTATTTCTGGACTTAAGGGAGGTGGTGCAGGTGCAGGGTCAACAGGTGCAGGCACTGCTCCCACCTCTTTGCTCTCACTGGCAGCAGAAGCATCGCAGATGCTTGGAAAGTGCATCTGTTGCGGGGGGGGGGGGACTTGCAGCTCTAGCTCTCCCCCTACCCCCTCTCCCTTGCCTGCCAGAAGACCTGGCACCTGCCTTTCCAGTATTAATCTTTCCTGTGCTGCAAAAGGTGTGTGTGTGTCACTCCGTTTGTGTTGTGTGTTTTAGTCCCTCTGTGTTGCGTGCATGCACTGGAGTCTTCTTTGATTGTTTGATTCAGTAATAAGTATTAGTAACTACGTAAAAAATGTGTGCTGGCTGTCTGTATGTCTGTCTACTTCTCCACTGTGATGTATTTATTTACTATGAATTATGAATGTGAAGTGTGACTCTTGTGTGTTTTATTCCCTCTGTATTGCATGCACTGGACTCTGCTTTGATTATTTATAACTATATATGGTGTCTTTTTTGTGATTTTTTTTATTAATGTGAATGTGTGACTACTGCTGTACTTCTTGTTCTTCTTCTGTGTTGTAAAGTGTACCTAAAAGGATATATCTCCTTCTAAGACCCTGAATTCTGCATGAATCTCTTACTTAGGTCTCTATGTAAACTAACTATAATAATATTAATAACTACTCTATATAATCTGACTCTCTTCTTCTCCTATGAATGTCTGATTTTTCTTCTATGTGTGTATATCATAAGTGTATGTGTCCAATCTGTGTGCCTCCCTGCACAGTGATGGATCACGCTGGCAGGGAAAACACAGTTTTCTTTTTTCAAAGTTTGCCAGAAAAAAAAAAAGAGAGCAAATATAAATTGAAAGAAATACATTGGGTAGTATTAAGTAAAGAGATTCTAAGCTAAGATAAGATAAGCTAAATCCTATCCAATCCTTTCTAAGAACAAAAAGGAGCAGGCAAGTTGCAACTGACTGACTATGAAGCAAGCCAGGCAGCACAGCACCTTTCTGATGCTGTTGCTCAGGCAGAAACAGCTCACAAAAGGCACAGCAAGTCTGCAGACAGAGGCTTTTATGCTGTTTCTATGTCCCTCCCCCAGACACTGTAATTGGAAGGGCAGTCAGAGAGAAATCACGCTCACTGGCCAGCTAGACATGTCAGTCTTCCCCCCCGCCCCC
>NW_017728948.1:80478353-80479299 GCF_001723895.1 Crocodylus porosus
GAGGGGGGACCCCCCCCGCCAACAGTCACTGACTGTTACCCTTCTGTATTTTCTCTGGTGCTTGGTTTCTCTCCCATCCTCTTCCCGTGCATGGTTTTTCCTTGGATACCTTTCAAGCAGTATTTAAAGGAAAAAAAGGTGTCATTGCTGTTTCCTACTCCAAGTGGAAGTCTTTCTTAAAATTGCCAAGGGAATGATCTGGGAAAGCAAGAAGGAGGGGTGCACTCGCACTGAGCCCCCTTTAATTCCCACTCCACCCAAACTTTAAAACCAGCTGCTGAGAGAAGCTGAAATAACACTACTGCCACTTTTTTAAATTAGCTTTTGAGACCATGAATTCCTTCACTGATGAATCAGACGCATAAACTTTTGTGGGCAAGAGCTCACTTCCTCAGCTGCTGTGAAAGAACATGCACAGAGTAGGCTATCAAGTAGAGAGAATGATTTGAATACAAAAAGCAGGGAAGTGGGGAGAGAGGATCTGTGCTAAGAGAGGCTAATAAGTAATAAACCCATAGGGACAAAGGGGTCACAAAAGCTAATCTATATCATGGGATAAGACTCTGTAGTCTCTGTTTAGACCAGAGGCAGGTAAAATATGGCCTGCGGGCTGGATCCAGCCCACCAGATGATTCTGTCCAGCCCCCAGGGCCCCTCTGAAAGCTGAAAAATAATTATCACCAGACCTGGCTTTGGCTGCTCCTCTGAAAGCCGACATCTTTATACAAGATGAGCTTGTGCCTGCTGCAGAAGCAGCAGCTTGGGCTCTGGTTGCTAAGCAACCAACCCCCACCCCAGACTGACCTGACCCACCATGTTCCCAGCCCCAAGGTAGGGGGCATTAGAGACAGGAAGCTTCTGCCTGGCAGAGGCTTCTGCCTGACAACCCCATGGCCATCCCTCCAGTGACAGAGTGGAAATTCAGGAAAAGCCCCACTGGGCCAAC
>NW_017728948.1:80481227-80492777 GCF_001723895.1 Crocodylus porosus
TGGTTATACAAAAAGTTTATTTTACTTATACCACAGGAGATTGCAGTGTAGGAAGGAAGTTGTGGTCGTGCGGTGTAGAAAGAGAAGTTGATTTATTCAGCTCAGCATGCAGATATTTTTGTTGCACAGATTACAAACAGTGTGGTGCAGATTTTAAGCAAAGCATACAGGTAACTTCGGTCTAAAGACTTTCATGAGCTCTTGACGAAAATGGACGAGCCGGCAAAAACGAATACACCTGAAAACTTACCGTCGGCAGGGAGAGGTCAGCGACTGGCCAAATCGCTGACTATGTCTCCTGGGCGTGTGTGGAGGTCTCCACCGAAGGCGGAAATCTTTCCAAAGTTATAGTTTACAGGGTAGCCTATTATAACACACCAGGCCTGAATAATTACAGGACTGCCAATCATGACTGTGAACATACTCTGTGTGTTCTTAGGTTTCACGCGAGATTGACTGTGCATGTGTTTTACATTTAAGCTGGGGGGGCGGTTTGGATACGGAACTATAATGACGAAATATGTTATGTTAGCCTTTTGACCTTTTTGCCATCGGCATCTGAAACCAAAGATTTTTCTTTGACACTTATCAGAGCCGGCAGTATACCTTCACCTGTCTGCCTCAAGGTTTCCGTGACTCCCCCACCATATATAGCCAACTCCTCAAGTCTGACCTTGATACAGTCCAGCTGCCTCATGATTCTGTGCTTGTTCAATGTGTAGATGATTTGCTCCTCTGCTCTGATACCCTCCCTCATTGCCAAGCTGATTCTGTTACCCTTTTAGAACAACTTGCAGTGCGAGGCCACAAAGCTTCCCGCTCTAAGCTCCAATTCTGTCATGCTTCCGTTACCTACCTGGGCTATACTATTTCTCACGGTACGCATCACCTGTCTTCTGATCGCCTTTCTGCTGTCCTTTCTCTGCCTCGCCCTCAGACTAAACGCCACCTCCGTGGTTTCCTAGGTGCTGCGAACTAATTCCAACAGTGGATTCCCAATTACTCCGGACTTTCCAAACCTCTTACCCTTCTCATTTGTGACTCTTCATCTGATTCACTACCTTGGGATGAAAGCCATGAAACTGCCTTCTGCCAGCTCAAGCAAGCCCTTTCCTCTTCTCCCATTCTCGGTTTGCCTGATTATTCTAAGCTGTTTACTCCTTTTTGTCATGAACACCAAGGCACTGCTTCTGGTGTCTTAACCCAGCCTTTTGGGCCTTCCACGCACCATCCTATGGCTTATTATAGTGCCTCCCTCGATCCAGTTGCTTCTGGATTTCCCCCTTGCCTCCACGCTGTCGCTGCTGCTGCCTGCTGGTTTCTAAAACTGATAACCTTGTTCTTGGACACCCCCTTATTGTTGCTGTCCCTCACGCTGTCCTTGCCCTTCTTCAATGTGTCCGTGCCCTTCTTCTTCCCCCAGCCGCTTAACCTGCTATGAGGTGGTCCTCCTGGTGGCAGACCACGTGACCCTTGTTTGCTGTGACCCCCTCAATCCTGCCTTTCTTTTACCTTTACCCTCTGATGGTCAACCCCATGACTGTACCCAACTTGTGGACTTTGTTTCTCTTCCCCGTCCTGATCTTTCCGATACCCCTCTGACTGACCCTGCCCTCATTCTTTATGTGGATGGCTCCTGTTTTTGAGATAGCCATGGTGTTCTCTGAGCTGGTTATGCTGTCTGTTCTGACCACTCTGACATTGAATCTGCTCCTCTTTCTGTTTCTGATGCTCAGGCTGCTGAACTCATTCCTTTGATTTGTGCCTGCCACCTTGCCGCTGAACAATCTGCTAATATCTATACCGAGTCTCGCTATGTTTTTGGTGTCTGCCACTCCTTCAGGCAGCTCTGGAAGCAGCGAGGTTTCCTTATGTTTGCTGGAACTCCCATTTCCCATCATCACCTTATTACTGCTCTCCTGGAAGCTATTCTTCTTTCCTCCACCCTTGCTGTCCTATGGTGCAACGTGCACACTGTTACTGATGATCCTGTGTCTCTGGGAAATGACAGGGTGGACGCTGTGGCCAAGACCTCTGCCTTGTTGGAACTCTGAGCTCCGGTCCTTCAGGCCACTCTCTACCTCTCTTCCCCTGTCTCCCCCTCCCTTCCCTCCCTCCAGGATGCTGCCCCGGATGCCGAAAAAGACGCCTGGATTTCTGCGGGATGCTCTCTCCACTCTGATTCTTTGTGGCAACAACTGTCTGGTTGCCTTGTATCCCCCCATGCCCTGTTGTCCCTCTTAGTCCAAATGGCCTACTCAGTGGCCCACTTGGCCAAAGGGAGGATGCTGGCCGAGGTAGACCATCATTGGTTTTTCTGCTGTGGCAGCACATTTTTGTCGCCAGTGCCCACAGTGTCAATGACACAACCCTGGTCAACCACCCTGCCACCCACACACATCCCACAGACCTCTGGGGCATTATCCCTTCTCCCACCTCTGGATGGATTTTATTGAGCTGCCCAGGACATGACCCCAGAAATATGTGCTGGTCATTGTCTGCCTTTTCAGTGGCTGGCCTGAGGCATACCCTTGCCAACGAGCTGATGCTCTCACTGTGACCAAGAAACTTCTTTTTGACCTGGTGCACTGCTTTGGTTTGCACCTCTCCCTGGACTCGACCGAGGCCCTCATTTTATTGGCCAGGTGGTCCAACGTGTTTGCAAGGCCCTTTCCATCTGATTCTAACTCCACACCCCAAATCATCCTCAGAGTGGAGGTAAAGTGGAACAGAAAAACGTTGATATTAAGCTTCACCTGGCAAAGACTTGTGAACATACTGGTCTAAAGTGGCCAGAATCCCTTCCCTTGGTTCTTTTCCAAATCCAAAATTCTGTTCAAAGGTCTTTGGGTCTGACCCCTTTTGAGATTGTTATGGGTCGACCCATGAGGGGGCTTGCCAGCCCTCCACCCCAACATCTGTCTCAGCTCCATGATTCTCTATTAACCTATTGCCAAGGGCTCACCAAGGCCCTCAAGGTTATTTCATTGCAGGTTAAAGCAACAGCATCACATCAGTCTCTAGACGGCAACTCAGTTGTTAATCTGATCCAACTGAGAGATTGGATCTTGATTAAGGTCCACCAGAGGAAGGATTGCCTGCAGTCTCGGTGGAAGGGGCCTTTTGAGGTCCTGCTAACCATCCTAACTGCCATAAAGGTTGCCGAGGTTTCTGCTTGGATCCATACCTCCCACTGCAAAAAAAGTATCTGCCCCAAGAGGGTGGATGGTTGCTCTCACCTGTGATACCTCCCTGAAGATCCAGAAGGTTCCTGTGAGTGAAGATCAGATGACGAAGTCTCGAAGATAGCCTACCTGGCTAGCCGAGCTTCATTTGAAGCTATGAACTTTAGTTCTGTGCACTAATATACTTTAGTAATATTAGTGTGAATAGCACTAACCTGTGGGAAAATTGCAGATAATTACTTAGATTTAGAAACTCCCCAGGGAGTGACGCTGTTTTGTATTTTTGTGATGAATGTTGTGTTGTTAGTAGTGTGCTGGAGACCGAAGTTTTAGTCAAAGAAAGTTCCTCAGAGTTCCAAGTGATAGCTGGGTTGGAACAGTGCTTGGGCAGGCCCTAAGATGTTGTCCGTTCTTTTGCTTTGCCTCTTGCTAAGGGTTCCAGTTGGGGCATGGGAAGAAAACAGTGTTGTATTCCTGGGACAGAGCATTGCTCATGCAGGAAACCTTACAAATTGCTGGGTATGTATACATGGGCCCACGCACCCGACCAAGGGAATCCCAATGTTTGGGGTGCTGATCCCCCTTAAGGTTTGGGGAACTGACTCCAATACCAGCTTTGTCAGGTTTTCCTGACGGGGGGGTCTAGCAGAAACCAACTGTCAATATCTATGTGGTGGAAAGTGGCTCGAAACAGTTGAAAATTGTCCTCAGGGCTGGAAGCGGCCCTCTGTTATAAGTTTAATGGGACAGGAAGGACGGGGCAGGCTGGCTGCTTTGTAGGGCATTACCCCAGATGCAAGGTGACCTTCACCTGGCCATGGACTGAGAAAAGGGGGAAAGTGTCAGGAGAGGTCCAGTCCTATTTTTGCAACATGCTTGATGACTCTGATTTTTATGTGGTGCTAGGTCCTGTTTCCTGTAACCAATCAATATCTCATCCCAGAATGGTGGAAAGCCAACATGCCCCTTCCTACACCCTACAGGTAAATCAAAAATGTCGAGAGGGCAACACACCCTGTAGGGATCTTAGTACTGCAGCAGCTCCCGGTTTGTACTGGCTATGTGGGGATGACGCCCATAAGACTTTACCGTGGAATTGGGTTGGCACCTGTACCTTGGGCAGAGTCATCCTGACATTTGACTTGCACTCTAGCCTCTCTTGGCATGAAATGTCTAACTTCCCACCTGGCTTGCCCAGACATCGGCATGTGGTTGAAACCTGATGGTTCTCCAACACAAGGGGTTTCACCAATTTACCAGGGCCTTCCTCCCTTGGCTAGGGGTAGCTGAATTAGAAAAGCCATTATAAATATTTCGGGAGTCATGGAGAACTTTATCAATGCTAATGCTGATGCTTTGGGAGCTCTCAATGATGAGATTTCCCAGGTGGGGCAAGTAGCTGTTGAAAATTGTATAGCCCTGGACTATCTCCTAGCCACCCAAGGGGGGTATGTGTGGTTGTAAACCACACATGCTGCACTTGAATAGAGTGCAGGGGGATCTCCGCACCATAAGAAAGCAGTTGCAGGTGATTCATGCTGTTGCTGAACAGAAATTCTTTGACTGGTGGGGTTGGCTGCCAAGTATAGGGGGATGGGTGAAATCCCTATTGAAGTGGTGTATTATAAGTGTATTATGCCTTTTTGCTCTTTTTATTATTATCCAAATGATTTTGTGCTGTTCAGGCCTTTGCTTAGCAAAAACCACCCAAAGTGTTTCTAGGTTGTCTGTAACTGAGTTACAGATAATGATGCTCAGAGAAGTGGCCTACGAGCGTGCACGTCAAGAAAATGGCAAAGGTCTTATGAATATAAAGATGTAAGCACAAGTGCTTACAAGGGGGGAGATGACGGGGAAAAGCACTGGGGCAGGCAAAAATAAAGTTAAGCCATAATAAGGAGCACAAGTAAAGGCCGAAAAACAAAGGGGCCTTGAGATAACACTTATCGGGAGACAGCTAGGGAAAACACGGTGATTTATTGTCAGACTGCCAAGAATGTATTAAGGGAGAGACTTCTGTGTATCTTTTCCTCACAAGTATATAACAGAGTCTGGACTCCGCAGCTGCAGAGACTTAGCTGCCCTTGCTTCTTCTCCCGTGGCCATGTAAAATAAAGTAAAGCGCTCTGTTAGCCAAGCAGTGATCCTGTCGTGATTTCCACATCAGTGGATGTTCATTTGATGCTTAAAACCTAAAGCTAGTTCACGTGAAACCAAAGAGGAAAACATAGTTCTATCATTACAAAAAAGCATGGTGAAGCTAATATATGTCTTACCTAAAACTCATGTTCTTGACTTTTCTCTGTGAAAGATGAGCAGAAATGGTTCTGGGCGGAGGGGAGGAGCATTATGAAAGAAAACCAAAATACTACAAGGAGAAACCAATATGCAGATTGCTCAGAGTCATGAATCCAAGGCTGGCACCCTAACTGCTAGAGTGTCATCCCATTATATTAATGCTAGGAAAACATTAAATCTGTTTTCTATATGTACATTGATATTTATTTAAAAAAATCAGCAGTTCTGATCTGACTATTCTTACCAAGTTTACTTTTCAATATTATCATTTATTTTCTTGACCAGTTATTTCTTTAGACGCCTTAAAAGTTCTGCCATAAAAAACCCATCCTAAGTGTTGACCTGTTGGTCCAGAGGAGAGTGTCTGCTTAAGAACTTCCCAGTGCTGTGCCTCAGTGCAGGTTTGACATTTGCAAGGTCGATAAATGCTTATTTGGATGTAAATCGACATAGACATCAACATCGACTAATGTCACCTTACCAGTCATGAATCAAGAATAAAACTCCACCACTGATGCATAATTTAAATGCTAGTTGCTTTTTTATGCATCACGATGGTGGGGTAGCATGAAAAAGAAGAAAGCATTAAAAGTACTGAAAATATATAATTATTATTCTCTCCTACTGAGGACCTTGCCTAATATAATTTTAGAATAGCATCACAGACAATAATCTACATTCAATAAATGAGAGTTTTAGAAATTAGTAAATTGCTCTTGGGGTATGTCATGGCAGTACACATTAGTTGTTCCAAAACCTCATGCATTACCAACTGGATTTTTGGGAGCAGGGTGTTGGTGATGTGTAGGGGGAGCACATGGGTGCATGAGCACCCCCTGAGCATGGCAGTGCATCTCCTGCAAAAAGACACCACTGATACTGCTGGTGGTGCCTGCAGGCAGTTGCCGCTCGTCACTCCCCCTCTCTCTCTGCTGACACTGCTGGTGGCATCTATGGGTGGTCTGTGATCGCCACTGCCTGCAGCATCTGCTGGTGGTCGCCGACTACCAGTTGGCACTTGCCACTCCCCGCCTGCCACTGACAGTGCTGCAGCCACCTGCAGGAGCTCATCACTCGCCACCACCATGCTCCCACCACCAACGCCACTGCTGCTGGTTGTGGGAGCTCACTGTGCTCCCCACAGCCTGCAGAGGCATGCAGCATTCATGGCGGAGGGTGCTGGTGAGAAAGGGAGACCAACCAGAACAGTGATTCTCAACTGGTGCCATGAGATCCTTTTAAGGGTTACACAGAGTGCCATGCAATATTAGCAACGTTAGGTGTGCTAACACCTACATGTATGGGCACATCTAGGATTTTGAAAAGGGAAGGGTGCAGATGGTGTGGTGCATCATCTCATGCAGCGCAACATATTTTTTGCCAGTTAAGAGAAACTAGAAGCTTTAGTAACTATGGAACATGTACTTGTCAGCTAGATAATATATTAAATTTTACAAAAACACAACAAACTGGCAAAAAATAGTCAAAAGAGTTTGTGTTATTAGTCCCATAGTAGTTATACATGTCTCTTGCTCAGGTTCATAAAACAAAATCTAACCTTCTTGAGCATCTTGACAGTGCAGTGCCTTCAACACTTCAGTGTCAGTCATTTCCACACCTGTGTTTATATTACCACACCTGAGCTAAAGTTTTTAGCTAGAGCTAAAAATTGTTTACAAGTCTATGAAACAGAAGACAGCCATTACCAAGAATGGCTAGGTAGTATGGGGTATTATATGATCATTATAACTGGAAAACATAAAAAATAAAGTGTGGAGTGTAACCCATAGCTTGTACCAACGGCTGTTCAATTCTACAGTTGGTCATGTTGCCCTGTTGGGTCAGGCCAACTCTCAGGATCTCAATATTGTGCTGTTAGACAGGAGGTTGTGACACAATTGCATATATACAAACACACAAATCAATTAGGTGTATATACACACACACTACCAGCTCAGGCACATACACATCCAAACCAGCCTCGACACATGCATACCTATCACCCATTCAAACAAATACACTATGCACCCCAAAAGTTAGACAAAAATCAGTTGTTCATGCCTTCACACTCAGTACACATACACAGTAATTCGTATATCATGCACACAATGACATGCACCCCCCCCCCCCAGTTCACACACATACAACCCATCTACACATAAACACAGGTAAGTACTTATCTTGGATGGTACAGTGTGTATGTGTGTGCTTGGGGTACCTGGGATACTTGGGGGAAAGTTAAGGTGAAACCTGGGAGCTTGGGGCTGGAAACAGGCTGACAGCTTAGAGATTGTGGGGGGCAGATAAGTGAGTTCTGTAGAGCAGCAGTGGAGTTTTCAGCTGCTAGAAGGGAAATTTTTCCCATTTTTTTGCTGCTGAAGCCAATGGTGAAAAGACAAAAACAGAGTCTGATTTGGGCAAAAAATAACGGGGTGAATCTTCCTTTCAGCAACAGTGAACTAGAATTCCAGAATGCCTTGCTGTCCTTGATACACACTGCCAACTAGGGCTGTGTGAAGCTTCGGGTGGTGATTCGATTTGGAGGAGATTCAGCCTGACTTGGTAGCTGAATATGCAAATCTGAGTTGAATCACGGGACCAATTTAATGGTCCGGATTGATTCAAAGCTCTCCAAATCTTTGGAAAACATTCGGAGAGCTTTGATGATTTGGAGAGCTTTGATGATGGCTACATTAGGGAGCTGCAGCTGACTCCAAGCTGGTAAGTACTAAGAATGGGGGAAGGGGAAGGGGACCATGGGGGGACACCTGCCAGTCCCTCTGACCCACCTCCACTCTTCCAGCCTTCCCATGGCTGCCCCCACCCACCTCAGCTCCTAGCCCTTTAAAAAAAGTCCCGGTGCTCACCGGGTGCTGCCCCAGCTTGCAGGACTCCAGCTCCGGCTCCTGGAAGGTGGCCAGGAGCTGAAGCCACAGCCCTTATGCTGGGCAGGAGCTGCCCAGCTGAAGCTGCCCACCCTCCTGCCAGGAGTGGTGCGGGGCAGGAGAAGGGGATGCAGCACATTGGGAACAGCTCTGCTGGATGCTGCTTGGCATGCCAGGAGTGGGTACTGCCACTTAGGGGTGGAGGGGAGCAGAACAGCACCTGGCCAGGCTAGACTGCAGGTGCCAGCCGGCACATGGTGCAGGATGCCCCAACATGGGCAGGGGGCTCAGTCCCATTCACTTCCCAACCGGACTTCTGTGGCACACTCCATGCACCCCAGCATCACAGTATTGCAAGCTGCCTGGTACCTTGAGATATGTAGAAAAAACATCTAAAGCTGTGTCTATGCCTGAATTGCTGAATCTCTCTGAATCAATTTGGACGGTTCTGATTTGATTTGAAAAGAGTAAAGGGTCCTCTGATTCAATTCAGATTTGGAGATTCAACCACCGAATCAGGCCGCATCTCTGCTGAATTGAATTGGGGACTGAAGCTTTGCACAGCCTTACTAGGTAGCTGAACTTTTGGACTAGTTCCAGCTGGTTCTCATTAAGAGAGATTGATGGATCTTGTGGAACTCTCTGTCCTAGCACAACTGCTTTCTTTAAGCTGATGGTGAGAGCAAATGCCTGGCAAGCTTTTGGGAGGTGAGCCATGTGTTCTTGTAGTAGATTTTCATTGTGGGCTATAAGGGCACTGTTAAAAACAGTCTTCAGGGCTGTGAAATATGAGCTATGTGACCAGGAACAGATAAGAGACATCAGAATTGCAGAAAGAAAGACCAGCTTGATTAGAGGAATGTCAAGACCATTAAAGGCAGAAGGGGTCATTAACACTTGTGGAATGAAAAGTTTACAAGGAATCAAGTAGATTTCAATGAACCATGAATTCAATTCATGCTCTCACTGCTTCCTGACTAGAAATGCTGCTGCCTTTGCCAGGCAGTTGGTTTTCAACTTTGGATCAAGCAGAAATCAAAGGGAGGTGCAACTGCACCATCCCCTGATCTACCCCTGTTTACATCCCACAGTAAATGTAAAAGTAAAGCACAGCGCCAAGCAAGTACTAGATCAGAATCATGTATTGCTAATTATCAAAATCTTGGTTACTAGGGCTGTGCAAAATTTCATCCAGTGTTTCATTTCAAAACTGTTTCAATGTGTTTCAAGCTCAAAACAGCACAATCAAAATGAAAAAAGCCTTTGAAACAGCTTCAAAATGAAATAAGGGCACTCAAAACATTTAAAAAGTTTTGAAATATTTCAATTTTCAAAGCCAGACTTACTTGGCTTCAGTGCCAGTTGCAGCCAGCAGCAGCAGCCTCTTGTCAGGGAGATTGGGGCCCTGCCTGTACCCCCAGAAAAGCTGCAGGGGCTGTGCCAGACTGTTCCCTGGGGTGTGGGCCCCTGATCTGTCTCCTGGATCACAGGAGGCTGAGGCTGGTGCTGCTGCCTGGGACCAGCAGCAGCCAGGGCCATCAGGTGGGGTGGGGGAGGTGGAATCAGGGCAACTGTCCCAGGCCCTGCACTTTGGGGAGCACTTCAGAGCCAGATGGAGTGGCCATGGTGACTCTGCACTGCCGCCACCAGCTTCATGTCCAGCTGCTTGCTAACCTTCCCCTGCGTGCCCCCGCCGAGGGTGTAGGACTGGGGCAAATCAGCTCATGCAGGGACCCACCCCCACTCCAATCCCACACACCCTGGATGCAAAGAAGCCACTGGTGCCATCAGCGGTGTGGAGGCAACCTCTCACATGATGCTGGGGGAACCTGCATGTTGGGGGTGGGAGCCAGCTGGTGTGTCCCCTCCAATGTGTAGCCCCTGGCTGCTAAGAAATTTAACAGCCCTGGGGTAAACCTCTAGCCACACTGAGGTGCAAGAGAACAGTGCTTCTAACCTTCTAATCTTTTCTTAGAGCTGCTGTAGGTACTTTAGCTCTCGCTGTAACTTTGGAGAAGTTTAACTTGAGTGTCTACATCACAGTGCCTGCTTCAACTGTAGCTCATATATCTATGTCCAAGCTAGCTTTAGGTAATGTGGCTTGGCTACTGCAAATAGGTTAAGCTCTGATAACAGAATGCTCGCCATGGGCTAATACTCCATGTACTCACTTTTCTTCTCAATACTGTGTATTCCACACTTCCTTTAACTCTCCCTACACTTTGTCCCGCAAAGAACAACACTGGCTTTAGAGCAGATAAAGATGGGATGTGCATGAGTAAAGTATCAGGATTTAGAAAAGATATTATTGTTAGAAAAGATATTATTTTGCTCACATATTTTTGTTTTAATTGACCAAATACCTTTATTGTGACACTCAAAAAAAAAAATCCATTTAGATATTGAAATGAAAGTGTGATTCATTTCTGAGATAATGTGCAGGGAAATGTGCTTTTGAAGGGTTTGAAGTAGGAGAGAGAGAGAGAGAGAGATAAACAGGAATAGAAAAGTATATAAATGTAGAAATTCTAGTTGCATTGCCACTGATTTTGTTAAGGTTTTGTTTCTTTTTCCTTCCCTGCAGGAGTTCCATTACTACTGTTTACACTGAGGTTCTTCCTCCAAACAACCAGAGCCCTCCCTGCTTTCCCCAGCAGATGTATAGCCTGGAAGTCAGTGAGACCATGAAAAATTGGTGCCATTTTGCTAAATCTGCAGGTACAGAGCACTTCACTGTAAGCCTCTATGCAGCTACTTCTGCTGACTTACATGACATGTACAGTCTAGTAATCCTATCATAGAGGCCAAGGCCAGTCTTATTGTTAGAAATGAAGTATTGTTAGAATATTGTTAGAAATAGAGTGTTGTTAGAAATGCACAATTTGCATCTCGTACCTGATAAGGAAAAACACTGCCAAGGACTTTTTTTTCTTAACTAGCTTTGCTACAGTTTTTCTTATGCTAAATCACTCTCCCTCCCCCACACTCCCCCTGGTTCTTCTCATGCAGATTACAAAAGCTGGAATTCAACTAACTGTGTCCTTAAAAGAGAAAAAAATTTAAACTCTTGGTAACCTAGAAAACTTTCTGAGCATGCACAATTAGCTGATGCATATTCACCTATCCGCCCTGCATACTTAAGTAGTTAATTATAATATACATGCGATGGATGAAGTGACGTA
>NW_017728948.1:80492877-80495029 GCF_001723895.1 Crocodylus porosus
AAAACCCAGCTGAAAAAGTTCTTCAGGAGTTCAGAGTAATCTCAGTCCTTTAACTCTGCTCCGACCCTATTTGCAAATACACCTTTTGTGCTGCTAATAAGTGTGTGTCTAAAATTTCTTCGTGTGCCTCCCAAGAAACGAACTGCAAATTTTTACAATATTATCATCAATTCAGTATCAAAAGGCTTGTTGTTGGCATAGTGAAAGAGAAGACAGTTACCTTGACATTTTTACAGCCTTCCAGAACTTTCTTCAAAACAGTAATAGGGCTTTCATCAGTGATTTACTCAGAACTATGACAAAAATGAGATGATTTTTAAACTTTACAGTGAATGACCTGCTTAAGAGTATGGAAGGGCCATATTTATTTAGAGGCAGAGTTCAGGGTGTGGTAATGCAAGGTTTCTTGTATTTTTTCTGCCAGTCTGACTTAATTTAAAATGTGAGAGAGCAGTTTTAGGTCATTGTCCATTTATCCTTTCTCCCTGTTTTGAGACTGGCAAAAGCATTGCTAATTATGATTATGGTAGCTACCATCTGTGGAGGTTACTAAAACCAACAACCCATTTACATATATCTATGATGGGTATTCAGCTCTGTACAGTACAGCTGAAGCTTGATTTAAATCAGCAAGCCAAAAGAATAACATATAGTATCTCATTTCATGGGATGTCATTCTCCTGCTGTACTCGGCTTTGGTGAGGCCGCAGCTGGGGTACTGCGTCCTGTTTTGGGCTCCACAATTCAGAAGGGATGTGGTGAAGCTTTACAGCTCTCTGAGGTTTTATTCTTCAGAACTTACTGTCACAGGCCAGCTGGGCACTGTGAGTATATCAGTTTAGCCACTTGGCTGTTTGGTTTGGGATCGAGGAGGCAGAGTTGGGAGTAAAACAACGGCAAATTTATTATAGCTTACACACACACAACAGTTAACAGAAAGATAAATGCAATAAGCAGA
Organism: Crocodylus porosus; assembly: GCF_001723895.1. NCBI lineage: Eukaryota > Metazoa > Chordata > Crocodylia > Crocodylidae > Crocodylus > Crocodylus porosus. Next base: position 80,493,836 of record NW_017728948.1, read on the forward strand.
TAATGCAATATTAAAGAGCTAATAGTAAATAATAACAGATAATAACAACAGATAAATATGTCAATCTGTCACATGCCAGCTAGGCACTGCAAGAATATCAGCCCCTGGGCTGCTTAAAATAACAAATAGACAGACATGGGTTGGCAACTTATCGGCAGTCCCTAAATCCCCAAGTCCCTTGCCCCTCCCCTTTCCATAGCCAACATGACTGCTGCCAGATAGGAGCAAACTGCCAGCCAGCAGAGAATGGGGTAAGTGGGGCAAGCCCAAAGTCAGGTACATACTGCTCCAGAGGAGCGTCCTATCCCCCTTTCCTCCACCTGGCCAACGAACCTGCTGCAATGATGGAGCAAGCCAGAGCCAGCAGGGAGTGGGGTAAGGTGAATTATCCAGGAGCCAGGGCAGGTAGGGGAAGTCCCATCCCCCTTTCCCTCTCCCCTCCATATGGCCAATACAGCTGCTGCAATGAAAAAGCAACCTACCTACCCTGAAGCAAGTAGCACATTGTCCTGAGTCATCCTCTTCAGAGGCAGCCCTTCCATGTGCATGGCCAGCTGGGCTCCACAGCCCAACTCCCTGCAGCTGCATAAAGTACAGCAGCAGTGAAAGCCCTGCCCTGCCTGGAAAGGGAGCACTTCAAGGTGTCAGGGAGCCATGTGACTTTGTAGACTTTACTCCTGTCATGCTTGTACAAGTTCCACACCTTATAGCCCTCAGTCAGTCATGTTGCTATTTCCTGCTCTTGAGGCAAGGGATATTGGTGGTATAGTACCAGTTATTGGCCAAGCTGCATAGTTGGGAGAGTTGTTGGAAAAACTTTCGAGCATCAAATGACCTTCCTGAAGTCACACCAACAGCTAGCTAGGGCATCTTCACTGGTGATGTTTAGGGCTGTGCAAAGCTTCGACTTAATATTCAATTCGACAAATATTCAACATAGTCAACCTTGAAAAGTGAAAGTTGAGTTGAATAGCAGCTGGTTGCATAGCTGTCGAATCGAATACCGGAAGTTGAATATTAACAGCGTGGGTTGAATATTCGACAGGGGTCGAATATTTGACTTGCCTATACTGGATTCCCTGTGCCGGGGGGGGGGAAGGAAAGTAAGGGAAGCGGGGGCGGTGATGGGAAAGGCTGCTTCCATGACTGACATGTGTGGCTGGCCAGTGACCTGTCAGCATTCTCTGAGGTCCC
>NW_017728948.1:80520479-80543464 GCF_001723895.1 Crocodylus porosus
TGCCAGGGACTCCCACTGGGGAAAAGGAGGGGTGGGACTTTTGGTTCCAAGATCATGCCGGGGGGGGGAGGGGAGGCACTTGTCAAGGGGCAGGGCTAGCCTTGCGGCCCTCAACAGGTCACCAAAACTCGTTAAGTGGCCCTTCAGCCAAAGTAATTGCCCACCCCTGGTTTAAACCATGCTTAACACAATTCAGTCTGTGCATGATTTATTCTGCAATTTCATATTCAAGCTAGGTTTCAAAGTTTCACTGTTTAAGAACAGCTACTCTGAGGTCAGTGATGGAATATTCAGAAAGGTTAAAGTGTTTGACCACAGGCTTTTGTAAATTGTTGGACTTGACGTCAAATCAGTGTCCCCTGATCTTATAGGGATTGTCCCATTTGTCCAATGTAAACAGCAGTGGGGCACTATAAGCAGGTGATGGCATATATGATGTTGGTAGAGGTGCAAGTAACTAAATTTCAGATGGTATAATCCATGTTATTTGGTCCAGTGATGAGGGAGAAGATGAGCAGCTCTCAGTGATGAAAGAACAGGTTAGGGACTATTTAGAAATGCTGGATGTGTACAAGTCCATGGGGCCAGATGGGGTGCAACAAAGGGTGCTGAGGGAGTTGGTTGATTTGATTGCATAGCCTGTGGCCACTATCTTTGAAAACTCATGGCAGAGAAGGTCCTGGACATTTGGAAAATGGCAACTATAATGCCTATCTTTAAGAAAGGGAAGAAGGAAGATCCAGGGAACTACAGACCAGTCAGCCTTACCTCAGTCCTACTATGTGGAGCAGGTCCTCAAGGAATCCATTTCTAAACACTTGGGGGAGAAGAAAGTGAATTGGGAACAATTAGCATGGATTCACCAAGGGCAAGTCAGGCCCAACCAACCTGGTTGCCTTCTATGATGGCTCTGTGGATGTGGGAACAGCAGTGGATGTGATGTACATTGATAATAGAAAGGCTTTTAATATTGTCTCCCACAGCATCCGTGCAAGTAAGGTAAGGAAGTATGGGTTGGATGAATGGACTGTAAGGAGGATAGAAAGCTGGCTGGATCATCGGGTTCAATAGGTAGTGATAAATGACTCGAGGTCTAGTTGGCAGCCAGTATCAAGTGGAGTGCCCAGGGGTCAGTCCTGGGGCCAGTTTTGTTCAATATTTACCTTAACAATTTGGAAGATGGGATGGATGGTGCCCTCAGCAAGTTCACAGATAACTAGTAGATATGCTGGAGGTTAGGGATAGGATTCAGAGTGACAAGGACAAACTGGTATCAAAAGGCTTGTTGTTGGCATAGTGAAAAAGAAGATAGTTACCTTGACATTTTTACAGCTTTTTTTTTTTTTTTTTTTGATGGTTATTCAGCTCTGTACAGTACAGCTGAAGCTTGATTTGAACCAGCAAGCCAAAAGAATAACATTTAGTATCTCATTTACAATCCTCTGACGTTTTATTCCTCAGAACTTACTATAACTAGAATGCACATGTTTTGGGGTGTTTTCTCTTTTTCTTTTCTCATTCTAATGGAAGACTGGAAATCTTCCCCTTTTGATAGTTTAATAAGCCAGTTTCTACTCCTGAGGACTCATGGCATATTGTTCCTTTGGAACTGTCACTGGTGAAGGAATCTGCCTGCCTCAGGAGCATGCAGCTGGCAGGGCATGCGGAATTTTACATATAAGGGGAGAAGGAAACGTGTGTACATGTAAGTGTGTGTGAAATGGCTATTTTTTATTAGGGCTGCCCAGAAGTTGGGAAAGGAGGTGATGGATTAGTATGCAGAGTACAATTGGATAAAAATGTATAGTGCTGGAAAGACCTTCCAAGGGGCATCTAGTCTAACTCCCACATGTGCATCTTCCACATGGCCCTCAAATTTCTCATCTGTTTAAAAATGTATTATGTGATATGCAACATTGTGTGTGTGTGTGTGTGTGTGTGTGTGTTTCATATACATCTCTCTCTCTCTCACACACACACACACACACACACACACACACACACACACACACACACACACACACGTGCGCGCACGCGCCTGGATCCAGAGTGGGTGCAGTGATATAGCTGCACTACGCCTTTGATTCGTGTTCCACTCACTCATCCCCCTTTTAACTCTACCTTCCACCTGCCCAGCATAGCTGCTGCCCCATGGAAAAACACTGCTGGCACTGGAGCCAGCAGGGAATGGTGCAAGCAGCACAGAGCCCTGAGCTGCGCTCCTGGGAACCAGGGCAGGTAAAGCAAGTCCCTTGCCCCTCCCCTTTCCATAGGTAACGTGGCTGTGCCATATAGGAGCAAACTGCCAGCCAGCAGGGAAGTGGGTAAGCAGGGCAAGCCCAAAGCCAGGCTCCCAGGATCCACGGTACATACTACTCCAGAGGAGAGTCCTATCCCCCTCTCCTCCACCTGGCCAGCAAAGCTGCTGCAGTGATGGAGCAAGCCAGAGTCAGCACAGAGTGGGGTAAGGCACATTCCCCAAGAGCCATGGCAGGTAGGGGAAGTCCCATCTCCCCTTCCCCCTCCCCTCCATATCGCCAATGTTGCTGCTGCAATGAAAAAAGCAAACTGCCCACCCTGAAGCCAGCTGCACATTATTCTGAGCCATCCTCTGAAGAGGCAGCCCTTTCATGTGCATAGCCAGCTGGGCTATGTGGCGGGCCAGTAGGGGGCGCTCCTGTGTTGAGCTGCCCACCTCCCTGTGCCCGACCACCTTCCAGGCACCGAATGCCTCCCTAGGGGCGCCTTATGCTCGGCCAACCCCTCTCCCGGAACACACTTGCTAGTCTGGGGGTAACATCGCCACCACCACCCCGAGAAGGGACTGTCTCAGCCCTGTGTCCTCGGGGAAACACAGGCCTAATAGTCCGACGGGTACTCGACCCGGTACAGGCACTTGGGGCACTTCCCCAAGTCAAGGGGGCAAGAAGTAAAGTCTCCCTTAGTCTGCAGACCTAAGGGGTCTCTTAGGCATAATTTAGACCCACCCCTCAATAAGTCTCCCACACCAGTCAAAAAGGAGAACTTTATTGATTACAATGGGTAGGGGAAACTAGGGTACAGGATTGAGCAATATCTTAGAAATCCTAAAGAGCAAACAGTGTGGCTGAGGTAGCCTTTTGATTACGCATCTGTGTTACTACCAGCTAATATCATCAGAGCTCAAGTAGCTTACTCACAAGCATCTTCCAGAGGCTGGTGAAATTCCCCTCTGTAAGCAGACGGTTTCTAGCTCATGAGTTTGGGGGAGAGAGCCAGCTTCAAATGGTAAAGCTCCTCTGTATCCCTTGCATGGCTGCTGCTTCACCTCATGGCCGAAAAGAGCCCCTCCTTCCCCCCCTCCCCTTAACTTATATAGCCCCTGTGACCTCATTCACCTGGTCCAGTGGAAGTCAGCCCCAGTTGGCTGTCAGCCAACCAATTTGTAATACGTCACCTGTTACCGGACAGATTCCAGCTCCCCAGGTAGAAACCCCTTACCCAGGTAATTGATGCAAGCCACGTAGGCAGAGGGAGCAGGTTTCCCCCCTCCCTCAGAAATGCAGCCAGCTCAGGTTACCTAAAGAGACAGGCTGAGGTGTGAATCCTCTGTGCTGGCCCATCTAATCACATTGTCACAGGGCAGAGATTTTGGGAAGAAACCAAGGTGGCTTTCTGCCACAGGCTCCATAGCCCAACTCCCTGCAGCTGCATAAAGTACAGCAGCAGTGAAAGCCCTGCCCTGCCTTGAAAGGGAGCACTTCAAGGTGTCCAAGAGCCATGTGTCTTTGTAGCCTTCTTCACTTTATTCCTGCCATGCTTGTACAAGTTTCATACCTTATCACCTTCAGTCAGTCTTGTAGCTATTTCCTGCTCTTGAGACATGGGATTTTGGTCATATAGTACCAGTTATCGTTCAAGCTGCATAGTTGGGAGAGTTGTTGGAAAAGCTTTTGGGCATCAAATGCCCTTCCTCAAGTCACACCAACAGCTGGCCAGGGCCTCTTCACTGGTGATGTTCTTTGTGCAACTGCAGGGGTGGGGGGAAGGGGTTTTGGGAGACATGTTGAAGATTTAATTATAATCTGATTATTTGTCTACATATGAAACACAAAAAATGAATAGTAGTAGTAGTACTGGTTGATTTATGGCCTTTGTCAAGACAATACAATAAAATGAGCAACAACAATTATATATAGACTCATGGGCATTAGGGGCTGGAAGGGACCTCGCAAGATCACCAATTTCAATGCCAAAGGCAGGAAGTCTGCTGGGGTCAAATGATCCCCAGAAGTTAAGCATCCAAATGCCTTCTGAATGAATCCAGAGTAGGTGCTTGCACCAGCTTTGTGGGGAGTCTGTTCCAGATCCTGGACACTTGGACTGTAAAGAAATTTTCCTTATGTCCTGTCTAAATCCACCTTCCAGAAATTTGTGGCTGTTAGTCCTTGCTATTGGTTGGGGAGCCCTGGTGAACAACTGTTCTCTATATGTATAGGCCGCCACCAAGTCCCCCTTGAGCCTTCTCTTCTCTAGGCTGAAGAGTCCCATGTCCCTCAGCCTCTCCTCATAAGGCTTTCTTTGCTGGCCTTTAATCGTGCTGGTAGCTCTCCTTTAGAAACTCTCAAGCTTATCCACATCTCTCCTGAAGTGGGGGGCCTAAAGCTGGATGCAGTACTCCAGCTGTGACCTCACTTAAGCTGAATAAAGCTGTCCGTGAATGATGTTCTTCATTTTGCTTGAGATGCATTGGTGGATGCATGAAAGAATTTGTTTTGTTTTGCCAGCTATGGCGTCGCATTAGTGACTCATGTTCATGTTGTGCTCAATCAAGACCCCCAAGTCTCTTTTGCTTGTGGTGCTAGTAAGCGTAGCACTGCTGAGCCTATAAGTAGGATGCTGGTTTTTCCTCCCGAAGCGGAGCGCTCCACATTTGTCTACATTGAAAACAATCCAGTTTTGGTCTGTCCACCTTGTGAGCTTGTCCAGGTCGGCCTGTATCCCCATCCTGTCCTCCAGTGTGACCGCCTTTCCCCATAATTTAGAGTCATCCGCAAACTCTGCCAGTCCACATCTGACGCCCAAGTCCAGTTCATTAATGAAGATGTTGAAGAGTACTGGCCTGAGTACCGAGCCCTGAGGGACACCACTGGTCTCCTTTCTCCATGTTGATGTGCTCCCACCAACTAATACTCTGTTTGGGTCTGACCCTGGAGCCAGTTCCCCAAGCATCAAACCATGAGATGGTCAAGGCCACAGTTCCCCAGCTTAACCATGAGGACATCATGGGAGATCAAGTCAAAGGCTTTCTTGAAATCCAGGTATATGACATCAACCTCATCTCCCTTGTCAATAATAAAATAACATTTATGTAATTTATAATTGATGTGCAAAACATACAAGTATTTATTCTACAAGCTTATACAAAATTAAAATATGTCATAGTGCAGTAATTACAGTGAATCTGAGCAGACTTGAATTAATTGACGTAATTACCATGCTCCAGCAGACATGTATTAGCATCCCCACACTGAAAAATGGTGGTGCAGCTACTCAAACTAAAGCACCACCATTTTTCAGTGCAGGGATGCTGCTGATTCATGTCACACTCCAAGGCACTTTAATTGGAGCAGCTCACATTTTTGGTAAAATGGATTCCAAGGTATCCTACCTTCTTTTGCTATAAGAACCAAACTTGTTTCCTCTTTTTATTTCCCCAAAACCAATACTTAGGTTTTAGTTGTGTTGATTTCTGAGCTATCTGTGGTGCAGCAATACTGCTGAAAAGCTTTTAGTAAACTTTGGAGGCCTGTTTGGGATTATGATATTACTAATGTGTCATCTACATAAAGCAGGACAGGGACAAAGGTGTAGGTTGTAGCCATGTTGGTCTAAGGACTTGGCAGACAAGGTTCTTTGGGTAAATCTGATACCTTTTATTAGACCAACTGAAATAGCTGGAAAAATTATTCTTTGCAAGTTTTGGGTACAATTACACTTGGTCAGGTAGAGGAAGCATCTGCAGCTGTTCTGTGTTCTTGCTGGATTAGTAAAGCAGGCAAAGGCCAGTACCTATGCAAGAAAGTCAGCCAGTTAAAATGTAAACTGAGGTGAACAATAGGTGAGAGACAGGTGGGGATGGGGTGAGAAGGGAAATGAATGTAGCTGTAGTCAGTGGAAGGGCAGGGGAAGGAAATGAACCATTTATAATCACAGGTGCATGGAATGGATTCCCTGTTAGTACTTGCTTTAGATCATTGAAGGTCATTCAAGAATACATGAAAAATTAGCACAGCAAACAAACAGCCTTGTCATATACCTGTTTTAGTTGGGCAGCTATTCGACAATCCCTTGACGCACCCTAGATGCTGTGTTTGAATAGTAAGTAATGAGTAATTGTAGGAGACCTTTATCCATTTATGCTATTTCCAGATTCTTCCATAATTTTAATCCATATATGGAGTCCAATACTCCCTTGAGATCTCTGAAGGCTACATACAAATATTTTTCTTCTTTTATATGTTCAAATGAAAAATAGTGCAACGCCAAGCAGTGGCCTGTGCAGGAATAGCCTTTTCTAAAACCAGCCTGCTCTACTCCCAAAATATTATTTTCAGATTTCCTCTCTGAAGAGGCACAGGGGGCACATCTGTGTGCAGGGTAGAGGCAGTTGCCACTGCAGATTGAGCTCTGTACCCTGCTGCCAGTGTCTCGGGAGCAGTGCGGACGCCATGTGGCTACGCTGCCTACTCAGCAGTGGGAGGCACGTGGCGTCACACGACTCACGGGGCACTAGCAGTGGGGTGTGGAGCACAGCCTGCAGCAGCAGCTGCTTCTGTCCTGCACACACAGGGGCAGAAGCAGCCCTGTGTCTGTGCCTGTATCTGTGCCTGATCTGGGGGCGTGCACAGCAGTGGGAATTCTTCTCCCCCACACCACTGGACTGGCTGCCACAATGCCCCGCCAAGCATCCCACCCTGGTGTTGCACTATTTTTTATTTGACCCTGAGGCCCCATCCACCTCTGCCCCTGCCCCACTCCCTCCTTCACTGTGGCAGCCTCGATCTTCCCTCCTCCCCGTCCCTTCTCCACAACAGACCTACCGGTTGGGGGGTGTGTGTGCATGCAAGCACACAGGTGCTCAGGCCCCCCAGTCATATTTTCTTCCTCCACCTATGAGTTCAAGTAACCTCATAGCCTTGTTTGACACTCTGTGCAGTTGAAAAGAGCATCCTTTGTAAAGCAATAAGGCAAGTTAGCTTTAATGGACAACTTCTCTATCCTTTCTTTTAATCCATAGGTGAAGAAAGGTCCAATTTATTTTTAAATTAATATCCTACAGGGCATTCGTTCATTTGTGTGCGTGAGAGAGAGAGAGAATATGTTTATACCAGGACTAGTATTTTAGTAACTATTTTGCCAGCCATTTTTTATTAGAACATTTTCATATTTAAGCTTTAATTTTCCTGAGATTTTGAGAAACAGAAATAGGGCGCGTACTGATTTACTGAAGTAGACTGCATAAAGAGCATGCAGTTCTTCAAAGGTGGCAAAATGCCCCATAAAGTTGATTTTGAACCACATAAGTGTTACAAATACAATGGTATATAATCAGCTGTTTTAAATTTAAGGAGACATGTATTTAACATTCTGAGCCTTCAGTCTTTTTTAAATTTATGGTGCTTATTAATGATTTATGCTGCATTGTGTGTATTTATTCTGAATTTAATTAAGACCATACATAATTCATTTCCTATTATCTTTCCACTGTTATTTTTAAGGAAGTACATTTGAATGTCTGACCACTGATGAATATAATTGGAGTTTATTTAATGTGTATTAATGGCAGGCAAGATTTGTTAGAAATCTAGAGGCGAAGAAAGAATGAAAAAGAACAATGAAAGATTACCCCGAGGTTGCAAATTTAAATGTCAGTCTGGCCATGTTCCCACATGCAGGTATGTGCATTTTGTGGCATCACAAATCTCACACATGGAATGTTAAAACATGTCCTGCACTGCAGCTTTGCAGCATTAGGGCAAAAATGGCTACTGGGATTTCCTGGTTAAAAAAAAAAAAAAAAAGCCTCACAAAAAGGCAGCATGGTGCATGGTAGAGTAGCATTCACCAGAACAATTGGATCCTTAGTCCTCCAAGGAGATGCTCTGGCTGCTGGCCAGAGCATCTCTACTCCTCCATTTGTGTCCTGGCTTCTCCAGCACACCTGGAGCGGAGATGAGCTGGGCAAGGGCAGTTTGCCCAAAGCAGGACACAATGTCCCGCAACAAAGCCCACGTGCAGGGGCGTGCACTGTGGCACAAACTATTTCACTACTATTGTGCTGCTGCAGGCACATGGCCCTGGGCATCTGGATGCAGCCTCTAAGTACAGGTGGTGTCAGCTGTGATGGACAGTGGAGGATAAATGAGATTTTCCTTTTCTACTATGATGATTTTAAAGAAATAGTGACAGCAGAGATGCATCTCTAAATTACACATCAAGGTGGGATGGGAGTTTCCATAACAATTCTTGTATTTTTCCCCATTTTCTCTTAAAAATAATGAAAAATATTTCAACCACTTCAGACTGAGAATGAATGTACAGGAACCAAAGTTCACTGAGGAACCTGGTAGAGAAGAAGAGGGGAAAATGGTTTTAACAGATGTTAAGGTTGAAATATCCATCAGCTAGATATGAGAAGAACCAATAAAGTGTAGAAATGCAGGCACCTAAATAAAGATGGTCTCTTGACACTCAGTGTTGTGAAAGAGCCATTAGAGAGAGGATGAGTATGGCAAAAAGATTGTTACACTTGGAAAAGAGAGGACATTTTCAGTAAAGAGAAGCAGAATGAAGTCAGAATGATGTAAGGAGTTGGAGGAGAGAGATTATATTAATTGAGGCCTTGGGATCGACAAAGGCTTAGGTTTGAGAGTACAGCAGGGGATCTCCTGTTGGGCAGTGTCAACTCAGTCTTCCAAAAGTTAGCAAGATCCAGGTAGGTAGGAGGTGAATCAAGAAGGAAGTGCAAAGAGGCTGAAGATGAAATCTAAAATGCAGGTGGTGATGTAGCAAGAAAATTGATGAGAAAATAGCAATAAGCTGAGAACTGAACAGAGCTGAAGGAATTTAGGGCATATTTAAAATGAGAGGAAATTTATAAGAGGAAGATCCTGCTTAGTTATGTACATGTTTTCTTTCAGATAACAGCTTTTGAACATTTAGAATCTTGTTGATTTCACTTTTGAGAATCTGGGACTTTGCTTATAAGGTACAACAAGAATATGTAACAAAGCTAGGAGAAGGGAAGTTAACAGTAACAAGAGCCAAGTACCCAGTGTATTTGACCATGATACCTTGTTGGTCCTTGAGGGCAGCTTGTGACTGAACAAGGCAAGAAAATGAAAAGACTCTTGTGGGAAGGAGACTAATAGTAAAATTTGGGATAAGTTGTACAATAAGCACTTGTGTCAGCTTTTTGTGACCACCACCAATCATATTCCAAATGGAGATAGAGGGCAAAATACAGACAACAATGCATTGCTCTTCCCAACAGCCAGCATGCACTGAACAGTTGGAAGGAAGGTTTCAGAACCAGCTGTGCCATCTCTTAGTTTATTAGATATCCTACCGCACCAGACCTAGAGACTGTGGATAATTTCTGCTTGCTATGCATACTTATAATAGGAGCAAAGAATTTACCACAGAAAACAGGTTGTGGCCCACTGACTGTTTTGAGAAAACGTTTGGCGCACAGCCTAAGAAGTTGTCACCCATGAGTCTTACACTCCAAACGTTTCACCAAAATACCTTTTGTTTTCATAGAAATAAATCAAACACCTTATTACCTTAGCTTTCACTCTCATTTCTTTTAAAAACATCAAAGGAATGTAGAAAATAGAATTAAGGGCTTCTGGCCTTTTACACTGTATACTTAAATGTGGTCTAGCTCCAATGTATATAGCATCAGATCTGTCTTATGTGCTGTAGTCATTAAAAATATGTCCTTATTGCTAACATAAGGCAATATTCTCTCTAGTCAACTTGAAGAGTTTTTGGGAGCAGAGTATTTGAGCAGCTTGCAGAGGTTTTTCAGTAATTATCTCCTGAGATGAGTTTGGCTTCCATACTCCAAGAATTCACGTCTAGTCTTTTTAAAATTCCTTTTTAAATTACCATTCAAATCGTGATGTTTTATATGCATAGCTACAGTCACAGGGGTTATCTATCTAGAACAGTTGTTTTCAACCTTTTTTCACTTGCGGAGCCTTAAAAAGCTTTGAATGGAGGTGTGGCCCTCTTAGAATTGTAAGTATGGTTACTCTCATACTTTTGATTCATCATAGTGATCTTTTGCAGACCCCTTAGACATAGTCTGCAGACCCCAAGGGGTCCACAGACCACAGGCTGAAAACAATGGATACAGAGAACCTAATAAAATATTTTAAAAGCTGAGGTTTTTATGCAGGCAACTTGCACCAGGAGCGTAACATGAACTTTTTGTACTGCTAGACTGTTTCTGGGAATGTATTACCATAAGTTGAACCTCAAAACAGATTGCAAGTTAATTCTGCTGGCGAGCTAATTAATTGAACAGATGGAGACTTGGTTGAATTTATCACACCTACTGCTACTAATAGAGCTCCTTCTGGTTCTCATTCTGATCTTCTTTCATTGAATAATGATTGTGATTCAGGTTTGGGGATCAGTAAGTGAAGCATCAGCATAAGTGTTGTAATTTTGTCTAATAAAGCAATCTAGAAGAAAAGAAGGACCTTGTCGCAGGGCACTGAAGCGCCCTGCTCCTAGAAAGAGGGACAGGTGCCGGTTGCTGGGGCAACTGCAGTTTGGTCAGCTGACCAGAAGGGGGCAGGGCCTGACCTATATAAACAAGCCAGGCTGAGGCCAAAGGCAGTTCCCTGCTAACATCCAAGGGAGAAGGAGCTCTGCTAGAGTAGGCAGCCCAGAGAAGCTTGATGGCCTGAGCAGCTTCGGCTTGAGAATACTGGGAGGAGAAAGCCCTGGTAGGGAATGGAATGATGATTATCCAGGTGGCTTACAGATTGCGGTTTAGCCAGGAGGCTTAGTTTGAGTTGTAGCTGGTTGGCTTGTGTTATTGCATTTGTTGTTTGTTATTACATTGGAGGACCGCATGAGGCTAATAGGGGTTGGAGGAGGCCTCAATGGGGCTCCACAGTGGTATGGGGACCCTGGTGCCAGAGAGGGCACAGCATTGAGGGGGCATTGATCCCAGCCCTGCAAAGGGGCACAGTGGACTGAGGGCCAGGTAAGGCTGAGGCCGCCTGAGCCCCAGGAGTTGTAGATCTGTGAAGGGGATTTAGGGGCCAGGCACGGCTATGGCCACCTGAGCCCCAAGCGCAGAGAAAGGCCCCAGGGTGGGGGGCCAGGCATGGCTACGGTGACCCGAGCCTTGATTGTGGGAAGCCCCAGTGGGGCGCAAGACTCGAGAAGGGACTCTGGGGGGCCAGGCATGGCTACGGTGACCCGAGCCTTGATGGTGGGATTATGAGAAGCCCTAGTGTGGGCAGGGATCGCGAGAGAAGGCCCGGTATGGGCTCGACTGCAAGAGAGGCTTGGGAGCATCCGTGGTGAGCGCAGGCAACTGTAAGGAAGGAGAGGCCGGAGACCCTGCGTCCTCACAGATGCTATCTGAGAAATTGACTAGACAACGTCCGGGACATCTGCGAGGCTTGGGGCATGGTATTGGGTGGTAGGAGCCACACGTAGCCCTGAAGGCTTTAGTGCATGGGGTCAGCTAAGACGGGGCACAGATGGGGATACATCAGGGGTACCGTGTCCAAGGGGGTCGAAAAGGCAGCCTCCCGTAACACTAATGACATCAAAGACGTGGCAGGGGAGAACGAGGGTGCATTGACACCAACTTGGCACAGTAGGGGGTGCTAGGAGAGATCACGGTGGCTCCTAGGACCCCACCCTGTGACAGACCTGAATGAAGGAACTGGGGGGGACCTTTTTACTGAAAATTGTTCAAGAAAGGGTAAGATTCAGTCCACTTATATTAGTCTTTAAGAAAAAAATAAGTACAGATATAAATATAAAACTAGTCAGAGTAAAAACGTAAGTACTTGACTAGACCCCAAGTACTATACTTGTTCATGTGTGGTATTAAGACATTTTTCAGGCATTTAAAAATATGTATCCAGAATAGGGATTTGGTATTAATGCACGTGTATTCCAATAAATAACCCCATGAAACCATATCTGATAGAATAGAAGCAGGAAGAACTGGTTCCTGTTAGAAACATACTTAATGACTCTTCAGTGGATAGCTTTGAATGGTTAATTTTATGGCTGGCAGATCATACTGTACAAAGCAGCATTTTTAAACTATCTGTTGCTGTTGTATCATTTTGATTTGTTTCTTCTGTCTTTTGTTCTGAAAGGCTACTGATACGGAGAGCAACCCAATAAGGTATCTCATTGAGAATGGAGATATTCAGCAAGTTTTTAATTTGTCTCAAAGGTATCTAGAAAGACCTTTTAAAACTGAATTTTTAACTTTTTTCTGTGAAATGAAACATTCTGTCCCCTTATTCCCAGTCTCCAGTCTCTGCCTCCCCACTCACCGCCATTCCCCACAGCTTGCCATCGTTCTCCTCCCTGCCCCCCTGACTGTAAGATGCTGCTTGGGCTCTGTTCCCTCCCAGGTCATAGAGCACAGCAGGTGGAAGCTTGGCCCTTGCCAGGCCATGCAGCAACACTGGCACTGCTGATTGGCAGGGCAGGGGATACATTTTCCCTGTCCTCCAGGCCAGGGAGGGAATCCAGCTTAAGCCAGAACTGAACTATGCCTCTAAGTAGAAGGAGGAAGGGGGCAGAGGAAGTAGATGCTGCAGTGGGCAAGCAGAACAGGGCAAGTGGCTGCTGCGGGTCTGACTGGCCTTAACCGGGCTCAGGACTGGAGGCAGCTCTGCCTGCCTCCCACCCCATGCTTTGTACCATGAAGAGTTGATCAGGCTTGCAGAGGTGAGGTTGGGAACAGGATTGTGTTAGTAAACCAGTTTTTTGTTCCTCTATTTTGGAATAGAAAATTGGGGGTGGCATCACATTGCCAGGATTTTCTGTAAGCGAAGGACATTTTCTGATGAAATATTGTCTGAAACTAATGCTTTAGCAATTGTAGACATTGGCCAGCATGATGAGATCTGGTTATCTAAAGTTAACATGGCCAGTACTGAGGAATACTAGGTTCCTATTGAAATACTAATACAAGTCCACTTTTGTTTTATATATGTATTTTTAAATAGACAACTTTTAAATTCTGTTTTTCTGTAGTGCATGAGCCTAAGCCTAAATAGTGGGAGAATGTTACAGAAAATAAAGCTTTTATTGAAGATCCAAATATCAAAATGAATGAGTGAATACAAACATTTTCCACTGCAACCTTCCATCGTTCCTGGTATTTACATTTCCTTCACATGTTATAATAAAAAAATAAAGGCTTTTACTGACTTAACTCATAGTATATTTATTGCAAGAAAAGTGTTTCAGCTGAAAATGAGACAACTGTCCACTACTCATTTGGTGAAATGAAGGTCTGTGATATGTACCACTTCTTGCAATGGTCCTATAAATTTCTGAATGGGGAAGAATCTCCTCATTCCTGAAGTTCCCCACCACTGCCACCTTTTAGTGCATTACCATTTATTTCTTTGGTCAATTCAGAAACAAAAGTAGAGTGTGCCTCATATTATTTTATCACTCATCAAAATTTTTTATGATTATAATTTCTACTAGGCCTTTTTGCAAGAAAGCAGGGAAGCCTGAGGATGGAGTTTTCCTTATTGTATAAGAGGAGGTAGCTAATTACTTCCACCTGCTGAAATGTATCTGGATATAAGATATTCAGTTTCACCCATTGTAAGGGCACCTAGGATGACTGTCTCTCAGAGGGCCAATATTTAACAAATCAGTGGTCAAGGTAATTGTCCAGAGATTTGTCCAAATGTAAGTTTGATCTTGCTTTTCCATTTGGGAATATGGCAATGAATGGGTAACTGCGAGAGCAAAGATTTTCCCACTGACTCTCCTTACACTAGCTTTTCTGCTGTGCATACTTAATGTTTCAGTGAATCAAATTGTAACTGCAGGAAGCAGCTGGTTTCCTCAAAAAGCATCATGACTTTTATTACAGAAACATGATAAGAAAAGAGAACAGACATAATTATTGCAAGACTTAGAGTCCAGTTTTAAAGGACTCTCTTTTAAAGGTTGAAATTCAACAGTTTATTTCCCTTCATTGTTCATTTCTCACAATTGAGTTTATATTATAGGTTTATGTTGTCCTTTTTTGCAGATTAAATGACTTGAAGTTTCTGGGTTGTAGGTTGCAGCCATGTTGGTCTAAAGATATAGACAGACAAGGTTTTGTGGTAAATCTGATAGCTTTTATTAGACCAACAGTTGACTTGACACGCACCAGATCAACACTCCGGATCTCAATATTGCGCTGTTAGACAGGAGGGACTGATGCAAAATTATATACACACACACTCTATGGGTTCATGCATGCACATGCACTTTCATGGCTGTGTGTTAACACTAGGGGGCAGCTGGGGTAACTTGGGGTCACAGTGCCAGGGTTACTCAGGGTCACCTTGTGCTGGGGGTGGAAGTGATGGAAAAAGCTGGGGCCAGAGACAGCAGAGGGGGCGGTGGAGCCAGGGGAGAAACCTGGGTGGCACCCAGGAGAAGTGGTGGAATAAGAGGTAAAGGGGTGGTGGGGCAGAAGTGGGTGGTGAAAGCCAGGATTTAGAGGAGAGCAGAGCCAGGGTTTTGGAGGTGGCAGAGAGGGAGGCAAGATGGCAGAGAGGGAGAGAACGAAGGGCAGAGAGCAGAGATTGGAGCAGGACCAGGAGGTCAGTAAGACAAAAATCCAACTCGGTTCCAGAGTAACAGTTTTATTAAACAACCAACACACTACACAGCCCCACAAAGTTACTGGTTCCCACACACAAGCACAAACACTCACACATATACACCCGCACAATGGTAGCAAGAGAAGAAAGGCTTAATGGAGGGATTTGAGGTCCAGGTATGTAGACACAGTTCAGGTCCCTTGCTTGGGGGAAGAAGATGGTTGATAGCTATCTATCCCAGGCTGAGAATTGATCCTTGATGGCCAGTTGGGGTCTTCTCTAGCAAGGTGTTGTCCAGATGGAGGTTGTCAGCAGGGCTTCTGGCTGGATAGGTGGCATGGGGTAGTGCTGGTCCAGATGGAGAGGGCATCCTAAGGGAGTCACACTCTATACCACCCCTTTTATAGGAGTGGGCTACCTGTGTCTCCTATGGGAAGGACATGCCTAGGCAAGAGCCAGTCCTGCTCAGATGCATACATGCAGATCCAGGTGCCCTCATTGTCTGGTGGGATACAATGGTGGGGTTGCTGTAGGGTCTTTGTCTTCCAAATGTTGGGTTCACATAGGTTTTTTATCCTTCAAATGCTGGGTTTTGTCTCTGTTCCTGGGTGAGGTCTGTAGTTTCTAGGTGAGTCAATGCAAGGCAATGGTTGGGTCCCTGAGTTAATGGTCCTGTCTTTACTGGTCATTCATGTGCTTCAAGCACCCTCATTCATTCAGGAACCAATTTACATAGGAGGGTAGATATGAGTCACAGTTGCAACATACTATACAATAGGGTATGCCCTATTGTATAGGGCAGGGGACACAAGATGGAGGCTTGACATTACTTAACATTACTTTGCTTAGCTTTACAGACACAGGCCTAAAGCATACAATATTAATATGAAACAATAAAAATCAATGCAAAAATTATAGGAATACAATATAAAACAGTAAAAATCAATACAAACATAACCCCCAAGGTAAAGGGGAATATTTCCCTTGGAAGCCCTTTCCAGATTTTGGCAACCCTTACTATAAAGAAGTTCCTCCTGTTGTCTAACCTAAATCTGCTCTCCATCAGTTTGTAGCCATTGTTCCTAGTTACTCCAAGGTGTGCCCTATTAAACAGAGCATCTCCTATTGCTTGCTGTTCCCCCCACCCATCAATTTGTAAGCAACCACAAGATCACCTCTTAGCCTTCTCTTGTGGAAGCTGAAGAGATCCAGGGCCCTCAGTCTCTCCTTATAGGGTTTTGCCTGCAGGCCCTTAACCATACGAGTGGCCCTCCTCTGAACCCTCTTGAGGCTGTCCAGATCCCTCTTGAAGTATGGTGCCCAAAACTGAATGCAGTACTCCAACTGCAGCCTGACCAGTAAAGGGGAATATTACCTCCTTGGACCTGTCTGTCATGCATGTGCTAACACATGCTAAAGTGTGGTTAGCCCTGTTGATTGCTTCATCACACTGATGACTCATGTGACGATCCCTTTCTGCTGCTGTGCTGCTGAGAAGGTCCTCTCCCAGCCTGTAAACCTGCTGGTGGTTCTTTCTTCCTAGGTGTAGCATTTGTCCTTACTGAACTACATCCTATTCTGTTCTGCCCATTTTTCCAACCTGTCCAGATCCACTTGGATTCTTTCCCTACCCTCTGCTGTGTTAACTTTACCCCATAATTTGGTATCATGTGTGAATTTGGACAGAGTGCTTTCCACACCCTCTTCCAAGTCACTAATGAAGACATTGAACAACACCAGTCCAAGGACTGAGGCTTGGACTGACTCCACTGCCCACATCTTTCCAGGTCAATACCGACCCATCCAGCACCATTCTCTGGGTGTGACCCCTAAGCCAATTTGTCACCCACCTGACCATGTAACCATCTAAGTTGCAGTCGCTCAGTTTATCTTTGAGAATATAATGAGATACCATATCAAAGGCCTTCTTAAAATACAAGTAGATGACATGCACCTCAATTTCCTGTGTCTAAGCATTTTGTGACCTGGTCATGAAAAGAAACAAGGTTAGTCAGGCAGGATCTACCTGCTGTGAATCTGTGCTGGTTACCCTTTAGCATTGCTTTCCATGGGGGACTCCCACAAATGTGATCCTTACTAATTTTTTCAAGGTTAACACAGCAGAGTGTAGGGAATGAATCCAAGTGGATCTGGGCCACTCGCATGATCAGGCGGCAGCAGGGAGGCCCTATGAGGAGAGGCTATGGGACCTGAACCTATTCAGCCTCCACAAGAGAAGGCCGAGGGGGGATCTAGTGGTCTGTTACAAACTAGTCACAGGGAACCAGCAGGCACTGGGAAAGTCCCTGTTCCCCCGAGCACTACCAGGAGTGACCAGGAATAACGGTCACAAGCTGGCAGAGGGTAGATTTAGGCTAGATATCAGGAGGTGCTACTTCACGGTCAGGGTGGCTAGGATCTGGAACCAACTTCCAAGAGAAGTGGTGCTGGCTCCTACCCTGGGGGTCTTTAAGAGGAGGCTAGATGTACACCTTGCTGGGGTCATTTGACCCCAGTACTCTTTCCTGCCATGGCAGGGGGTTGGACTAGATGATCTACTAAAGTCCCTTCCAACCCTAGAAACTATGGGTAGGATGGAAAAATGGGAAGAACAAAATAGGATGCAGTTCAACGAAGACAAGTACAAAGTGCTGCACAAGGGCAAAAAGAACCACCAACACGCTTACAGGCTGGGGGATGACCTTCTCAGCAGCACGGCACCGGAAAAGGATCTTGGAGTCATAGTTGACTCCAAGATGAACATGAGTCATCAGTGTGATGGAGTAATCAACAAGGCTAACCACACTTTATCATGCATTAGCAGATGCATGATGAACAGGTCCAGGGAGGTGATGCTTCCCCTCTATGTGGCACTGGTTGGAGTACTGCATCTAGTTTTGGGTGCCACACTTCAAGAGGGAGGAGAAGAACCTTGATAGGGTTCAGAGGAGGACCTCTTGTATGGTCAGAGGCCTGCAGGAAAGACTGAGGGACCTACATATCTTCAGCCTTCGCAAGAGAAGGCTGAGAGGTGATCTTGTGGCTACCTATCAATTCATCAGGGAGGGCAGCTGGGAATAGGAGATGCTGTATTTACTAGGGCACCTCCTGGAGTAACAAAATGGTTGCCAGAATCTGCAATGGGCTTCCATGGGAGGTGGTGCTCTCACCTACCTTGGGGGTCTTCAAGAAGAGACTGGACAAGCAACTAGCTGGGGTCATCTGACTCCAGTGCTCTTTCCTGGCCAGGGTAGGGAGTCAGACTCTGACCTACTGAGGTTCCTTCTGACCCTAACATCAATGAATTTAGGGGCCTTCCAATTGATACTGGCTGCCAGCTAGACCTCAAGCCATTGAGCCCAACAATCCAGCCAGCTTTCTATTCACCTTAGAGTCTATTCATCCAACCCGTATTTCCTTAGCTTGCCTGCAAGAGTGCTGCAAGAGGCCATATCCAAAGCCTTGCTGAAATCAAGATCTATCATGTCCATTGCTTTCCCTGCATCCCCAAAACCAGTGATCGCATCATAAAAGGCAGTCAGGTTGGTCAGGCATGATTTACCCTTGGTGAATCCATGCTGACTGTTCCTGATCACTTTCTTCTCCTCCAAATGCCTAGAAATGGGTTCCTTGAGGGCCTGCTTCATGCTTTTTCCAAGGACTGAGGTAAGGCTGACTGGTCTGTAGTTCCCTGGATCCTTCCTCTTCCCTTTCTTAAAGATGTGCACTGTATATGCCCAATTGTCCAGGACCCAATTGCACAGTCACTACAGTTTTTCAAAGATGATGGTCAGCGGCTCTGTAGGTCACATCAGCCAACTCTGTCAGCACCCTTTGATGCATTGCATCCGGGCCCATAGACTGCACACCTATCTTGTTAACCTTCATATCCCTTGCCAGTTGCAACTCCAGTAAGGCTTTGGCCTTCCTTTTCATCTCTGTATGCCTGAGCAATACTCTTGTACTCTTCCCTAGTCATCTGTCCAAGCTTCTACTTCTTGGGAGCTTCCTTTGTGCGTCCTTTCCCCCTCAGACTGTCACTCTAGGGAATTCTGCCCATCATTTCCATGGAGTCAAAGTCTGCTTTTCTGAAATCTAGAATCCATACTTTTCTGCTCTCCTTTCTTCCTTTCCTCAAGATCCTGAACTCAGTCATGATGTGGTCATTGCTGCTCAAGTTGCAATCCGCTACTACATCCCCCACCAATTGTTACCTGTTTGTGAGCAGCAGGGCAAGAAGAGCACATCCCTTGGTTGGCCTCTCCAACACCTGCACCAGAAAGTTGTCCCCAGCTGATTTCAGGGTGATTCAAGTCCCCCATGAGAACCAGGACCTGTGATTGGGAAACTTGCATGATTTGTTTGAAAAAAGCCTCATCCGTGTCATTGTCCTGGTCTGGTGATCTATAGCAAACATCCACCATGACATCACCCTTGATGCTCTCCCCTCTGATTTCAACACAGAGAATTTCAACAGCTCTATCACCAGTTTTATCCTGGAGCTCTGAGCACTCATACAGCTCTTTTGCATATAGGGAGGGAACAAGAGGAGGAGTTGCACTGTCTTTCCTGAACAGTGTGTAGCCATCCATGACAGTGCTTCAGTCTTACGAGCTATCCCACCAAGTCTCTGTTACTCCAGTCACATCACAGTTCCTTGACTGTAAGGACTTCCAATTCCTTTTGCATGTTTCTCTGGCTCCGTGTGTTCATATACAGACACCTGAGGTAAACAGCTGAATGCCCTGCTTCCTCAAATGCCTGGTTCAGGTGCAGAACTTTTTGTATGTTACCTTGGATTTGGGACCTTCTTTCATCTCCCACTGGACAATCTCTGTGGGGATGCAGTTTTGTCAGGCTGAAGCCCCTACATGAATCTTTGGGTGGAGGGGCCTGAGGGTTTCCAAAAGGGAACTGACTGTGCATGTCAGGTTTTGTGACCAAGGATAGAATCTGCTTTTCAGACTTAGTTGCAGCATTTCTTCAGTTCTACATAATGAGATTTGTATGAAGAGAAGCCAGGGCTGATTTTATGCTTCTCTGTGAACTCTCTCCCTGCTTGAAACCTATGAATGGTGTGACCTGGTATCAGCTGCTCTTCCTTGTACTTGGCGGGGTGTGGATAGAAGACTCATTGGGGCATGGAACTAGTGCTGGTAACGATCTTTTTCCAGTGAACTTCGCAGTGCAGATCCCAAAAGCAAAGCAGCCACTCCCTTTACATGCAGGTGTGAGGAACAGTGCCATCCATTTCCCAAGCAGTGCATCTATGTGCCCCTCTCTGCTGTGAATCTCACCCTCACATGTCCCGGTGGCTTTCCCAGGTGTTGTAGAGTCCCAAATTACGTGATCCCTGAGCCAGGGCTTTCTGGGAAGAGGGGTAGCTTGGAGTCTTTGTAGAGCCCCCAGGGTGAGTCCTGGACTTGCAGTAGGGAATGTATAGTTACTACTAGGTTTGTTTCAACTGGCAGAAGGCAGAGTTGAGTTGCAACCTATGGACAAACTAAATGACAGGGTTTGTTAGAGTGGGTAAGTGTGGAAAAATCCTGATACTTCCATTTCTATGCTTTGGTAACCCAGGAACAAAGCTGTCATTTAGCAACCTTTGAGAAGGCAAGATTGGTAAAACTCTGTTAGAAATCATGTTTCTTTTGTTTAAAAAAGTATTTTTTAATAAAACATTTAACAACAGCTAAATATTTGGGACCCAGAAGTTGTTGTCTTACCTGGCTCAGTTGTCAGCTGGCAGAGTAAGATCCTGCAGAGCAGCAGGCCTAGAACTAGGAAAATAGGTGTGGGGACATGTCAGGCTTCAGTGCCCTCAGCTGGAAACTGACCCACAGCTCTAGAGTCCTGGGGGAATCCTACTCGCTGTGTTGGGATGTGCTTACATGAGCCAGGGCCAGAAATCCCTAGCACATTATCCAAGCCTGGAATACACCAGTGGGAGGAGGTGGGTGGTGGGGCACACTTGACAGCATCCCTGCCGCGACCTGCTGCCTCTGCAGTATCACCTTGCCCTCACTTCTTTAGCCCTCAAAGGCTGTTTTAAATGAGATGCTGCACTGCGAGAGATGGGAAGATAAAACACATCTAATCTGCCTTCCCCTATTCTGGTGACATCTCTCTGCAGCACCTTAGCTTAAACACTGTTTGATTACTATCCCATTGAACTAATCCTAGGTTTTCTGTTCTCTCCCTGGTCCTCTCTTTGGGCTTCAGTGTTCTTCTCTGTTACAGCACCTACCCCATATTCTGAAGATTTCCGTTTTAGGCATTTCTGAAAGCAGCCCTAGGGACTCGTCTGCAGGAGAAAGCACCCAAAACTCTGTATAAAAACTTTGCTGTTGGCTTCTCTATGCCTCAGTTTCCTTTTCTGGGAACTAGGAAGAGACTTTGCAGCTAGAGTCAGTAAAGCCTGTGAGGTGTTCAAACACTATTCTAATGGAGGCCTTCCAGGTCCACCAGAGAAACCAGAGCCCATTGTCTGCATCTAATTCAAGAATGACTCCTGAATTCCTCACTGGCCTCTGCAACTCTGTTTGCCCTTGCATATCAAACTAGAGGAGTTCATATAAGTCAGTTCTAAAGGCAACAGCCCAAATCTCACTGTTGTTTATGCAACATACCAGCCCTAAGGGGGAAGTTGGGAAGTTAGTCTTAATGCACAAACAGCTTATATCTCTAGTGGCTTTTCCTGATGGGTCTCACAGAAATCTGGTGGGATCCTACCCACGACTGGGCAGTGGGCATTCAGCAATACACACTATATAGAAGGGACAGGACTGGGAGGAAAGGTGGGGGGTTGCCCTCTATGTTAAAGAGCAACTCACATTGTCAAGAATTAGCTTTGGGGCAGAGGAAAGTCAGGAAGAGGCACTATGGGTCAAACTTCAAGGGGGGCAAGGTGAAAGGGATCTGGCAGTGTGTGTCTACTATAGACCACCCTGCCAAGGGGTTGAGCTGGACCAGGATTTCTCAGTACAGCTTATGGAGGCAGTTGGGTCTAGGAATGTCATTATCATGGGGGACCTAAACTACCCAGATCTCTGCTGGGAGGAGCAGTCAGCCAGGTCTGACTATTTGCATAGGTTCCTAGCTGAAATACAGGACCTCCACCTTATCCAGGAGATGCACAGCCCCACTAGGGGAGATGCCTTGCTGGATCTGGTCTTGGCCACTGAGGATGACCTGGTGAGGGGACTGCAGGTCCTTGACCACCTGGGTGACAGTGATCATCACCTGCTGGAATTCACCATCCAGCGCAGGGTGTTGAGGGCTTATACCAAGACTAAAGCCCCTGACTTCAGAAGGGCCAACTTCAACGAACTTAGGAGATTAGTGGGGGAGGCACTGACAGCCCAAAAGATAAAGGATATGGGAATCCATGAGGGATGGTCGTACCTTAAGGAGACAATCCTCCAGGCTTAGAGTGTGACAGTCTCCGAGAGAAAGAAGGGGGACTTCTTTTTGCATCTAGAGTGCTCTGAAACCCCCATGGCTCAGCAAAGGCATTCGAGAATGCCTGAGGGCCAAAAGGGAGGTGTACACCCAGTGGAAGAGAGGGGCCATCACCAAGGAGGAATACTCCTCCTTGGCCCATGAGTTTAGGAGGACCATTAGGAAGGCCAAGGTGGGGGTGTGGCTCAGGCTGGCGATCAGGATGAAGGACAACAAAAAGTCATCCTTCAAATACATTGGGAGTAAGAAGAGGGCATGTAGGGCCCCTGTTAGACTCAAATGGTAATCTTGTGGCTACGCCAGACGAGAAGGCCAAAATTTTTAACAAGGTTTTTGCCTCTGTTTTCTTGGACAGGGGCTAGGATAGCTCTCCCACCACAGGTAGGGGCAATCTTGGAGATAGCACTCCTCATCAAAAAGCTGGGAGACTGTGGTGTCGATGCCCACACGGTCAAATGGGTCGCCAACTGGTTAGAGGGTCGCACCCAGAGGGTGGTAGTGGATGGGTTCTTCTCAACCTGGAAGGACGTGGGCAGTGGGGTTCCGCAGGGCTCGGTCCTCGAGCCCGCACTGTTCAACATCTTCATCAGTGACTTGGATGAGGGGGTAGAAAGCACCCTGTTCAAGTTTGCTGATGACACTAAG